>NC_064645.1:252152377-252519877 GCF_023864345.2 Schistocerca serialis cubense | reverse complement strand
TAGAAAAATGTCGTGATGATCTCTCCATTGGCAAAAGATTCCAAACTACACCCCGACTCGGATCTCTAGGCGGGGATTGACAAAGAGGAGGTGGCCATGAGAAAAGAGTGAGTAATCAACGATAGGATAACATTCTACGAGTCGGGGCGTGTAACGTCAGAACTTAGAAAGTAGTAGGGAAGATAGAAAATCTGAAAAGGTTCAATCCAGATTTACTGGGCGTCAGTGAAATTAAACGAAGAGAAGAAAGGGATTTCTGGTCAGTCGAGTATAGGGCAATGTCAACTGCAACAGAGAATGGAATAACGGGAGTAGGATTCGTTATGAATAGCAAGGTAGAGCAGAGAATGAGCTACTATGAACAGTTCAGTGGTAGGGTCTTTCTTATCAGACTCTAGAGCAAAGCACCACCGACAATGATAGTTCAGGTGGACGTGCCTCTGTCACAAGCAGAAGACGAATAGAGAGAGAGAGAAAATATATGAAGATATTGAACTCATGATTCAGTAAGTAAAGGGAGGTGAAACTCTAATAGTCATAGTGCATTGGAATGCAGTTGTAGAAACGAGAAATATGGGGAAAATTTCATTTAGATTACATCAAGGTCAGGCAGAGATTCGAAAATCAGGTACCGGATTAAAAAAATGGTTCAAATGGCTCTGAGCACTATGGGACTCAACTGCTGAGGTCATTAGTCCCCTAGAACTTAGAACTAGTTAAACCTAACTAACCTAAGGACATCACACACATCCATGCCCGAGGCAGGATTCGAACCTGCGACCGTAGCGGTCTCGCGGTTCCAGACTGCAGCGCCAGAACCGCGCGGCCACTTCGGCCGGCGGTACCGGATTACAAGGCGTATCCAGGGCAGATATAGACTCAGTTCAAAATTTCGTAATGGTGAAGTGTAGATTGAAGTTTAAGACTAGTAATTAAGAATCAATGCACAAAAAACTGGGATACGAAAGTAACAAGGAATGCGCTTGAAGTTCTCTGACGCTAGAGATATGTCGATAACGAATAGCTCAGTAGGCAGTTAAGTTGAAGAAGAGGAAAATCACAGAAGTTGGAGAGAAAGACTTACGTACAAGAAAGGTAACTGCGAATAAATCACGGACGACAGAAGAAATACTTCAGTTGTTCGGCGAAAGAAGGAAGTACAAAAATGTTGAGGGAAATTCAGGATACATAAATACGAGTCAATTAAAAACTCTGTCCTAACAGGACTTGGAAGGCCCAACGGTACCGACCGGCCGCCGTGTCATCCTCAGCCCACAGGCGTCACTGGATGTGGATATGGAGGGAATGTGTTCAGCAGGTCTCTCTCCCAGCCGTTTGTCAATTTACATGACCGGAGCCGCTGCTTTTCAATCAAGTAGCTCCTCAGTTTGCCTCACAACGGCTGAGTGCACCCCGCGTGCCGACAGCGCTCGGCAGACCGGATGGTGACCCATCCAAGTGGTAGCCCAGCCCGACAGCGCTTAACTTCCGTGATCTGACGGGAATCGGCGTTACCACTGCGGCAAGGCCGTTGACACAAGTCAATTAGGAATGAAACAAATAGGAAGTGCAATGAAGCTAATGCGAAATGGCTACATGGAAAATGTGAGGAAACCGAAAAAGAAATGATCGTCGGCCGGCCGGAGTGGCCGTGCGGTTCTAGGCGCTACTGTCTGGAGCCGTGCGACCGCTCCTGTCGCAGGTTCGAATCCTGCCTCGGGCATGGATGTATGTGATGTCCTTAGGTTAGTTAGGTTTAAGTAGTTCTAAGTTCTAGGGGACTAATGACCTCAGCAGTTGAGTCCCATAGTGCTCAGAGCCATTTGAATCATTTTTGAAATGATCGTCGGAAGGACAGACTTCGGTGAAATTAAAAGTATGGGCGGTAACATTAAGAGTGCATCGGGAATTCCTTCGTTAAATGCGTTGGAGAGAGCGGACAGGTGGAAAGAATATACTGAAGACCTCTATAAGGGGGAGACTTGTCTGATGTGATAGAAGAGGAAACAGGAATTGGTATGGAAGAGATAGAAGATCCAGTATTAGAATCAGAATTTAGAAGAGTTTTGGAAGACTTAAGATAAAATAAGGCAGAAGGTATAGATGAGTTTCCATTAGAATTTCTAAAGTAATTGCGGAAAGTGGACAACAAAAAGACAATCCACGTTGGTGTGTAGAATATATGAGACTGGCGATATACCATCAGACTTTCGGAAACACATTGTCTACACAATTCCCAAGATTACGATAGCCGACAAGTACGAGAATTATCGTGCAATCAGCTGAACAGTTCATGTATCCAAGCAACAGAAATGATTAGTTTGGCGTTTGGTAAGGTAAAGGCACCAGAGAGGCAACTGTGACGTTGTGGTTGATAATGGAAGTAACAATGAAGAAAAATCAAGACTCGTTCATATGCCCTGTCAAGCTGGAAAAAGCGTTTAACAATGTAAAATGGTGCAGGATGGCGAAATTCTACGAAAAAGAGGAGTAAACTAAAGGAAAAGACGGGTAATATAGAATGTATAATGAGACTGGAAGACGAAACACGAGGTGCACGGATTGAAAAGGGTGAAAGGGAGGGATGTGGTCTTTCGCTCTTGCTATTAATCTGTACGTCGAAGAAGCAATGACAGAAATAAAAGAAAGGGTCAACAGTGGGATTAAAATTGAAGGTGAAAGGTGTCGATGTTAAGATTCGCTGTTGACATTTCTGTCCTCTGTGAGAGTGAAGAAGAACTGCAGAGCTATTTGAACGGAATGAATAGTCTAGTGAATATAGAACGCTGATTGAGAGTAATCCGAAGAAATTTGTAAATTTGTGGTAAGGTCTTACGGGACCAAACTGCTGAGGTCATCGGTCTCTAAGCTTACACACTACTTAGAGGTGACCACCATGTAGACGAAGTTAAGTAATTCAGCTATCTTACAATACATTACGGATGAAGCGAGATTGTCACAGTAAGAGAGACAAAGAGGGCATTCCTGGTCATCAGTAGAATCAGAAGTCGGTCTTACATTGAGATCGTACGTTTGGAGCATAGCATTGTATGGAAATGAATCATGGGCAGAGAGAAAACCAGAAGAAAAAGGAAGAGTTTGATATGTGGTGTTATAGAAGAATGTTGAAAATTAGGAGGACTGATAAGAAATGTGGAACTTGTCCATAGATCCGCGGAAAAAAGAACACTTAAGAAGAAGGGACAAGATTATAGAACGTAGGTATACATCAGCAAATAACTTCCTTGGTAGGGGAGAATGTTGAACCTGGGTTCACATTTTAGACTTTCGTCTCAGACGAGCCCTGCAATAGAAATTTAACACATTTTATGATCCGATTTTTAAATGAAAGCATTTTCTGTTTGTGTGCTACACTGTTGTTCTTAAATTACAAATTTCTCCTAGGAAAAGTAAAATTTTTCCAAATGTGAAAAAATGTTCGAAGTTCGACGTGGCTATGTACCTAGGGACAGCCGGCTGGAGTGGCCGCGCAGTTCTAGGCGCTACAGTCTGGAACCGAGCGACCGCTACGGTCGCAGGTTCGAATCCTGCCTCGGGCATGGATGTGTGTGATGTCCTTAGGTTAGTTAGGTTTAATTAGTTCTAAGTTCTAGGCGACTGATGACCTCAGAAGTTAAGTAGCATTACGCTCAGAGCCATTTGAACCTAAAGACAAATATTCCATTGAAATTTAAAAGTGCTTCAGTTGTGAAAACCTTGTCAATGCCGTATTCAATAGCCTGATGTGCAGCAGTATTACTCTACTACCCATCAATAAACGGTAAGTGGAGGCACGCGATGTATAAATATTATACAAAGCCTGTTACAAATTAAATAACTTTTGAAATACAGAATACTGGAAACTAATAGTTTCTGTTTTCAAAGCATGTAAAATTGTGAAGATATTCGAGGAAGTCAGTCAGATTTTCAATGTTAAAAAGCTCCTAGGTACACAATGGTACATGAACGAGTAAGTATGGCTTTACAGTCCACAGCTTATATAAGTACTTTTAATAATGTACAAAAATCTGTTCACCGTAAAATTCTGTAACTGAAGACTTAACAGCATATTCCTAATGATTTTAATATGTTGTACGTTATTAAACGTGTTGAACTCAAAACAGTTACAAACGCTGCACCAAATACAAAGTCATTACTCATAACAATGAGAACCGTAGTACATGCCGAAAACTGTTTAGGGAGGTGTCTAGTGCGCATTCCTTCATGTGATTCAAAAATCGATCACTAAATTGAAAGACCGACAGCAAAAAAATCATGTGTTCCTCAGGGCACAACACCCTCCACTACTTGATGGAGCTGTAGAGCGTAGGACACTGGAAGATAGTGGGAGAATGTGGAAGACAAAGATAATGAATCCAACAAGTAACTGAGGACGTAGGGTGCAAGTGCTACTCTGAGGTATGAGGAATTAATTACAAGAGAGGAATTCTTGGCGGGTCGCACCAAAGCAGCAGAAGACTAGTGGGGAAAAAATAAAAATTCTAAATATTGATCTGTCCCATAACATTCGCATATATATTTTATTTTCCTGTCAGTTTTAACTCAATGGACATTCAAATGGTACATTCTTACAGTGCGTTCTTGTGACCCCATCTGAGAACTATTGCAAAAAAATGGTTGAAATGGCTCTGAGCACATTGGGACTTAGCAGCTATGGTCATCAGTCCCCTAGAACTTAGAACTACTTAAACCTAACTAACCTAAGGACAGCACACAACACCCAGCCATCACGAGGCAGAAAAAATCCCCGACCCCGCCGGAAATCGAACCTGGGAACCCGGGCGTGCGAAGCGAGAACGCTAGCGCACGACCACGAGATGCGGGCAGATCTATTGCACATTTTGCGGAATATTACATCATCTATCTCCTTTAAATAACGACGTCGTTTCTCTTTCAAAACTATACATTAAATCCCTTTCATCGGATCACCTCTAACACTTCATGTAACTCACACGATTAAAAATTGATTGTCCTGTGACCCAAATGCATTACTATCGTAAATTTTTCTGCTATATTCATTCACTTCATTATGCTCATCAGTACATACGGGGTGTTCAAAAAGTCTCCCCGCAGTGCCGTATGATAGCCGCGCGTGCAGTGTGCCACAGTGAATTTACCGAAATGAAACGCAGTGAAATACAAGTTATTAATTTATTGAATATTCGTTTTTACTTACAAATTTTCACATTAAATGTTGAAAGCGTCCCCCCTGTTTTTGAAAACACAATTCAATTCGTCTTATCATGTTTCCAAACACAAGCTGTAACATTTCTTCTGCAAGAGAAGCAGTGAAAGCGGATATTGCAGTTTTCAATTCATCGATGGATTTTGGACGGTTTGTGTAGACAGTTGCTTTCGCTGCACCCCTGAAGAAAAAATGAGGTGGTCTTAGGTCAGGCGATCGTGGAATTTATGCAATCACCAAAAACATCAGCAACCAGTGACACTGAAACGCGAGCTGTATGCGTGGTTGCACCAACTTGTTGAAAATAACCGTTCAGTATTTTACATAACACAAGTTCTCCTATGAATGGATACATAATATCACTGCAGTATCGTTGTGCGTTTATTGTTTCGTTGAAAAATATGGGACCCACAATCCGACGTCTAGAAATTGCAATCAAACCTTCTATTTTCACAGAGTGAAGTGGTTCCTCATGAATACACAACGGATTTGCAGTACTCCACATACGAGAATTTTGCGAGTTCATGTACGCGGATAAATGAAACCACGCCTCATCAGTGAAAAACGTTTCATTAAGAATATCGCGTCCGTTTTGTTGAACGAAATTTTTGAACCATTGACAATAATGCAGTCTCTTGCCATTATCAGTATTTTTCAGTTATTGCACGCCAGTCACTTTGTGTGGGAAAAGTTCTAATTTTTTCCTTATAGCCGTGTGGGCCGTCCCGAGACTAACATCGATTTCCTCGGCGAGTTTTCTTACTGACTTGGTCGGACTCATGGACATTTTATCGGAAATATCGAGTAGTTTTTCCTCAGACAAAACGCTAGGACGACCACTTCTCGGTGCATCTGCCACTGAACCCGTACTTCGAGATTTGTTAATTAAATCTCGGCACAGTATTGCGATGTGAGAGTGTTGTCTCCGGGAAACTGAATTAAATGTTTGACGAACTGAAACTGTGCATTTACCGCCAGCTTTGAACAGCCGACCGGAGTGGCCGAGCGGTTAAAGGCGCTACAGTCTGAAGCCGCGCGACCGCTACGGTCGCAGGTTCGAATCCTGCCTCGGGGATGGATGTGTGTGATGTCCTTAGGTTAGTTAGGTTTAAGTAGTTCTAAGTTCTAGGGGACTTACGACCACAGCAGTTGAGTCCCATAGTGCTCAGAGCCATTTGAACCATTTTGAACCAGCTTTGAACACTTGTGCGACTAAACACACACGTTCTTCAATGGCTAGCTTAACAGTGACAAAAACGAAACAAACGAACAAAGGAACTAAACTTAAAAGTTCACGTCAGTTAAAAAAGTCACGTCAACACGTAACGACACACACCAACGATACTACTGACTCTGGCTTAGAGAAACGAAACAGTGGAATGCTGGGAGAGTCCACTTGAAGGGAAGTAACCCAGGCAGGCGAACAATCATACGGCAGCACTGCGGAGAGACTTTTTGAACACCCCGTATAAGCGTAACTGGCCACGGCACCGAGTCGGCATGGCTCTACATCCTTGTCGGTATCTTCCACAACATCATTGTCCCTTTTCTTGCAGGTCTCGCAGAGGCCCACGATTTGCAGCGCGGACAGCTGCGTGACGTGCAGGAAGAGTGTCAGTGATGTTCTGGAAAGTACCGACAAGGTTATAGAGCCATGGCGACTCGGTGCCGTGACCAGCTGTACTAGGTTTCTTGGTTCAGTATCGAGGTCGTCCCACAGTTTCTTGGTGGGCTCAAATGCGGTGAGTTTAGTGAACGAGGAAGTACGGCAAACGCATCATGGTGCTTTTGAAACACGCACGCAAACTGCTTAGGTACGGTAAAATCATCCTGGTGCTTTTCGAACCACGCACATATACTGCGAGATGTGTCACACGTTGCGTTGCCCTGCTGGCAGATGCTATCGTGTCGAGGAAAAACAAACTACATGTAGGGTGGTTATGGTCCTCAATTATAGACGTATACCTTTGGTGATCCATTGTGCTTTTTTTTTTTAAAAAAAGAAAAAAAAACAGCGTAATGAGATCACACAGGGAATCAGATGAACCTGTTCGCCAGACTGTAACACTCCCTCTTCAGGCCTGGACCCTACCGACGATTGTTGCACGATGTTTGCTTTCAGATGTTTCACGCCGCGCGCGCCAACGGCTGTCTGTCCGATGGTTCATCCAGAAAGGCCGCCTGTCTCTACTCACTGGACGTCCCAGTAGCGGTACTGGTGTGCAAATTCCAGTTTTCGTCGCCGATGAACAGCAGTCAGTATCGCTCCATGAACAAGCTGCATTATCCCATACGAAGCAACTTCGCTGAACGGTCGTTCAGATGATACTGTTGGTAGCCCCTTAGTTCATCTGAGCCGTCGATTGCTCTACAGACGTATGTATGTTCACACTTATTCATCTCCGTAGCCATCTTTCGACCATGCCACCTATTGGCCGTGGTGCACTACAGTTAAGGCGCCGCGTTCGGAGAGCGCCATTCTGCCACGTGCCGGATACTTTAAACACGGCGGCACGCAGACAATTTACAAACTTTGCTGTTTCGGAAATTCTTCCATCCTTGGTCTGGAAGGAAATGATCACATCTTTAGACGTCAGAAAAATTGCTCCAGCTCCACATTACGACAACGACTGCACTGTTTTCTCAATCCTCCTGACACACGTTGGCTATCCTCCATTGCTGTTGCTGCCACCTGCATAAGTGGTTACTGCCTGTTGACATCGAACACAGAAGGTGGTCAAGTTTGCAAGGTGGCAACTGACGTGTCCGCTCCACAGTGAGTGCAAGGCCCACATCACTCGCCCACCATACACAACTATGCATTTTGCATATGGTTTTGCGGAATATTTTTGAATATTTCTAGCTGTCTTCACACTGGAATAACCAAGTGGGGCATGTGGTGATTAAATGTCGCGTTTCACACAAATAGCAAATTTTGTATCAGATGAAAATAATTCAGTTAGCTTCGGTTTCTGTGAGTGACCCACATCGAGGGAACGGCAGAGATGGGGCGGTTTATACAGACCTCCACTGGTGGCCCGAGAGAAAGCGAGCGGACGCACCGCCGCCGGCGGGCGGCAGCCTCTGTACATGACGGGGGTGGGGTGGCGCCCTCATCCCGCACCGTAAAACTCAAAACTGCAGTATCTCCACTTCATCGAAAGGTGGCCCAGGCTCAGTTTTTTGCGGCCAAGGCGCCATATTAACACAAAAGACGGATCTGGCGCTGCTACCGGCCGCGTTAGCGACTTGTGCTCATTAAAAGCCCTCAAATCCCGGCCTTTGGCATGGGATTCTGCAGAAACATTCCGATGATTCCGTTAGCGACGGAGAACCGTCTCAACTTAAAACGTACCTCCCCCCCCCCCCACCCCCTCAGAATCCACCATTTGGGTGAAATTGTGTGATGTGAGGGGATGGCTCCAGCGCACACAATGGTTGGAGGGAAGACAGGGAATTGGGGGAAATTTTGGTACAAGAAGATGATTGAGCAGCCGCTGGTGTAGACTAAGAGAAACCGAGGCTACGCTCTATCTGAGAAAAAGGGATTCGTGTTCTCTCCGATACGTAGTACGGAGAAATAATTGTACCTAGGAAAATGTTGTTTAATGCGATCACGCATCGTCGCAGTTGCAGCTCCGTCGGTCATCTTCATAGCAACCCATCGAGCGATGTAGGCAGTCGAAGGCAACACCGGGTACAGCTGCAGTTATTACTGGTAAATATACGCACCACTGGCGGAATTTGATCTTGCTAGAGCGATAGAACTCGCGGCATATGATTACCAGTTCGCACCATTCGCGATCGCCACTATACGTCATTTATTTTTTTGATAGACTTGTGATAGGTTACACATAGAATTTTGTGCAGTACCTCTGGATAGTGAGAGCGCCAGACAAGCTATTTCAAAGTTTATTGTGCAGATTTTAACTGTTCTTTTCTTACCACTTAGGGAAAACTTATAATAACAAAAAATGGTTCAAATGGCTCTGAGCAATATGGAACTTAACTTCTGAGGTCATCAGTCCCCTAGAACTTACAACTACTTAAACCAAACTAACCTAAGAACGTCACACACATTCATGCCCGAGGCAGGATTAGAACCTCCGACCGTAGCGGTCGCGCGGTTCCAGACTGAAGCGCCTAGAACCGGTCGGCCACAGCAGCCGGCTTATAACAACAATTTAACTAATTTGACTCTGCTGAACTGAATAAATTCAATAATTATTCTGGCCCTCACAGCTCCTATCAGTTCAGAATATCCGTTCCTTGGCTCCTACCAATCATTAATTTTTGAGGATTATAAAAAAAGTCAAGATTTACATAATGTTATATGAGGAAACTGGTCACACTCAAGTTAGTTGCACAGCAGGGTGAACATAGCAATGGCACAAGTAGCGTGTTGTGTAATTAAATATGCGCCTCTCTTGGGTTAATTCTTTGACTTTCGAGTCTAAATTGTAATCATTTGCACAGTAAACTGTAACTTTCTTGTGACGACTTGGTGGCTAGTTCCTAAGTTAATGTGACTTGACCCTGTACTTCTTCACGACTATGGCCTGGGCTCTGTACTGGAGTTGCCCATCCCATATCTCGTGTTTTCTTAAAACACCTCCTTCCACACACCTTTCCTGAGGCAGCCCGCCAACGGTTCTTAAACTTAGCCTTTCGGAAATGCTTTTTGGGAGTCATATAAATCACACCATTTTCGCATTACAACAACGGCTGCATCATTTTTCCCACGTCACTCCCCTCTCCCCATGCACCCGACACGCTCTATATTCCCTCCACTTGTAGTGGTACCACCTGCGATCTATGAGTGTTTATTTCACGTTGACGTCGAACATAAGCGATTGTGACATCAACGTGACTGGTCGATGTATATCGAGCAAATAAATGGGCGTGTTGGGAGCCAATCTTTTCTGAGATGCTGACGTCGGCAGAAAAGTGGAAATCGTCGCGACCCCTATCAAGCCACTAAGAAGACTAGTGACCCAAAAAAATTTGTAGAACTGGAAAGAAAAAAAAACTGATACTAGTGGGATGTAAAGGGAAATACGACCGAATGGCGAACCTGTCTCATAATTGTTGAGAGGTCTAACATGCGAATGCAATGAGTGTCATGTGACCTCTGGAGCCCTTACGTGGTAGTACACTTTTCCCAAACGAACTTCTCATTTTCAAGCAGGTATCACAAAATTCAGCGCCACTCGCAGTGCTTGAGTTTTACAACGACCAAGTTGTTAGAGCCATTAGGTTTTGTCAATTGCACGTGTCAAGTCGTTTTGTCAACGTAACGAGAGTTTGGGATACTTCATTCACGTTGAGCGATATTTTTCGTGGGCTATTAAAAAGCTCTCCGATTGAGACGCAGAGCATTGTACGCAATCTCCTTGAGGATATTTCCGTTTTGTGGCTCCTTATGAAGTGCCTGTCGACCGCACAACTCATTCCATCAAGGAGTTGAAAATATCGTTGTACCGGTATACTATCATGTACTTGCGTTCTGTGGCTTCAGCTGAGGCACTCAATACTGCAATTAGAACTCTTTGTGTATTTGGTAGTAAATTCGAAAGATCTTCCAATTTTTGAAGAAAATTCGATTAATTTAACTAGATTTTAATTCTGAACGCTTCACGAACATACGTTAGAAAGTAAGGAAGTGTACAGTGCCACGTTCGCGGACTTGGGTGTCTATTTGGAGTTACGAACTAGAGATCATAAACTGCATGTGTTTGAGCTAGCATCCTGAGGTCACATTGACAAAGAGTCCGTCACTACTGCTGCTTCATACAGAAACTCGATAAGAAAGCCTTAATCCCTAATAACACGTTAGGCACTGAAGAGCATGTGGAATACACCAAAGGCGTTTGTTAATTAAGTCAAGTATCTCCCTCGCTAAGCAGGATTCAGGAGGAATAATACATAGTAATACGTAGGATAGGCTAATTCGAATGAAACCTTCTGTATAACACCCGTTGGATATCTGTCGGTTACAGAGATATAGCTCTTAGAATGAAGGTCTTAACGGAAGTGATTAATTTCAAAGCAGATCTACATTAATTCCACGTCCGACTTGAAGATACCTCCGAAATCTATTGATAACACTACCTGCAGCTGTTCCAAGGTTGTCTGGGAGTTCTTTTATGCGTTACGGAGGAATCACTATTCGTAATGCGAATGATAGTTCTTTACTTATGCTTACTTTTTCTTTGTAAACATCGGCTTTCAACCAAACTCACAGGCAAAGCTCTAAACGGTTGTGATCCGGGATCTTAGGTGTCTAAGAAACGTGACTATTTCGGCTGATCCATCTTTAGGTTTAGATGATGCATCACCTGGCGCCTGGAATGTACAGGGGCCCTTGGAAGGAGATACTAGTCTTTGTAGCCAAAGGTACCATCGGCAGGCACACTACAAGCTCGATTTCGATAAAGTTCAGGCAATGGCGCTTTGTAAGACGACGCGGTAACACAAATGGCACAGTAAAATTGTCTATCACAACGCACCATTCATTTACAAAGAAAAGTTCTTCAGTATACCTCTTCAAAAATGAGGAACGTTGGTTTTCATCGGAATATGAGTTAAGAGTGTTATTGACACCATTACGAGTGAATGTGATTTATCAGTAAACCGTTTTACCAAATGAAAAGAACATGGGTAGATTTTCTAATCAGATTCTCTGGCGAGAAACTGTATTTGCGACGTAGCAAAATCAAAGGATTCGTTGTTGTTTGGTATTTGGGCTATGCATGGTTTCGTTCAGAAAATGTTGTCACAAGGGTCGAGCCCTGCACGTCTGCTATCATGCCCATTCTCTAAGATTATGATCCTCCGGTCAAATAGCTAAAACACTGGCACACTAACCGAAATTTTAAATAAACACCACTTGCAATTAAATGAATAATAACAAATAGTAATAAAAGTTTATTATCTGCTGATAATAAATGGATGTAGACGAAACCAAAAATCAATTTTGAATAAAATGATAATTTATTCAGTCAGTCACTTGAAGGAATATCCAGAAATTGTGTTCCTACAATGATTCAGTTGAAAAGATACAGCCTTTTAAATATTCAATTGCAGTGAAGACTGCGTGAATCAGCGTAATCGGAATGGTAGCCGACTACCCCTAAATCAATAGATCATCACCAGTTCATAACATAACAGTCCCATGCTTTTAACTGGTACGGATAATCCCAGAACAGCATATAAATCACTTCAAAGTTGCTTGAAGCACATCTTATAATAATCACTCACGGTTAAAATTCACACTAACTCACTGAATCAGAGTCCCATTGGTCTCGGAATTTCACTAAGAATGAGCAAATTTTAAGTTACTCGTGACCGCTAGTCGACCGAAAACTGTCACTTTACCTCACTAACTACTCTGCCACATCGACAATCTCCTTTCTCGAGACCAAGTCTTCCATTTATCCCATCGCAACACAAAGTGTCCCACTGTGTCCCATCTCCACTCGAATTGTTTAAACTCTCTAAATCTCGCAGAAATCCCAACTCGCTCCCAGAACCAACTGCATGAATTCTGATGTCCAACAGTCTTACGGCTCTCGCCAATAACAAACTCTCGCTGCCCCCAAAAAGCAAGATCTACTAAGATCTATAAAATGGACCACTATTTGCATAGTAATAATGTTACAGTTTATATATGTGTCTTAAATTTTCTTTTGTTTCTGCAGAGGCTGAACACGTTACATACATAAAAAACGTAGATATAATTAATTAAATATAATCCAGCACATATACGCTTATAACAAGTAACAAAGAATACGTACTACAACATGTAAAATATAAGTTTGCCCTACTCAACAGATACACAATTTCTCGCTCAATTTGCGAGGTGGCGCAGTGGTTAGCACACTGGACTCGCGTTCGGAAGGACGACGTTTCAATCCCACGTCCGGCCATCCTGATTTAGGTTTTCCGTGATTTTCCCAAATCTCTCCGGGCAAATGCCAGCATTGTTCCTTTTAAAGGGCACGGTCAGCTTCCTTCCCCGTCCTTCCCTAATTCAATGAGACCGATGACCTCGCTGTCTGGTCTCCTCCCCCAAACAATCCAATCCAATCTCGCTCAATTTATTACGGTACTAATTGTGTAAGTAGGCTGTTTAGGTTTTCTTATTGGTAACGCCACGTAGTGCTCTGTAAGAAAATCACTGGCTGTGCTGTGTGCAGTCTGTGGCTAGTTTGCATTGTTTTCTGCCATTGTAGTGTTGGGCAGCTGGATGTTAACAGCGCGTAGCGTTGCGCAGTTGGAGGTGAGCCGCCAGCAGTGGTGGATGTGGGGAGTGAGATGGCGGAGTTTTGGACAGAGACAGTAAATTTGTAAGACTGGATGTCATGAACTTATATATATATATATATATATATATATATATATATATATATATATATATATATATATATATATATATATATATATATATAGCTTTTGAACACTATTGAGGTAAATACATTGTTTGTTCTCTAAGCCATTAGGTGGAGAAAAAAAGAGGCCATTATTCTCGCTATTGACATTCCTTTGCAGAAAGCATCGCAAATACGACATGCTCATTACTTGGAAAGATACTTACATCTGCACGCCTGATTATGACAAGCGTCTTTCTACGAGAGTTGAGAGAATTTCTACTAACTTATGAAATGTCACATGACTATTGAATGATATTTTTTGCTTATTTCATTTGATATCTGGTTTCCAGCTGTGTTGCAGCATTGGTTTTATAAAATAAAATTAAATGCATTTGCTAATGTGAACACTTTCTATCAATAGATCTATTAAATAATAATTTTATGATCCACATTCTTCGAAAAAGGAGCATTTGGAAAGTAAAGAAGAATAAGAAGGGATTAATAACAGTAACTGCATACATAATTTTCTTTTCAACTACTTGGTAATGTTTTTGGTAGAATAACTGGTTGTGGTGGACCACTTTAATGACATAGATATTAAGATGTGAATAGACATTTCCCTTATCTGCATTGTTGTCTTTAGTGTACTATTTTTTCTGCTTAAGCTTTGTCATATTTAGATATGAGTTATAGTATTTGCTGCTGCTGTTTGCCAGGCATAGTGCTACTGAATTTCACTTTTTATTACTCTGTTAAGCCAGTTTTACTACTGATTTATTTTTCTTATTTGCTGCACATTGCCTTATATTAGTTGTAATATTGCAATTGCTTTGCTAATTTATATATCCTGCTGCTAACTTTGCCAATTTCCATTTTTTTGTCGTTTCTGTTTGTGTTAATTGTTTTGTGCTGCTGCATTGCCTCGTCCCTTAGTTTAGCATCTGAGCTCAGTAGATTTAAGTTAGTTTAAGAGGGGGTAGACTATATAAGAAACTAACTATGATGAATTGGAAGAAATGCATTGAGAAGCTATAAGAAAATGGTTTGGTCAAAAAAGTAGTGTACAGTGGAGAAAACTATTTTTGAAAGAGGATGTGAACAGAATACAGAAAGCATGCTTGGATAGGATTTTTTTTGGTGGAAACAAATGTTGAAATAAGAGGAATGATCTACAGAATGAAGTTTTGGGTTGGACTGCAGCACGAAATGTCACACTGAAAACAAACCCTGTCCTGTACTTTTGTGTTATTATGCTATGTGAATTTGTGTTTTTCCTGTCTTTATGTGTTTAGCTGATGAGAGTTATGTTGTATAATTTTTCTGATACTACGTTATTTACTTTGTAAAGATGTTTAGACATTATTTATCTGTTCTGTTTTGTTACTCATGTGTGAAGTGGATGTTTCGAAAGTTATTCTGATCTTATATGTATGTACTTATGTCATAATTCCTGTAACGCTGATGTATATATTATTTCGATTCTTTTGTAAAGCCTGCATTACTACAAATGTTACCTGTATTGTTATGTTCTTTAATGATGTATTTTGTACCTTTGTTATTGTATTCTTATGTTATAAAGTTGTAATTGACACCAGTTTATCAAAATAAGTAACTTGTAAGTTACATTTCACTGCACACATTTCTGTTGGTCATAGTATATGGACAATATGTGAGAAGTAGGGACTGTTAGTGTTTGCACATGTGTTGATAATTCAGCAAGGGACTGGTTAACAGCACTGCTGGTTCTAAGGACAATTACAAAAACTTTGTGAGTGCACAAGTGGTGGTTTATGGACTTGCTATATTGTCTGCAAGACTTCTAAGGACAATTCCAAGAACTCTGTGAGTGCACAAGTGGTAGTTTATGGACTTGCTATATTCTCCGCAAGACTCCTCGATGGTGATTGTGCACCTGCACAGTCGCAATAGATGGCTGCTGGCTGTCTCTACAAGTACTATAGTGGGTCTGCATCTTTGATGGCCCACCAATACCATTATCTCTACAAGGACTACAGTGGGTCTGCATCTCTGATGGCCCACCAATACCATTATTTCTACAAGGACTGCACTGGGTCTGCACCTCTGGTGGCCCACCAATACCGTAATCTCTACCAGGAATACAGTGGGTCTGCTCTGTGATGACCTACCTACCAATATTCTTAAAAACTTCGACTGACTCTGCAGAGGGTTTGCTCTTTTGTGGCCCATTACCTGTTTGCATGTCGAGAGTCAGCACTGTCTTTCCGTTGGAAGGGCAACACTACTTCTTCAAGACTGCATGGAAATCCACTACTTCCGTGTGCATTTTCGTTTACTGCTCAGACTTTGAGAAAAACACTGCTATTTTACTGTGATGAACGATCAGGACTGTCTTTATAGACTGTGAAAAAATTTTAGCTTTTGACCAACATTGTATCGATAAGTGTGTGCATTTGATTTCTTTGTTATTGTAATTATGAAAAATGTTTTCAAATCTGTGTTGGTCACTGCCCAAAACAATTTGTAAAATATTTTGTGGGGAGATGGGGGCTATGTAAGTAGGCTGTTTAGGTTTTCTTATTGGTAACGCCACGTAGCGCTCTGTATGAAAATCACTGGCTGTGCTGTGTGCAGTCTGTGACTAGTTTACATTGTTGTCTGCCATTGTAGTGTTGGGCAGCTGGATGTTAACAGCGCGTAGCGTTGCGCAGTTGGAGGTGAGTCGCAAGCAGTGGTGGATGTGGGGAGTGAGATGGCGGAGTTTTGCACAGAGACAGTAAAGACTGGATGTCATGAACTGATATATATATATATATATATATATATATATATATATATATATATATATATACTAAGACTTTTGAACACTATTGAGGTAAATACATTGTTTGTTTTCTATCAAAATCTTTCATTTGCTAACTATGGCTATCAGTAGTTAGTGCCTTCAGTAGTTTGAATCTTTTATTTAGCTTGCAGTAGTGGCGCTCGCTGTACTGCAGTAGTTCGAGTAACGAAGATTTTTGTGAGGTAAGTGATTTGTGAAACGTATAGGTTAATTTACTCAGGGCCATTCTCTTGTAGGGATTATTGAAAGTCAAACTGCGTTGCGCTAAAAACTATTGTGTGTCAGTTTAAGCACAGTCATGTATAATTTTTCTAAGGGGACGTTTCAGTTGTTATGGATACTTTACCGTTTTTAAGTTACGAACTTTTCAATACTGGGCAACACAACTTTTAGTTATCATAGAGAATCAGTTAATACTTGAGAGAAACTTTAAGACGGTCACCTATGGCTAGGCCTGAGAATTGCTGTACTGCTTTCATTTGCCATGTATCTGTGTAGGATACTATGATCTGACTATTTTTGTAATAAAAGAATAGGAAACGTAATACTGCAATAAATAAAATATTTATCAATGTGTGACTTTCAAGATGGTAGCTGGAGTCTTGAGCTATCATCCAATGAAACGTTCAGCAATTCTAGACTTATTAACTGCAGTGACTATTGTAAGTATATTTGTTGCCTGTGTTTAACTAACTTTTACTGTTTTTATGATATTCATAATATGATAGACTCAATAAATACGCCTCAGTGTCTCAAGAACGCTGATGTGTTTGGATTAGTCATACTGTGAAATATCGAAATATTATAGAATTATGAAGTATTTCGATGTAAGCATCTTTCATACTGTAGCAAAAGCCGCCATTGTACCGGACACCACTGTAGCACTGTAGACCAGGCTGGAGATCCGCCGCTTGCTACCTACTACTGGGCAAAACCCCCACTATTACGCCGCGCGAGGTAGCTGCGCGGTCTAGGGCGTCTTGTCATGGTCGGCGAGGCTAACCCCGTCGGACGATCGAGTCCTCCCTCGGGCATAGGTGTGTGTGTCGTCCTTAGCATACGTTAGTTTAAGTTACATTAAATAGTGTGTAAGCTTAGGGACCGATGATCTCAGCAGTTTGGTCCCATAAGACCTTAGCACAAATTTTCCCCTACTATTACCCTCTGCTGGGTGGTCCTTTGTCGATGCGTGTGGTCTCCTAATGCTGGAATCCACTCTCACAATACATTTAAAACTTCTCTCAGGCTGATTTTTTCGAGCGAATGTATTATGTTCCACGGAATTACTCGGAGATTTTCTATTAAATAATAAGGATAGATGACATGCATATGTAATGTCTGTCATATTATTTTTATTTGGAACACTTTTGCATGAGCTTGTTTAAGGACTATGTTCTATTCCATTCAATAATGTCTTCTGTTTCATTCACCTTCTGCTGATTTGCACATTCAGACCAGATAAGACTGGTGGGTACTGAACTACACTCACACAGTTTAGCGAAAACGAAACAAAACACTCTTGAATCTGGAGAACTGCGGTTAGGAAATCGGAAATCGTCTACCGTATTCTCTACAAGGGGCGGCAGCGTTTTCATTACAAAATCCATACGCAAACGCCATATAGGTATACGCAGCATTTGTATAATAAGTGCAGCTTGCTTAAAGGATAGCCGGCCGTTTTGGCCGAGCGGTTCTAGGTGCTTCAGTCCGGAACCGCGCTGCTGCTACAGTCGCAGGTTCGAATCCTGCCTCGAGCATGGATGTGTGTGGTCCATTTTATAGATTTTAGTAGATCTTGCTTTTTGGGGGCAGCGAGAGTTTGTTATTGGCGAGAGCCGTAAGACTGTTGGACATCAGAATTCATGCAGTTGGTTCTGGGAGCGAGTTGGGATTTCTGGGAGATTTATTCTTAAGTAGAAGACCTCAGATGTTAAGTCCCATAGTGCTTAGAGCCATTTGAACCATTTTTGCTTAAAGGATACCGCTGAAACGTCCAACAAATGACAATCATCATTACATTTGGAAATTCAACTAATTATACTCGAGGACAACTTTACAACACAAAATATGAAACAAAAAGGAAAATCATCACATAAACCCGTAGTAACTGGAGTACCGAAGCGCGAAATGAAAATTTGTCTCTGTGACCAGCTTTACTGCGTAGCCAATAAGAATTATACGCATGTTATCTGGAATGTTTTATTCGATTTTTCTTGCTTTATTACGACCTAGAGTGTGCAGGTATTCTCCGTCAAGGTCATCTGTGGCCTCAGCTGAGGTAGCAAGGACATGGTTTACGTCTGAGGCAGTCTGAAATACAAACCAGCTGCTCTCTGTTGTTGTTCATAAAAGGACGTGATTCTGGCAGAAATGATCGTTGAAGTGAGTACTCTTTACTGCAAGAACACAAACAGCACCTGCATTTCTTTTTCCTCAAACGTACACGACTTTTCTCAGACAGCAGTAAAGCATCTATTTTGTTTGAGGATGTTTGTCAATGCCACAACTAAATCAAAACTAATAAACACTGATTTACTGCCGACTGTATGTTACAAAAGATTAGATTAGTCGCTTTACTACTTCTAGGAGGACTATTATTAACAAAACACAATAGGGTTGAAAGCAACCGTCAAAACAAGCAATCATCGCTTCATTTACTCACATTATGGAGTCTATAAATTGTAGCTTATGAGAGGAAGAATATTTTAAATTCCAGTGGACCAAGTTTTCTACGAAACTATACGAACCACACTCTACAGTATGTCGTTGGTCATCCTGCTTCCTCTTGCCACGAAGAAGGGGAAAACTTACCTGTCACTGAATATGTTTAATGACGAGCTAGAAGATGAGCGAAAGGTTTATTATCTAAGGACCAGAATGTGATGGAAAATTAACTTAGCCGCTCACCGAGCTATAAGGAGTGGAATGCAATTAACAGCCAGTCTGCTGTCGTGGGAGGAATCTACGGGACCTCTGGTATTCAGCACCATGATGGTCGTATCTCAAGCTGCGTTTCTCGTATTACGGTTCTTGACAGTAATTTTCCTGATTAAGACTGCTTTTTTTTTGCTTTTTCTTTTCTCCTTGTTTGGAACGAGCGTTTTATTTCATTTAAATTGTGATCAGATAATTTGGCATTATCAAGCAACGGCGTGGTATGGACAATTACAAAAAAATTATATGTTCCTCAAGTAATGCAAAAATTAATAAAAGCAGAAAAAAGTGCAAAAATATAAAAAATGCGCTCCTGAGTTACTTGCATTGCACAAAAAAATGTGTGAAAAAGAGTATGCATGAATGACGTTTAAATCTATTGCTTCTTTGTTACTAACTCTGTTCGCAAGACATTTCGCAGAAAGTACCCACAAATTCCGATGAATGAACCTGCAAAAGTGTATGATTGTACGACACAGAAGATACGATGTTATAAACACTGAGATGCGTGAAAACGAAACTGCGGGGCGAAATTCGCTACGGATACAGGTGAAATATGTGTACAAATGTAAGTGAAATATTTTAAAAGTATGTAAAATATATATGACATGTGTGTAACTGGGCAATGCCACGGCTACGGTAAAATGCTTCTCTTAAACCCTGAATCGATTTCAACCAAACTTGGACACATACTACTTGCTATCTGGAAGGAAATAATATGTAAGTGTGTTTGGGAGGGGGGAGGAAGGAGGTAAGAAGCAGTAACCTCCTGTTGGGGTAGGGGTGTTAACCTCAAGAAAGGAGAGGACAGGTGGAGAAAGACATGTGGGGGGGGGGGAGGGGAAGGAGGAGATGGTCACAGATAGGGGGAGAAGGAGATGAACAGAGAGAGGAAGAGTGGAAAATGGACAGAAAGCAAAGTGGAGGAGGTGGACAGAAAAAGGGGAGAGGTGGGGACAGACAAAGAAAGAAAAGACGAGGAGCTGGAGAAAGGAAAGAGGACGTGATGGACAGAGATAGGAGAGATAATAGATGCAGAGTGTGTGTGTGTGGGGGGGGGGGGGAGAAGATAGACAAAGAATGGGGCAGTAGTAGATAGAGAGGCTGAGGAGGAGATAAAATTGGAGGAGGAGGAGATGCATAGAGGGGGAAGGTGCAGATGGAGAAAGGGGATGAGAGGCAGATTGACAAAGGAGGGGGGAGGGAGGTGGACAGAGAGAGGTTGGAAGACAGAGAAAGGAGTAGAAGGATATGGACAGAAAGAAGGGGAAAGAGGAGGTGGACTAATAGAAGACTGGAACGAATAAACACCCTGGCAGCGCCAGGTACTCAGTTATCTTAGATGTTTAGAGCACGTAATTATTTAATCCGCTCTCTGAAAAAACAGCATAAAATGGCGCCTCTGATAATAATGCATCACAGCCATAGTGGCAATAGCAGAAACTTCATCTGCAACAATGTTAAAAGCAGTTCGGGCTGAAAGACGTAAACTATGGATTCCACATAATATTTTCCTGATGTAACAATCTATATGTAGAATAAAAGTAGTGCAATCGATATGCGGATCTTGTCAATACACAAGCCCCACTACACATCAAAATAGACCAGAATAACTCCTGAACTAGAAACTCAGATGGCGTGGTCAAGGTCTTTAAGTCAGATAACAAGAAAGTCGAAGACATAAAAACTACATTCCAAATATATGGATACAAATGTGGGTAAAAACATTATTATGCAAGCCAGTCTATATAAAATTTGCACAGAAGGTATCATGTAAACGCAGATACAAATGTATCCAACATGTAAATGTTTGAAAAACATAAAAACAAGGAAGAGGCAGTGCAGAAACTTTATTGTCCACATGTGCAGCAAATAACCAGCAAAGTATATTTTTAACACCAGAGCATAGTTCAGACATAAAGCCGCCATAAACGCAGGTATGGAACAAAGAAGGTCCCTTGACAAAGCCCAAGGTGGCTAAATTGGCGTATTGATATGAAATGAAATTGCTTATTTAAAATAAAGAAGTCTTGCACAAAAAGATTACTTTCGAGAATATTATGGCTGCTGTGGACTCGAGTATAATGAATATTGAGTCATAATACTGCTGGTAAGTACAAAAAAGGTAATTATTAAAAATTATTCTGAAGGACCATACTAATTAGGTCTGTAGTAGCAAAATAGTGATGGGTCAGACATTCCATAAACGTGTAACTTTGTAATTTTCCGTCTATGAAGGAACAGATCTGGGCAGCAGGGAGACTGCTTGTAGATTCACTGGAAATTGGCTTTACGTTGCTTATTTAATGTGGCGCTGATTAACGTTTTAGTAACTGTGGCATACTTATGGTTTTGAAAATATAAGATACAACATGGTGGGCTGTAATGCCATCTCGGTATCAATACAGTCTTCGCCAACGTATTGGGCTCTAATTCAATGGCGTTCTCAGGCGGAGTATTTACCATTCACGTGTACAATCTGCTGCCTCTTTAAAAGGAGTTTTCGTACTCGAGTGAAACATAGATCTGGGATTGTTTTTACAAAAATGACAGATAGTTACAAATTACAAATTTGCCACCCCCTATATTTTGTGAGGAGCTACCAATGATTCCTTTCTTAGTATACTAGTTGCACTGTGTTAAATCTGACGTACTTTAAAAGACTTTGTTCGCCTCCACATGTGTGCTGTGTTAAGTAATTTATAGAGAAAAAATACGAAGTATTTTAATGTAATCATTTTCTAATTGTTGCCTAAGCAGTTTTGTATACATGTTGTAGAACTCCAGATCGACATACGGCTGCAAAACCCATTAACTGCGCAGCAGAGCAGAACTTGGGCAGCGGCGACGACAGAGTCGAGAGACAGCCCACAATCGCAGATATCTGACCGCTACACTACGCCGCCAGTGCTACTTTCTACAGTGTGGACATTATTGTGAAATTAAAAAATGGTTGCATTTTGTCTGCGATAAGGCTCCTGGAGATGATGCCATTGTCAGACAGTGAACTGAGTAGTAACCGTTTTACCTCAGGACGCAGCAGATCGTCCGATGGGGGATAATATTGATAACAGATTTCTTGGACCGGTAGGTCTAACTACTGAGAGAGGTCGCGGTTGGCGTGTACAGGATTTTGTACGGTTTAGGCAATTTAGTGGTGTTCCTAACCGTAAGATTACGTATATTAGAATTTGATTAATTAAGCTGCGAATGGCAATAACATGATTAGTATGACCACCTATTTGATTTAGGAGCTGGTGCAGTAAGCTGTGTGTTTGGGAGGTTGGATGATTCCAGTGGAAGTTAGTTGGACTTTAGGGATCCTACAGTTTCGTGAAAGGGTGGTAGAGAATCTTCTGGCCGACTCTGAGTTGATAAAGAGTTTGTGCTTATTTGGTGGTTTTTAGTTGTAGAATTCTTGTGGTTCCGAGCGGTGGTCTCGATGTAATTTATTTTTTGTTAGGCAGTCGCTAACGATTCACAGACTGGAAACTATGTCTTAATTTTTACAGCACGCAGTATGTTATGTGAAGTTTGCAATCTGCGCTGAAGTGGAAAGAAAAGGAATTGAAGGTCAGAAAAGTTGGAACCATATTACAAGGCACTGTGTAACCATCTTACGACTAGTCAAGAGATCCGTAACGAGTGACTGGTTTTAAGTAGTGGGAGTACGTAAGTCAACGCCTGAAGAGGTTAAGCTCTGAATCACCATTCAGTTGCAATATTTAAAGTGGCGATGACAAAGTTTGTTTTTGTTAATTTTATTCCATTCGAGGGGAAATTGTTTTCTTGTCTCTCGATCACACGTGCATACGGAGTGTATAAATGATAAATAACCTTTTATCAAAACATAGAAAAAAAAGGTAGCCTAGACTGGCAAAAGAAGTAAAACTTAAAAACTCGTCTTCTGATTTCGTAGTGTGAGTGTGTTAACGAGTGCTGTGTGAAGCTACAAATTTAAAACAGTGTGGATATTTGTAATGTTATTTGGATAGTTCTTTATTGACTAAATTCATATGAACTAACGAAATTTCACCAACAGTGTGTGGTTATTTGAAAGAGATTTGCATATGAGAAGCTGTTTGCGAGTACGTGTGATGTATAACAGTATTTTGAACCAAACGTATTACTTATTCTTTGTTTGGCGACAAACGAACTCGCGATAGTAATAAGAAATTTACATGAGAGACGCTATCTACTTAATAGCGACATCTGACTGAGAAAGTTTATCCTGTCTTTGAGTCAACAACAGGGAAGATATAGTTTTACATTAACATCAAGATTCGAGAAATAATTACATACATAAGGTATTGAATCAATTTAATCCGAGTTATTTTAACAACTCCGTAATTAGTAACAGTAATTGAGAATAACTCGACGATCCCTTAACATTTTGCTGGATTAATTAAATTGAATTACCTCATAATATAGTAGTGTGAAAGAACGACTTTGCATTAATTGTTTTTATACTGAGAATAGTTTTGATATGGTAATTAAACTTGTTTTTAAGAGTCTTTGCAAATAACAGAATTGCCGTTCAGGCAGTAATTTTGACAATACGTTATATAATTGAAGCTGTTACGTATACGTTGTGTGTAGGTTTGAAAGTGATAATACTTGTAACTTCTGTTTACACGTAAACCTTGTGTGTCAGATGGCGTTACTGACTCTTCAAGACATTATCATTCACTAGAGTCTAACGGCGTTTAGGAATAATAGTTAAAGTCATCTCAGCTCAGCCAATCTCAGAACGGTTGACTTTTTGCTACGTACTGGACAATGTGAAGTGGTTGAATGCGATTGCACATCGCGTATAAGTATTATTTTAAGCTTATCCATCACGTATATTTTGGAACCCGTGACTGTTAATTGAACATAAATACATAAAACTGCAACCAGTAACTTTTTTGAGTAGTTACTTATTATTCAATGAACCGGTTTACGAACCTTTTCAGGTTCATCTTCAGGTGGTTTTCTGGGAGATAATGGTATAACTCCCAGGAAACCATCTAAAGATGTACCTGGTAAAGTCCGAAAACCGGTTCATGGAATAACAAATAATTATTCAAAAAAGCAACTGGTTGCAGTTTTATGCATTTACATAAAAGCATTATTTTAATTTTACTCGGTGTCTGTCAGTCAAATAAAGGCGTGAAGAGTGTCATTATTGTAATCTGTTGAATAATTACACTACTTACATTGAGTTATAGCCGAAGCTATTCTAGCTAGTGAGATAACATTCCAAACATGGCAGTCGACATCGTATATGTAGACAAGTGATCTTCGACTTACTTCGTAGTATAGCATCGACTTTTTGTGTTGAAGGTCATGGCTTATGTAGTCTGTTTCACGGAAAGAAGGAATTCTGCTGAAGTCGGAGGACACTCATTATCGTGTCTGTTTAATAGCTCCTAGAAACGGACGTGTTAGCCTGCTAACAGGAATAATGGTCGTGGTATAGGAAAGAGGAACACAGACAGGCAATTATTCTATCAAGACAGTTCTTTTGAAACAAGAATTCAGTGCCACACAATCGTTTATTGTTAATTTTTTAGACAAAAAAGACTGCAGCACAGTGTTGTGAAAATATTACGCCAACAAAATAGCCACTTAATTATCAGGATCATCTTAATTACTAAGCTTTACATTTTTTATATTACCAGAAAGTTAAACATCGGTGGGGAAGTCCGGGCTACTTTGGCAAAGACGGCAATAGGTGCCATGATAATTTATTACATCAATGATTACTTACATGTATAAAATATTCACATTATCGGTTTCGGCAAATAGTTGCCATCTTCGGATGTTCTTAGTCCACAAAAAGCTTCGGACAGACAAACGAATATTCGTTTTTCTGTACGAAGCTTTGTGTGGATTAAGCACATCTGAAGGCAACTATTTGCCGAAACAAGTAATGTGAATATTTTTTATACATCTAAATGATAGTTGATGCAATAAATTATTGTATAAAAACTACAAAGGTCACAAATATGCTAATTTTTAAAAGACGATTGGTAGAATGAGGTTTTTGTGGTCGTGGATGATTGTGTAAGGATGGAATCCCTAAGTGCGGTCAATTAGTGGGTTCAGCCCTTTTTGTCTGTTCTGGGCTCCTTGTCGGGCGATCGATAAATGGTGGCACCATGTTATTTAGCGGTTCAGATACCTTAGTGAGTGTGTAAGATGGGTGTGTGTAAGATGGGTTATGTATGCGAGGTGGAAGTCAGGAAGGCGGTAGAGACGGGAAGAACGCCCCATGGTTATTGCGGAGGTTTGGCAAGGGAGTAGATATTACCGTACAGTGCAGCACACGACCATTCCATAATCTGTCAAGCCTAATGACATGATCTCTTGACACTAATGCACTCTGGCGGCAACGCCGCCTATGACGGATGACTGTAGCTGATATAGGACAGATAATGGCAATTCGTGTCATTTACATATTCGCTAACGATATATATATATATATATATATATATATATATATATATATGTATATTATTACTGGCAACTACCCTGCTGTTAATGCTGTTATGGTGCATTAATAAATATTTGCAGAGGAGCACGATATACTGAAAATTGTAGCGGAATGCTTATCTCGTCTAAGGAATGGCTTTCGGTACTAGTACCGCGGTACGTAAATATGGACACAAGTAAAAACATTTGTAATTCATTATCATCATATTGTTATAAAAATTAATCAAGACAGCGACTGAACCATACTGAGCCAAAGTAAACTGAAACATCCTATAACCCATAACGGCAACAATAAATACAACTGACAATTAATTTTATTATTATTACACTGCCCTACGAATGCAACATGTAACTGAGTCAGCCACCATCATATTTACAATCTTTTAACAGTCTCCGCACATATTTATCTATTTTTCTATTTTACAGTTAACTTCATAACACATAATAATTGTTAGCTGATAACTGAGTCGACAGTTCTGTTAAATTGAATGAAAACCAATTTTGTACAAAGTATGAGTTAATAGTACGGATTTGCCAGAGTTTACACATGATTACTTGTTATTCATTTTTTATAAAATGTCAGAATTATTTGTAAAATTTTATAAATGTATTCATTTACATTTCTGTACTGCAGCCGTTTGAAAACGGGTTTGCTAGGTAGATATGCAACAGGGTAGTCGTGGTGGAGGGTCGTTACTGATGTCATCTGACGTCTATCCTACCTCTGCGACCTGGTTGGAGCCTCATTCACTTGTCTTTGAGAGTTAGAGCAACATGGTTGAGTACACGTTTGCAGAATACCCCGACACGATCCTTCTGAAAGGCAAAATTCACATTAATGAAACAGCTGCTCGCGGCTTTTATCATGATCATGCTCCACAAAATCTGACTCCATCGCATACCCTTTTCGTCACAGTTACGCAAAGGCTTCGAGAAAGGGTACCTTCATCGTCAGCAGACGTGACTTCGGTGCTCCAAGGAGACGCCGCACACCCGAACTGGTAGGGGCCGTACTGCACCATGTTGGAGAGAACACGCAGCGAGTACACGAGCAATGTCTCTGGCTGTTAATTAGTGGAGCTGTAAAAGAAGTGATGTACTGGGTCACGTCCAATTAACGACTTGTAAAAGCTGTCGCGTTAACATGTTTTCAAATGGTTGTAGCACGGAAACGGTATGTTTCCCGGTCAAGGGTTCCAAATCAAAATATTATCTACTCACTCCCCTCTAGCCGTAGAAATTTGTAGTGGGAATTTTCGCGTACCCTCTATAAAAAAAAAGGGCCTTCATTGTAGAAAGCTGCGTGCCTCAATGACAGATTACAGACCAATTCTTTGTTCTGCGAATTTTGAATCACAAGCATACTCCAAACATGTTTCCGTAGCAAGCAATCAGTGATCTCTATACTATCTGGATGGTGAACTTCATCTGTCTGAATATGCTGGCCAAATATACTCGTATGTCCTTTCTTGTCTTATTACAACATGGCTGCCAGAGAATGTTCAATTCTGCTTCCACATCAGCCTGTTACATCGGATACTGATACAGGGGTGAGTCAAATGAAAACCTTAAATATTTTTAAAAACATTATTTATTGTGCAGAAGTGGTACAAAGCTGTATCACTTTACAACATAATCTCCTCCACACTCTACGCAAGTCCTCCAGCTCTTACAAAGTGCGTAAATTGCTTTAGAAGAAAATTCTTTTGGTAGTCCGCGCAACCACTCATGTACTGCGTGGCGTACCTCTTCATCAGAACGGGACTTCTTTCCTCCCACCGCGTCTTTGAGTGGTCCAAGCAGATGGAAATCACTTAGTGATGAGGAATGGCGCCATTCCTTGCTCGCTATCTTCGTTTACGGTTGGTGGAAGTGAATCCAGGTTTCGTCCCCAGTAACGATTCTTGCAAGGAAGCCACCACTTTCTCGTTCAAACGCCGAAGAAGTTCTTCACAAGCATCAACACGTCGTTCTCTCATTTCAGGAGACAGCTGCCGTGGCACCCATCTTGCAGACACTTTGTGAAACTGGAGCACATCATGCACAATGTGGTGTGCTGACCCATGACTAATCTGTAAACATGTTGCAATGTCATTCAGTTCACTCGGCGGTTTTCCTTCACTGTTGTTTCAACTGATGTTCTGTTGAGTCACAACTCGTTGTGCCTGACCTGGACGAGGAGCATTTTCCACTGAAATCGCATCATTTGCGAACTTCCTGCTCCATTCGTAGACTTGCTGCTGTGACAAACATGCATCATCGTACTGAACCTTCATTCGTCGATGAATTTCAATAGGTTTCACACCTTCACTACGCAAAAACCGAATAACAGAACGCTGTTCTTCCCTGCTGCATGTCGCAAGTGGGGCGGCAATCTCTTTACTGATACTGCGACGGTATGTGTGCGTCTGCACTATGCTGCCACCTACAGGCCATTCTGCACGTTGTTTGTAGCACGCTTACCAACTTACAGGATAACGGCGCGAAATTTCGATTTGTTGTTACAAATTTAAAGTTTTCATTTGACTCACCCTCAAAGCCACAAATAAGTAAACAATTATTTATCAGGTATAGACCAGGGAAAGATTTTTGCCGAACTACAACATGGCGGACTATGCAAATTACAAGTATTTTCGCCGGCCGAAGTGGCCGTGCGGTTAAAGGCGCTGCAGTCTGGAACCGCAAGACCGCTACGGTCGCAGGTTCGAATCCTGCCTCGGGCATGGATGTTTGTGATGTCCTTAGGTTCGTTAGGTTTAACTAGTTCTAAGTTCTAGGGGACTAATGACCTCAGCAGTTGAGTCCCATAGTGCTCAGAGCCATTTGAACCATTTGAACAAGTATTTTCAGCCCGAATTCCCTCATGCTCTGATATTAGAGATATACACCCAGGAAGTATAGACGCCACGGCAAGCAATCGATCACTGAAGATCACAGTCCTTGACGGGCATCGGAGGGATATGTGAAATGAAATACTTTGGCGAGTTGTAATACTAATAAAATGGGAAACAAACACAACTGCTTTTTTCGCTAAGTGCAGGCCGTATGAATGGCACAGAGAGCGTGTAGTGTTGTCTGGATCTTCCTGTCGAGGTTCTCCGAGTGCTGCGGCTCTGCGACGGACAGATAATGTTTAAGTTATTTTGAAGATGCTTTCTGTTGACCATTCTCAGATTACGTATTACAAATTTAAGGTGACATTCCGCATCGTGCAGCTTGGCGTGATATTAAAAGAAAAGCACTCCATCTTCGGGCCACAAGCGCCTATCGGTACCATCCGACCGCCGTGTCATCCTCAGTTAAGGATGCTGATAGGAGGGGCGTGTGGTCAGCACACCACTCTCCCGGTCGTTATGATGGTTTTCTTTGACCGGAGCCGCTACGACTCGGTCGAGTAACTCCTCAATTGGCATCACGAAACTGAGTGCACCCCGAAAACGGCAACAGCGCATGGCGGACCGTAACCCATCCAAGTGCCGGCCACGACCGACGGCGCTTAATTTCAGTGATCTGATGGGAACCGGTCTAATATGTGTTTAATCATGTGAAAATCCAATATTCGTCGTTCTGTAGGATGGTTGATTTTCGAGGAACATTGTGCATCCCACTGAAAGGGTTGCAGAATTCGTCACAGTATTCTCTATTAAAAGCTTCGAGCATGTTCCAATGTGTATGGTATTCATGTTGTTTAATTCTTTCACTTGTGGTGATCCATTACACCGAGTATTTCAAGCACGGACGATTGTATGCATTATTGTACCCGTGAGTATGTTGTATCTGAAATAATTATCACTTCAGTCAAAGCTTATTCATAAACCAGCCTCACTGATAAATTCATGTTTAAGGATTCTATTACTCATGTGGAACTGCGTGCATGTTACAAACTTGACATTTAACTTCGTGATACACAAACAGATTTTAGATAATATATGAGAAGAGAGTTTTATTAATTTTAATGAAAACGACTTTTTTTTTTTTACAAACTATGAGATTTCAGTATGGATTTGCTTTGCACGATTTTACGCATTGATTACTTGCTGCACGCATCCTTACACGTAGTCTGCCTTTAGCAGGGATACTTGTGAAATAAGCTGCTTTTACAATCAGTATACACGTTTCTCAAGACTACTATCAGCAGAACGCTTTTCCTGTCTCTCTGCATGATTTTCGGATCAGAAGATATGACGCCATGTGGATATTCCGAAAGAGATTACGTAGCCTGCAACGTGAATACCGTGCGTCTTTAGATTTAAAAGTAGAAAATGTGAGGCTAACAGTGTTATGCATGCTCACAGCCTATAGTATGCCTACAAGGTTGGTTATCTACACGTATTTCAGATCGAGTAATGAACTTATTATAATTGAGTTTGATCTTAGAATTCATTCAAGTATTCATTTATGCCCGTTAATCTTTTGCGCAGAATGTCCCTTTTCTTTTAAATCACTGTCATTTAACGTTACAAATAATTTTTGTTGTTCGGAGCATGTTGATTGATACATATTTTCATGTGCTCCGAATACGAGCGGAAGGGTAGGCATCTTACAGTGTGGTGCAGAACAATGAAGTACCCATCACCTGCATATTATTATTTCTGACTGTAAGTTACGCAGTCAACTGATTTCCCAAGCCCGCTAAAAACAAAAACACTCAAATTCTTAATGAAAACTGTTGATAAACTTAACAAGAGCGCAAGTTACAGCCTAAACTCCGAAATGACAAGTTATAGGTACAAAATGCACGGATGTTTAGGGCTAAATGGACAGATATACCAAACAAGTCTAAGAATATTACATTACAACGCATACGAAATTACGTGTAGATCGGAGGCTTTCTTTCAGGTGCTTAACCATTTTATATTCTGTAGCACTTTTACAAAGACGGCAATGTTGCTTACTGCCTCTGTACAGGTCTTTTAAGTAAATGAACAGCAATGTAAGTACATCACCGCAGCAAAAGACAAGAGAGAGCCGTAAGCCTGAAGACATTTTAAACTACTGGGTGAACACTCGACGCAAAAAACTGTGATAACTTGCAACGCAGGTGTGCTGCTAAGGTGGAAACGTAGGCAAGTGGGGTGCCTGTATTCATGGTGACCTGCCTGGAGCACGTAGCGGCCTCTTGGCAGGTTAATAAGCCTGTTTCCTGCGACTGTGGCGCGAGAATCTCGTGCGGGTTGTGTTGTCGGTGGCTGCGCATCTCCTGATACGGCTTCCTCAGCACGGAGGCTGGAGGTGGGCGGGATGGAGGGAATTTAGTGCGCACTTTGAAGTGGTAATTCCAGCGAGCGCCGAAATTTTAGCCGCGGCCGCGACCGGCAGTATTCTCCGCTATCAATGATGCACGCCCATCCTCCGTCCAGCCTCGGCCTTGGCTGGCTTCGCCGCAGCTGACCCCGTATCATGTCTCTCAGTACCTGTTGTGCCAGATAGACTCCCTACAGGATCCAAGGACGCACCACCAGGTTTAACACTAGTCGCTCAGGACACATTACGCTTTGCACAACGAGGAATTTGATATGTCATTTATCTCTTTCATAGTAACCGTACTACACACGAATCAGCAGAGTCAAATAGAGACTTGTGAAATACACAATGGAGGAAATGTTTTATTATGAAACCTTATTAACGAGATTCAGCCTTCTCTGTGCATCTGACGTGGCATAATAAAATCACTGAAGAATGTACAGAGTTATTTGTAAGACTTCTTGAACTTTAAATGCGAACATTTTAGGTTAGGCTTTACCGTGACTGTTATTGACATTAAATGAAACAACAAGTTTACTGTTACCAGTCACCGTTTTATTTATTTCCACGACGCATTTCAAAGGTTTAAACCTCCATCATTGGGTGGATTTATATTAGTTAGTATAGTATTTGTGTGTGTGTTGTGCTACGACTTTTTGGAGGAACTTGTGGCACTGCCTAGTGGAGAAACAAGACACTATTTCAGAACATGGTTTTGGATTTCTTCTGACAAAAATTAAACTGATAGCTAATGGTAAACATAAAATAAGTAAAATAGAGTACCTCCAGTCGTCATAGGTTCCTTTCGCTATCGAAAAACATCACATGTATACTATGTCACATTTGTAAACAAATCTGCTGGGTGCAAGGTTCGTATAGCAGAAGAGAAGACATAATTGCAAAGTACAAAGAATATACATCGTAACAACATTATTACACAATAATTATTTAAAGGATTTGTAGGTTTTTGTTTTGAGGTATCGAATATATGTGTGTGTACTTCAGGTGGCATATGAATCCGATTTTGACAAGTTAAAACAGCTTAACATTCGTACACGTTTATACAATCAGGTGAAATGTTAAAATGGCTTAAACTTCATACTTGTGAAACTTCCTGGCAGATTAAAACTGTGTGCCCGACCGAGACTAGAAATCGGGACCTTTGCCTTTCTTTCAGGAGTGCTAGTTCTGCATGGTTCGCAGGAGAGCTTCTGTAAAGTTTGGAAGGTAGGAGACGAGATACTGGCAGAAGTAAAGCTGTGAGGACCGGGCGTGAGTCGTGCTTCGGTAGCTCAGATGGTAGAGCACTTTCCCGCGGAAGACAAAGGTCCCGAGTTCGAGTCTCGGTCGGGCACACAGTTTTAATCTGCCAGGAAGTTTCATATCAGTGCACACTCCGCTGCAGAGTGAAAATCTCATTCTGGAAACATCCCCCAGGCTGTGGCTAAGCCATGTCTCCGCGTATCCTTTCTTTCAGGAGTGCTAGTCCTGCATGGTTCGCAGGAGAGCTTCTGTAAAGTTTGGAAGGTAGGAGACGAGATACTGGCAGAAGTAAAGCTGTGAGGACCGGGCGTGAGTCGTGCTTCGGTAGCTCAGATGGTAGAGCACTTTCCCGCGGAAGACAAAGGTCCCGAGTTCGAGTCTCGGTCGGGCACACAGTTTTAATCTGCCAGGAAGTTTCATATCAGTGCACACTCCGCTGCAGAGTGAAAATCTCATTCTGGAAACATCCCCCAGGCTGTGGCTAAGCCATGTCTCCGCGTATCCTTTCTTTCAGGAGTGCTAGTCCTGCATGGTTCGCAGGAGAGCTTCTGTAAAGTTTGGAAGGTAGGAGACGAGATACTGGCAGAAGTAAAGCTGTGAGGACCGGGCGTGAGTCGTGCTTCGGTAGCTCAGATGGTAGAGCACTTTCCCGCGGAAGACAAAGGTCCCGAGTTCGAGTCTCGGTCGGGCACACAGTTTTAATCTGCCAGGAAGTTTCATATCAGTGCACACTCCGCTGCAGAGTGAAAATCTCATTCTGGAAACATCCCCCAGGCTGTGGCTAAGCCATGTCTCCGCGTATCCTTTCTTTCAGGAGTGCTAGTCCTGCATGGTTCGCAGGAGAGCTTCTGTAAAGTTTGGAAGGTAGGAGACGAGATACTGGCAGAGGTAAAGCTGTGAGGACCGGGCGTGAGTCGTGCTTCGGTATCTCAGATGGTAGAGCACTTGCCCGCGGAAGGTAAAGGTCCCGAGTTCGAGTCTCGGTCGGGCACACAGTTTTAATCTGCCATGAAGTTTCATATCAGCGCACACTCCGCTGCAGAGTGAAAATCTCATTCTCTTCATACTTAAATAACAATCAGGTAAAATATTACAGGCTTTAAGTGCAATAATCATATTGGCTACAGCAGTAAAATAATACATAGATGACAATATTTGATGGGATTAATAGACAGATGTGAGAGGCTGGAGGCAGAAGGATAGGAAAAGAGAGAGAGAGAGAGAGAGAGAAAGATGGGAGAGAGGGTAGAAAGAGTTATTGTATGAGAGCAAAAATTTACATGGCAAGGAGTCTTAAGATTACATGTTAAATATATTAGCTGTCTAAAGGTTGTCTTGAAAATTACATTGCGCAACACATTAAAGGATCACTTTCGCGAAACGCAATAATTGGCTCTCACTGGGCCGTAGAAGTGTGAAATTTGTCTCAAAGGTGCCTACAACCTCCTTCTGCAATGACTAGAAAGCGTGTTGCCGTATGACGTCACTCTCGGTCTCAGCGTCGCTTCAAACAACAATTTGTCGACAAGATGCAATAAAAGGCCAGAGCTCTGAAATGTAATGTGGGTTAATGCTGTCACATTGGCACGAAATTTTCACCACAGTGCAGCCCAAAGCCATTGTCGACTTTCATATGATGGGAAGACCGTCACACCCCCTCCTATCCATATTTCACCTTTTCTTTTAACGTCTCTGTGATTGAGGTGAGATCCATGACAGCCCAGAGTTGAAATCACGAGTTTTTATTATGGGTGGGCGAGGAAACTATTTCAGACACACCACCGTTCAGAATCGACATGAAGAGGCATAAAGGACGTCAGTACAACGACCCCTTTCCTTAGGGCGTTGATGCCCGTACATTTCACCGTCGACAACGACAGTTCGCAGTGCAGTGCGCAGCAGGACGACGTTCTTGAGAACATACGACACTGGTGACGTTCCCCCTCCCTTCCGAATGATTCCATGCTACAGTAAGGACCTCGAAGGCCAGCAAACCCGGTGAACGAGGTCACAACCGTTTGGAGTACAGAGTGACCAGATTTTTTGATCTGGTATGCAGGATGAAACTAGTAGGGACTGTGCAAAACCATTCGGCGAAATTTGACCCTGCTGTGAAGTAGCAAACAGTGCTCATGCTGTTTTATGTTTCCCGATTTGCGTCCTCCTGGGAGGGGGGGCAATAAAATGGCAAAGGGTCCTTCCAAGACCACCCAGTTAGGCAACACCCTTGGAACCTGGTGGTAGTCAAGGGAAGGCAGGATTCGGTTGCGATTGTGGACGGGGCCGTAATAAGTTACAATTACACACAATTCATTTTAAACCAGTAATTCGAGGGTCAACAATAAATTTAAAAAAAAATACCGCACGTTATTAATGAAGGAATAAACAACAGTGTAAATAATAGTGTTTTCAGTGAGTTACAATTTAGAGAATCGCCATTAAATACAGATACAACAGATAATGTTTTAAAGCAAGCCACTGTGGTCTGGGCAGAAGGCTTTACACTCCAGGAATGGCAATAAATTAGGAATTGTTTAAAACTGGCTGCAACTTACAAATTACAGGTATTTAAATAATAAAGTCAAGTCGCCACAAAAACAGCACCGGCATCAGACGCCAGGAATGGCAGTAAATAAGGTTCTAGAGGCTTACTGCGTGAATACAAATACCAAATTAGAATTTTAAGGCAAGTGACCACAGTCACGGCTGAAGGCCTTATACGCCAAGAATGGCAATAAATTAAGAATTGATTAAGAACTCGCTGCAATTTACAACTTACATGTATTGAAATATTAAGGTAAGTCACCACAAACCAGCAGAAGGCATCAGACGTCATAAATGACAGTAAATAAGGTTTTAAAGCTTACTGCTAAAATACAAATACCAAATTAAAATTTTAAGGCAAATGACCACAATCACGGCTGAAGGCCTTACACGCCAGGAAAGGCAATAATATAAAAAAAATTGAAACCTGCTGTAAAACAGCAAATACAAAGGGAAAGGTTAATTAAAAAAGCAAGCAACTGATCCAGACGGTGCTTCACGAATCGACCTCTGAGAAGGTCCGGCAACAAACACTTTCATGAGCTATGAGATAGGCAGTCGAGAGTTGCATTCACTTCACAAGATGGTAACTCAGACTAGTGTGAGTCTAACGAATGACTAATGATAATCTTGCTGAAGCTACCTGACGTTCGATAAACCAAATGCAACGATGGAACAATACGCCAAAGCCGAAACCGGCGGTCTGCACTACGTCCAGAGTGCCCCCGGAACGAGAAAGGAATCATTACCACCAGAGTAGCGGAATCACCAACCGGCCTACAATCAAGAAAGTAGTGAAAACTACACACCTTACCGGAAAGCAGTGGCAAGGCAAGGAAATGTACACTGCCGTTACATAAACCCAGGGCAGGTAACTGTGGCATTACCGCCAATCAGGCAATAAAAATTACCGCTGGTTGAACTTAACAAATTGTAACAAGTTGAACGCAGTAAATAGTAATAAGAAGTCGAGGAAAGCTAATCAGTTCCGCCTTCTACATCTACATCTACATTTATACTCCGGAAGCCACCCAATGGTGCGTGGCGGAGTGCACTTTACTTGCCACTGTAATTACCTCCCATTCCTGTTCCAGTCGCGTATGTTTCGCGGGATAAACGACTGCCGGAAAGCCCCCGTGCGCGCTAGAATCTCTCTAATTTACATTCATGATCTCCTCGGGAGGTATAAGTAGGGGGGAAGCAATATATTCGATACCTCATCCAGAAACGCACCCTCTCGAAACCTGGACAGCAAGCTACACCGCGATGCAGAGCGCCTCTCTTGCAGAGTCTGCCACTTGAGTTTGCTAAACATCTCCGTAACGCTATCACGCTTCCCAAATAACCCTGTGACGAAACGCGCCGCTCTTCTTTGGACCTTCTCTATCTCCTCTGTCAACCCGACCTGGTACGGATCCCACACTGATGAGCAATACTCAAGTATAGGTCGAACGAGTGTTTTGTAAGCCACCTCCTTTGTTGATGGACTACATTTTCTAAGGACTCTCCCAACGGATCTCAACCTGGCACCGGCCTTACCAACAATTAATTTTATGTTATCATTCCATGTCAAACGTTCCGTACGCATACTCCCAGATATTTTACGGAATTAACTGCCATCAGTGTTTGTTCTGCTATCATATAATCATACAATAAAGGATCCTTCTTTCTATGTATTCGCAATACATTACATTTGTCTATGTTAAGGGTCAGTTGCCACTCCCTGCACCAAGTGCCTATCCGTTGCAGATCTTGCTGCATTTCGCTGCAATTTTCTAATGCTGCAACTTCTCTGTATATTACAGCATCATCCGCGAACAGCCGCATGGAACTTCCGACACTATCTACTAGGTCATTTATATATATTGTGAAAAGCAATGGTCCCATAACACTCCCCTGTGGAACGCCAGAGGTTATTTTAGCGTCTGTAGACGTCTTTCCATTGAGAACAACATGCTGTGTTCTGTTTGCTAAAAACTCTTCAATCTAGTCACACAGCTGGTCTGATATTCCGTAAGCTCTTACTTTGTTTATCAGGCGACAGTGTGGAACTGTATCGAACACCTTCCGGAAGTCAAGGAAAATGGCATCTACCTAGGAGCCTGTATGTTATATTTTCTGGATCTGATGAACAAATAAAGCGACTTGGGTCTCACACGATCGCTTTTTCCGGAATCCATGTTGATTACTACAGAGTAGATTCTGGGTTTCCAGAAATGACATGATACGTGAGCAAAAAACATGTTGTAAAATTCTACAACAGATCGATGTCATAGATATAGGCCTATAGTTTTGCGCATCTGCTCGACGACCCTTCTTGAAATCTGGGATTACCTGTGTTCTTTTCCAATCATTTGGAACCTTCCGTTCCTCTAAAGACATGTGGTACATAGCTGTTAGAAGAGGGGCAAGTTCTTTCGCGTACTCTGTGCAGAGTAATTTGTGTAGAGCACTCTACTCGCTGTTCTTCGCCACAGCGACACTATGAGCAGAAACACAAACCTGAGTCACTGGAGAATCGCGGGACATCACAATGGTGGACGTTTCTCTACTGGGATTGAAATGCACTCATCTTAAAGCTTGCTGGGTCCGGTTAACGACGACCACAGCCCTAACATCCGGCAGTCCATGTGTGCCGCCAGTGGTCCCGGTGTGTTTTCGCACTGCGCGAACCTTGCTTCTCCTCAGTCCCAAACCGAACTCTCCACTCACACCACCTGGCAAACAACTACGTCGCCCCAAAGATAGGGCAACAGTTATTACATATCGATAACTGCCGCTGCTGCCACTAGTCGGCAGAGAACGCTTGCAAAACCGAGTGGCGCCAGTCAACACGAGAAGAAGACAAACAACAGCAATCATGCCAGAAAACTGGGAAGAAAAGTGTACGTTATTGGATCTGTATATCGATGAAAACGTGAACTGGTAGAATCATATGCTGGTAAGCGAGAACATTATGACCAAGCGGTTAATAAGTTTCAGTTCCTCCGTTCGAACACCATACAGCAGCGATTCTGCGTGACATATTCGACAAGGTTTTGGTATGTTTCCGAAAATATGTGTCACCAGATGTCTACGTACAAGCCACACAATTCCCGAAAATTATGAACCGGTAGTTTGGGGGTGCGCAGTTGACTCCCGATGGCGTCCCAAGTGATTCCCATTGTGTTTGCATCAGGCGGTTGTGTTGGCCAAGACCTCAAAATAAGTCTACTGTCATGGTCCTCAAACCACAGTAGCACAACAGTTATAATGCTGGGAGATGCCATCGGCACCGCGTAAGATAGTAAGTATGAAATGATGCTGGTGATCCGAAAAATGTCCTCGTAGTCCATAGCTGTCGTAGTGCTATGAAGACTGTAGGCTACGTGAACACATTAGACAATCCACCTTGATCAAAGAATACAGCACTCTGTCATTCTGAGCCTTCTACACATCGACTTGTCTTATTGCTCTGAGTCCGTTCAACCGAGTGGCATGTACACACACATTCGCTGCCACGAGACAGCTTAATGTCAGATCTGTTGCTCCTACAATGCTCTAAATGTCAACTGTCTTGGTGATTAATATAGCTTTATTCATAAGTACCTCCAGGATTCCAGAAACTTGAGCAAGGATTCAGGACACACAGAAAATACACGTATATTAATAGATAGAGCAACTATCCATTAATGCAACTCACTTAGGGGCACAATTTGTGACCATACAGACCTCACTACCTGTCGGCGACATGCGCACGTGTGCAACGAACAGCCGCCAGCTTTGGAAATCCGTTCATTGGGCTGCTTATCGCCAGTACGGCGAGAACGCGAAACGGACTATTTGTCTGTATCTTCTGACTCGTCTCCTTCTGAAACTTCCTGACAGATTAAATCTATGTGCCGAACTGAGACTCGAACTCGTGACATTTGCCTTTCGCAGGCAAGTGCTCTACCACCTGAGCTACCCAACCACGACTCACGCCCCGTCCTCACAGTTTTACTTCTGTCAATACTCCGTCTCCTACTTTCCAAACTTTACAGAAGCTCTCCTGCGAACCTTTCAGTCGTGCTTGGGTAGCTCAGATGGTAGAGCACTTGCCCGCGAAAGGCAAAGGTCTCGATTTCGAGTCACGGTCCGGCACACAGTCTTAATCTGCCAGGAAGTTTCATATCAGCGCACACTCCGCTGCAGAGTGAAAATCTCATCCTGGAAACATCCCCCAGGCTGTGGCTGAGCCATGTCTCCGCAATATCCGTCCTTTCAGGAGTGCTTGTTCTCGGGCCGGCAAACAGTTTTAATGAGCCAGGAAATTTCATATAAGCACACACATCGCTACAGAGTGAAAATCTCTTTCGTCTCCTTCTACTACTGCGCACTGCATTCACGCTACGGTGTGTATTACAAATCGAAACTTGTGTACTGTCCACTGATGTATCACTTTCGGTATATCTCGTACACTGTCCAAAACAATTAATGGAAATTTGTGGACACCCATGCCCGAGGGAGGACTCGAACCTTCGACGGGGGGAGCCGTGTGGACCATGCAAGACGCCCCAGACTGCGCGACTTCCCCGCGCGGCCACAATTAATGGATGACATTTTTTGAAACCCAATAATTGTCTCCCATTGTGACAAAAATATTTCAAATTTCCCTCAAAAGTGCCTACAATTTTCCTCCGTAACGGTGCAAAAGCGTGGCGCCCTACGCCGTCACCCTTGTCGACACATTCAAGTTCATGTGGCGCGTGAAGTGAGTTAATGATGTCACACTGGCACGAAATTTCGCCACAATTCTACCCAAAGCCATGGTAGAAGTGTCACTTGATGAGAAGTTCGTCACACCCGCTCTTAACCACGTTTCACCACTTCCTTTGATGACTGCCGGCAGGTGTGGCCGAGCGGTTCTAGGCGCTTCACTCTGGAACCGAGCGCCCGCTACGGTCGCAGGTTCGAATCCTGCCTCGGGCATGGATGTGTGTGATGTCCTTAGATTAGTCAGGTTTACGTAGTTCTAAGTTCTAGGGGACTGATGACCTCAGATGGTAAGTCCCATAGTGCTCAGAGCCATTTGAACCATCCTGAACTTTGACGACTTTGCGATGGAAGTCAGATCTGCAAAACGTCTGAAATCAGCTGTTTTCTTACGAGTGGCCGAGATATCTCAGACGCACCACCGCTCAGAATCGACACGAAAAGGTTTCAAGTGGTAGCATAAATGGCGTCAATGAAACCACTCCTTTCCTTAGAGCGATGATTCCCACGTATTTCGAGGTTGAAAACGACATTCTCGTAACCAGTGGACCCTGCTGACGCCCTCTGCACAGAGGACATCACATGCCAGCAACCCCACTGAGCATCATCGCAACCCATTGGAGCGCGCTGCACAGGATGGAATCACTGGTGATAGTTCCAAACCATGTGACGAAATCTGAAAATTATTTGAAGCAGAAAGTGGTGCTTATACATTTTTAGCCCTTCTATTCCGCGTCCTCCTGTGGCGTGATTGAGGGGGATTCGACATCGACACTCGCGTGAGTAGAATTCCAAAGGGTTCCTGTAAGACCGCCCAGTTTGGCACGATCATGTCCAGCTCTGTTGAACATGTTAGAAATGTACCTGTAAAAAGTCAATCCGTTAATGGAGTCCTTGATTCTGTTCTAGAGTCCTTGGTGCCTGCAGCCCAGCTTGTAGTGTAACGACGCAAGTTTTGTATAAATGATTTTTCTTTTGACATATGACCATGTGCAGACTTCGTCACCTACGTCAGTTACAACACGCTTCAAAATTATTTAAATTCTTTTTAAATTGTCTCTGAATGGTTCTTGAACGAAACTGTAAAACATCATCATTTGAGTCGTATGCGCAGAATTACGTCACTCAGTCCAATTGGTTTGCGTAAACTTTTTCCAATTTAGATGTCGTTTGTTTCTCTTCAGAAATTATATTAACTCAAGTGATCAGCTTTAATAAATATTAGAACCACATTGAATAAACTTTCAAGACTCAAACTCGCCATGAATATTGTCAAAAATTAATAATCGTGTCAAATAAATTACGTAACATAATTCTTCATAAATAATTTCTCGGAACTCGTATTTAAACTTTAGTAGCATCCACTAGTTTATTATCTTCCTACATATAGACGTGAACCTGAGCCCTGACAAGACAGAACTGAACATTTACAACATGATTAAACTTTCTATGACGTCATTGTTGTACAAACATTACAAATTCTTATTTTTTTTTATTTTTAGAAGCACGACGCAACAACTCGGTTTCAGGATCTTCTGTTGCTCTTTGGCTGTCGACCCGCGACGTATAGTGGCCAGCAATTTTCTCTCTGGTTCCGGCAGCGAAGATGCTGTCTCCGTTCGTTGCGCCGCCCTCTCCGTACATGAAACATAAAAAATAAATACAAAACTTTAGACAATTCACAACCACTACAAATATTACAAAAAATACATAAAAAAACTGAATTAAACTTATATTCACCTGCAAACTGGGCTGACACTGGTGGATGGGTGACGCTTCAATTTCGCGTCCCACTACATACCCCACCCACAAGCTCAGTTTGTCAGGTTGTAACCGAAAATAAAACTTCTTCTATATTCAATATTTAACTGTTAATATTATACATTTTTCTCACATTTTCCGTAATCTAAAGTCCTTGCTCTTAGATAGATTCAATCTTTTTATGACAATATTGTTGTGACTATTTGTCATTTACTTTTAATTTTGCTATTATGGTAATTCACAACTGAATATATGGAGATTACTCCTTTTCATTTAATATTTGCTAGTAAATAATAATTTAGTACGTTCTTTAACGCTGTTACATTAGGACAGAGCGTTCAAATTGTGATAAGTTAGTTTCAGTTTTATTCATTTACTAGAGTCATTCTTTCCAAAATGTATATTACTAATACGTTTCTCACAATAACTAATAGTACTATTTACATTACGTCGTTTCTTTCCCTAATGCTTTATTTATGCCTGAGGTCAAGAAGAAATCAAGCAAAACTTTCATTAGAATCTCGGCACGGCTTTCTTTACCTTCGGACACTTTGTTGGGTAATGACAATTTATTTAGGAGAAACAAGCGAGAGAGCCCCGTTTGGTGTGTTCTATATCAACACTATTACAAATCTATATTAAAGGCACTCTGCTATGTTCTCGTGAGCCATACAGCTCTCTGGACGCCCATGGTCCCTAAAATTATTAACTATCCCCTTTGGTTCCTACTATCCGAGTAAATATAAAACATACAAAATTCCTTCTGACCTAATAACAAAATTTTCTTCCATATAAATCCCCTTTTAGTTATCTTTCCCTTTTTGAAGTACCGGTAGATTATTGTAGAACACATGTTTAAACTTCCTGTCATTTCTTTAAAAATAACACGTAACTAACGCGAAAAACTTCACATGAATAAACTATGAACGCTCTTCCGTATGTAACATATACTAAATATTAACTTATTTAGGAATGAAGGGTTTCATTTGATCGACACTATATAATCAATTACACCTGATGAAGGTTCCATAAGAAGTAACGCTTTGGGATGTACAATCTTATGTACAACATATGGAACTTCAAAGATAAAGAAGAATTTTCTACGTTCCTTATTGATCTTCGAACTTTTAGGATGAGATCGTACTAATACAAGGTCTTCCTTTTCCTGTTCGGATGGACAATTCGTAGAATAACATTTTTCTTTCCTTTACATAATACGGTAATCTACTAATTAGGATTCGTAGTAGATGACTTTCAATAATTGGTTCTTCAATTAATTTAGCACGGTTTAAATGCCAATCGAAATAATTCCTATAACCTCCCCACCGTTTAGAATATGGAGGAGGGTCTAACAACTCTAAAGTTAAGTGTTGTTGTTTTCCTCTTGACCAATAATTTTGTTTAAACTGCTTAACAAAATCATCCCAGTACCTAAATTCAGTTCCATGCAGTACTGCCCATTCCGCAGCTTCTGCTTCTAAATGTCCTATTACAAATTTAATCCGTTTTTCATTACTCCATTGAGGAGATAATGAAGTTTCAAAAGCTTTTATAAAGATTACAGGGTGAAGTTCGCCTCCTGTTCTGAATACAGGAAATCGACTTGCTACATTGGAATTTGTCGTTATATCATCCCAACATTCTGCGGGAGACATAGTTGGATTTTGTTTAGATTGCAGAGACGGAGTTGCGTCGGATTTGCTTGCCGTGATTTTTTTACTTGTGTTGTTGTCGTCCGAGCTAGCAAACACGATGCGACTGTTGTCTGATTATGTTATTACTTCTACTACTTGAAATGTTTTCATTATTATGTAATTCCGATAACCGTTTAGTAATTTCCTGTATTCGCATTTCTGTATTGGATACACGGTTAGCTAATATCGATTCTTCACTGTGTTCACGATGTGAACGCTCTGTACCTTCGTCAATGTTATTATCTTTGGAAGTCTCAAGCTTATTGCATATTTCGGTAATTAAAAATTTCATGTTTTCTATTTCAGTATGATCTTTTTCTACTCGATGAGTTAATGTCTCTAATTCTACATTATCTATTGAAGAAATCTCTACAGGTTTGGTAGAGACCTCTTTAATAGATTCTAATAATTCTCTACGAACAGTTTCTGTTTGCATAGAACATTCATCTCGTAACTTATCTTTATTTTTCTCTATTTCATTTACAACTAAGACATTCACATTATCTAGTCTCTTGGTTAAGTCAGTAATATCATTTCGCATGCGAGCTTTTTCCTCACACGATTCCTGGATATGTTCTTCTAACCTTTTACAATTATCAGCAATCTTATTACTAAGTCCTACTAGTTTTTCCTGCATTTCAACTTTAGAAGCCTCTATTTTATCACTTAATTCTCGACTGATTTCATTAAGATGTTCCTGTAACCTGTCTGTAGATTTTGTAAGCTCTCCTTTAAGTTCCTCTTTTAATCTAGCAGTATATTATTCGTTAGCTTGTTTTAATTCCTCTTTTAATCTAGCAGTAGATTCTTCGTTAGACTGTTTCAGTTTAGCGATCGCCCTAAAAAGGGATCTCATGCTCCTATCGGACATGGATTGCTCTTCGTCTGACATCTCACTTCCCGACATTATTGTAAGATATTAACTAGTTACACACGCAGACTTGTAATCAACAATCCTATTAAAAGCACACTCCCTATGTACAACACTCCACTTCCAACTTAAAACAGACTCACCGGACTGCATCCCTTCATACTTACTATCTTACGCTGTGCCGACGGCATCTTCCAGAAGGATAACTGTCGTGCTACAACAGCAGAGTCGTGGTACTGTGGTTTTAGGAGCATGACAGTAGACTTATTTTGAGGTCTTGGCCAAGACATTTGCCTGATGTAAACACGATGGGAACACTTGGGACGCCATCGGACTTCAGCTGTACACCCCCAGACTACCTGTTCGTAATTTACGGGAATTATGTGGCCTGTGGGTAGACATCTGGAGGCACATACCCTCGGAAACTTACCAAAACTTGTCGAATCTCTCACGCAGAATAGCTGCGAACCTGAAACCTATTAACCGCATGGTCATAATGTTCTCGCTTACCAGCACGCGATTCTACCAGTTCACGTTTTCATCAACATACAGATCCAATAACGTACAATTTTCTTCCCAGGTTTTTGGTCAAATGTTCGCTCGGATCCAAAATAAAACTCCCCATAAATTACACAATAAATTTTCGTCCAAATTTTCATATCAAACTCAGAGTGAAGAAACTTCAAATGGTGTATGAAATTGTCCAACATGAAACCCAGTTTAGCAAAAAGAGTTTACTTGTTTCAAAGTAATCAGGATAACATACGTTTTAGGTGGGCTCTGCCTTTAGCAAAACACGATTTTGTTTTTTGTCCCAGACATGTTTACTGCAGTTGCAGCATCATCAGTGGGTTTGTTATTATTGTGGCTGTTGAACATAAGGAATGTTCTTTACTGTTTAAATACATATAAATAGTAGTTTCTAAATCGTTATTACAGGTTTCTGAAGAACACATACAATTGTGTATTCATACCTTCTTACCACATGGTGTGGTTTTCCTACTGTATTACGTTTTTACAGTGACTGTTTTTCTTTATAGTTTGTCACCGGCAACTATATACAACTTAATGTAGGCAAAACATTTACGCAAAAATTACGATTTCTAAACTGTTACGGCTATGCCTGAGATTAATAATTCACGTGAAAGCTGTGTGTGTGTATCTATTTACATTACGTTTTACTTACGGTTTCTTCATCTTCTTCGTCATCTTCTTCATTGTCAAGTTCTATGTATTGAGTTGCCACTGTCACTGTCACTGTTTACCAACTGTAATAACAGGATGACGGACAGTGGAGCAGTAGAAGGTGTGGAAACAAGATGGCAGACTGTGGAACATTTCAAGATGTCCTTGGCGGTTGTTTTGAATTTCTCAGAGACGTGTGTGTGTGTGTGTGTGTGTGTGTGTGTGTGTGTGTATGTAAAAGAAAGAGGAAGAGAGGGAGAGTGTGTGTCTGTGCGTGTGCGTGTGTGTGTGTGTGTGTGTGTGTGTGTGTGTGTGTGTGTGTGTAAGAGAGAGAGAGAGAGAGAGAGTAGGTCTGAGGATTTATCATTATTATTATTATTATTATATATTTATTTTAATTTTATGTGTGTGTGTGTGTATGTATGTATGTGTCTATGTGTGTATGTGGGGCGGGGGGGGGGGGGGAGGGGAGTTATATAGGTTGGTTTTATCTAATAATTCCTTGAGGGCAGAGAGCAGAGTTCCATTGCAAGGAGCTGTAACAGTCACTGTAAAAACAGCAGGAAAACCACACCATGTGGTAAGAAGGCATGAACACACTATTTTATGTGCTCTTCAAAAACCTGTAATTACGATTTAGAAACTAATATTTGTATGTATTTAAACAGTAAAGAACTTTCCTTATGTTTAACAGCCATAATAATAAAAAAAAACCACTGATGATGCTGGAACTGCAGTGTCTGGGACAAAAAACAAAATTGTGTTTTGCTAAAGGCGGACCCCACTCAAAACAAATGTTATTGTTAAAGCATACACAGACAAAAGAGTTTCAACATCAAGATGGTAATCAGGATTATTAAGAAAAAGTTAACCAGTGATTTGAGGGAAAATTGAAATATTTCACGAATTACTGCTGCTAGCTATGTTAATGAAGCGCTAGAAAGTTCATCTCTTCAGGGTGTAGCTATTTGGGGCATGGAAAGCTAACATTGGAGAGATGTTTAACGGACGGAATAGTTTCCTTCGAATCAGGTACAAAATTTATACCTTCAAGACCGTGCTATTTAGTGCATAGAAAATTACGTTGATATGATATTTAAGTGTCAAAATGGTTTCATTTCAACTTTCTGAAAAAAAAATTTCAAAATAAAAAATCGGTTAAATGCTTTGGAAATGATTTGTCCAAAAGTAAGAAATAAAATAGGTTAGGGAAACATTCGACGCACCTTCGAATTATGCTCGAAATCACTTATAGTAAATGAGATGCGTAAATTGTTTCTCTAGGCGATATAATTTCTTACTTATAATCAAATAATTTCTCAGAGCATCTCACCGATATCTTTTCAATTTTTGTTGGTACAATGTACTAATGTGTGATAGGCTGAAACGTTCATTAGTTTGCATACCATGAGTACTGAATTTTGTAGGTGCAGTTAATTAATAGTAGGTGGGTTATTTTTAAGAGTAGAAAATGAAAGAGCTTTGTTTTCTTTTAAAGTTTAGCTGCAGTCTATTTGTTCAAAACTAATCGACAACTTAACAAAATTTCACTTGTTTTTCTTGAGAATGAACGTTAACCGTCATTCTGAAGACTGCCTTTGCTTTTTGGCTAACGGTGATGGGATAAGGAGGTGAATTTTAGAATTCTATAAAGAGGTAAATGGAAAGTGAAGGTGGGATTGAGGATAGTGAGGAAAAATGTAGGTGTAACTAAGGGTAGTGACCTTTCTTTAGTGGTGTGGCTTGGATGAGAATGAACATCCGGATATTTTAGGGCGCAATGAGATAACTAGCATTTCAACTGCATCAGTTCTACCATTATATAGGCGTCTTTCAAGAGGGAAATTGTCATCATGAAAACCGATGTTTTAAAATCCAAGAATTCTGACATCTACTTTTGTTTCTGTTTCGACCAGAAGACTAGCGTTGTATTTGTCAAATTTGGTTTTCACTCTCTCTGACGTGATCGCTAAGAAATATTCCTTCTGTGCTCAGAAAGCTCTGGTCATGTGTTTGTAGGTGGAGAGAGTGTGTTTGTCTAGACGCAAAACAATTATTTTTACGAAAATTATTATTTTTTATTCTAGTACAATAAATTTTTGTAGCTGTTTGTCATTTTATTGTCTCATCAGACGTGAGTTTCGATCGTAGAAATGTGGAAGTCTAGTGCCCAAACAACGTTATCTTTATCTTTTATCACTCTATCGATCTGTAGTTATACTTCCTTCTCGTGAAAAATATTCAAGGGAAGGGCAATGACTCAATTCAGTCACCCATTTGTTCATAGTTAAAAAACAATGGAATAGACTCGAAAAACGTTCAGTCTTTGTATGTAATTTTAACCGTCGAATACTAAGTTTTATAGCACCACAGTATTCCACTTTATCAGTCTGAACGGAACACACACACACACACACACACACACACACACACATACGCACACACAAACACACGCAAAGAAGCTAGCACAAAAGTCGATGAAATCTTTTCTGTAAATAATATTATTTTAGTGGCAAAAGTGTAAAAAAAAGAAAATTCTCTTTATAAAAACGCCATCTTTGTGTCAGGCCAATAATTTAAGCGTTGTGCTTCCAGTTGCCTGTTAAGTTTACTTACGCGACGAGACACAGATGAGAAAATTTTTAAGTCTGCAGATTTAGATGTGATGCTAACCTCATGTAAGACGTCATCACCCTTTAACTCCTTTACCGTGTGCAAATTTCTTCCCCTCTGGATCACTGCAGCAATGCAAAGCGAAGCGCAAAATTTACATTTTTATTAAAGAACCAAAGAAATGTAAATGACTCTTTGATCTTCTCATATCAAAGATGTATACTAGCGATACGACTTTCACATTTCTGGGAAAAGGGTAAAAAGATATAGAAGCGAGACAACGATTAAGGAGGCATTGGTTTCATATTCGCACCTTTTATTTAAAATGACCGTCTAAAGACTCTTTCGTGAAGCTGCAATTAAATCTGTTTCCATTTTATTTCGTCGTGCTATTTAACGACTATAAAACAGCTAATTGAGAGAATTCACGCCGAATTTATAAATTAAGGATGTCTAGTGTCACTATGAACCGACTGTCAAGTTTTATGTCGATTATGAACGTGATGAATAGTAACTGCATTGGCAACAGAAATTAGTTTAGTCATCATTTCAAAATTTTAAGATATATTATATCAAACTATACATTCATTGTCACACGAAGGTTAGCATTTGTTCTGCATAGTGTCGAAGTTGTTATCTTTTGTAGGTGATTCTCAAATGCTTCAAATTTCCGAAAGTGTGAACTTCAAGACGTTGGTTTCACCAAAGATTTATTCAAACTAAATTCCACAGCTACGTTAAACTTCCTGGGGCGAAAGACAACTATTACGTTATCGAATTTGCGATCCCTACGTATCCACAAGCATCGAATGCTGCCAAGTATTGTGAATCAGCAAAAGCAGTACTTAATTTCTAAAGTTTTAGGTGGTGGAACACATCTTTTCAACTATAAAACCTCCCCCCCCCCCCCCCCCCAACCATAAAAACTGCAAGTATCGATTTTTGAAAACTTGTTAGAAATCTTAAAATGAGAAATAATTTTTTACAAAACTCTGTTCTATAATTCTTGTTTTCAAAACTAAAAGATGTAATATAAACAACAGGTAGTACCATATTTTAAGAGGAGGTTTAAGCTTTGTCTCAGTACAACAGTTATTTATAGAAGGGTTCTGTTTTGTGCCGAATGAAATTACTACTTGGTAAAAACGTTCTCAATATTGAAAATAAATACGGAAATTTTAGAAAAATTTGGAAACATCACAGCATTATGTTGAAAAAGTAACTCTCATAAAATTCAATCATATGAATGGATCATCCAGTTTCTTTTTTCGAAATTAAGAAAATTATACATTCTCTCAAAATTAAAAGCTCACATGATTCTGATCATATTTCCAATCCCATGTAATAAGCCTAGTCTAATAGGAAATATTTAATGAATCACGAAGTCAATCCATTTTTCCAGAGAGACTCAAATAAACCATTGTCAGCCCAATATTTTAGAAAAATGTTAGGAGAGATGTCAATAATTTCAGTGAACGAAAGTTTTGGTTCCAGAAAAGTTTTTCTACAGAGTATGCCACTACCCGTTCACTCACCAAATTACATAAGCGTTAAGTAATAAAATAACCTTGGCTGGTATTTTCTGCGCACCATCTAAGGTATTTAACCATGTGAATCATAATATTTTCCTAGATATATTGAAGTTTCATGGAAGTGATGGTATAGCCATCCATTGGATAATACCATATCTAGTAATTCAATCAATATAGTCGGGAGATGTAATTCTGACTGGGGAGAAATTACAAAGGAGTCTCCCAAGTCTCAATCTGAGGTCCTCAAACGGTTAAAAATGTTCTTAAAAATATCATTGACTGGTTTTCAGATCTTCTAGTTCGCAGCACGAAAAAATTTTATTGGGTATTATTTCTTTTCTACTTTACACAACTGAAGGAGTATAAAACACATAGAATTGGTTGTTAGACTGGAAGAAGAAACTAGGTTCCAGGAGTTATATTATTGATATGGTGCTTGTAAGAAAAATGTTCATTAATAGCTATGATGAATCGTTGTCTACATAAAATCAGAGGCAGAGTGAACCATACATTCATATATGAACACAGCTATCCAGACTCGCAATAAATCCCAGCTATATAGATTTAGGCGCATCTTGTCTGACTACCGAAATACCGCCATAATATTAGAAAGACTGTAATTATTACGTGATTATAATGTTACAAATTAAAATATTTTAGCTAACAAATCTTTAATCAAAATTTATAACAAGATTCACTGAAAAATAAAACCGAATAGAATTAAACGTGTTATCAATGTGGCAGCAAATTCAAAAAGATTCTGGTCATATGTAAAGTACACCAGTAGCAAGACACAACAAATACGTCCACTGTGCGATAGGGATGGTAATATTACCAACTGTGCCACTAAAGTGGAATTACTAAACATGGTTTTTCGAATTTTTTTCATCAAAGGAGACAAAGTAAATCTCTCAGAATTCGAATAAAGAACAGCTGCCGGTACAAGTAGCTTGGAAAAAGATATAATCGGTGCAGCGAAGCAGCTTAAATCATTTAATAAATTTAAGTCCTTCGGTCCAGAATGTGAAACAGTTAGGTTCCTTTCAGAGAATGCTGATATAGTAGATACTTACTTAGGAGTCACATGCAACAGCACGTCTGACGAAGGATCCGTCTAAGGTCTGGAAAGTTACACAGGGCACTCCAGTGCTAAAGACTGTAAACGTAAGTAATCCTCTGAATTACTGGTCCATATCACTGATGTCGATTTACAGTATGACTTTGGAATATGCATTGTGTCCGAACATTATGAATTACCTCGAAAAAACGATGTATTAACACAAAGTCAGCACGGATTCAGTAAATGTCATTCTTGTGAAACACAAATAGCTCTTTATTCATGTAAAATAATGCGAGTTATCGACAGGAAATCTCAAATTGATAGAATGTTTCTAGATTTACAAAAGACCTTCTGACATCGTTTCTCACAAGTGACTTTCAAGTAAACTGCATGCCTGTGTAGTATCGTCTCAGTTGTGCGACTAGATTCTTGGGTTCCTGTCAGAAAGGTCACAGTTCGTAGTAAATGACGGAACGTCATCGAGTAAAAGCAAAGAGGTACTTGGTGTTCCTCAAGGAAGTGTTACAGGTCTGCTCTCCTTAATCTTTATCAGTCATGTAGGAGACAATCTGAGCGACCCTCACAGATCGTTGATGCTGTCGTTTCCGCCTCGTAAAGTCATTAGAAGATGAAAACCAATTGAAAAATTGTTTACACAACACATTTGTATGGTGCGGAAAGTGGCAATTGACTCTAAATAGTGAAAAGTGTTAAGTCATCCACATGCATACTAAACGCAATCCGCTATATTTCGGTTACTAAATAAATCATGGAAATCTAAAGGCTGTCGATTCGGATAAGTACTTAAGAATTATAAATACCAATAACTTAAATTATAACGATCAGATAGATGATGTTGAGGAGAAGGCAAATGAAATCCACGCACTGCTCGAGAGTAGTCCGGTAGAGAAATAGCTTGAAGGTGATTCGATGAATCCCCTGCCAGAGATATAACTGAATTGCAGACAGCCATGTAGATACAGATGAAGATGGAGATCAGCTAATAGTCAAGTATAAGCTGTTTACTTTAATAATAAACTTTCTGCACACATGTTTTATTCTGAGCATATCTATCGAGTTCTTCCATGTTTATTGTTCCCTCTTGATTCTTACAGGAGTCAACACTCGTCTTTCGCTATTTTCTGACAATTTTAAACATCATGCACCATTTTACATTGTTGAAAGCTGCTGAGTTCTTCCTCCATCATCAAGGATAACATCGGAACTGCCACCCTGGGAGCTTTGTCTTTCCTAAAGCCAAACTTAGAAGCTTCTTTATTAAAATATTTTACTTATACTGCTGAGTGAAACTGAATCCGAGTGAACCTACTTTCTCTTTACTTATTCTTATCAAATCAACACTGACCCACAATATTCTAGCACAACGCAGTCTGACTGCTCAAAAAAATTACAACCTGACTTCAAATAATTAATTCAGAAGAATGGCCCTGACTAAAAAGAAATCTTAACAATAACCTATACATTTCATTAAGCACTTACCTCACAAAAATCTTCAGTACGCGAACTACTGCAATACAGCGAGCGTCAATTCTACATCCACTAACTACTAATAGGCATGTGGTTGGCAAAGTAAAGATTTTGTTGCGAACCAAATAATGTATTTTTTACCTTAGTAATGTGACGTCCAGTTCAGACACAAACATAAATCGTCATTGACTTCTAGTACAAAGGTATATAATCACGAATAATATTCAACGTCCAGTCGAACACGTACAGATCGTTAGCCTACACTAATACTTCAGATCTCTACCCTGCATCAGTGCTAACTTCTCACATCTAATATCCATCACTGTTTGCCGTTCACTTCCATCTGCCCAACAGTACTTCCATCACTGCTGGCGACTAACTTCCAACTGCCCAACACTACTGGCGATTAACTTCCAACAACGAGTCCAACCAGCCACAGAGTCTCTTACAAAGAAAGCGCAGTCAGAGATCCAATGCAAAGCGCTACACAGCGCTGCCAACACAGAAGTAGCCCACTTACAACTTATCGTCATCTAAGAGATCGTCGACTTCCTTTGTATGCTTCTTTACAGTATTCTTGTCAGCATGTTGGATGCGTGATATGTTAACCCGAATGTGCGACAGTTCTCGAATTTATCTGGCATTTCTTTCTTCGGGATTGTGTGGATGATATTCTTCCGAAAGTCCGATGGCATGGCTCCAGTCTCATACATTCTGTTCTACCTCTTCCTTCATTGTTTTTAAAAATTCCGAAAGAATGTTGTTTATCCTTTGTAACGTTTTTGCCTGCAAGTTTTCTGAATCTCTGTCAAACTCTTATTAGCACTAGATCAAATATGTCTTTAAAATCGTCGTCCATTCCTAGTTATTTCAACATACAGTTCCTCCCCTTCGTAAAGACGCTCTGTGTACCAGTGTACCACCTATTTGCTTTCTCCTCTGCGTTTAACATTGGAAAACCATTTGCATTCTTAATGTTGATGCCTTTGCTTTTAATGTCACCGGAAGTTATGCAGACTTTCCTTTAGCTGTATCTCTCCCTCCGACAGAGATTACCTTTTTAATATCTTCACATTTTTCCTACAGCCACTCCTCTTTAGATTCAGTGTCAGTTTGATTCCTCAGTGAGTAATATTGCTGCATTTCTTCCTTTTCCTGAACATATGGTATTTCAATTTTTTCAACCTTCGATTGTTTTCCAAGTTACCTTCCTTGAATCCTTATTTTTGTATATAGCTTCTGTGATATCCATTTTTAGGGATGTCTTCTCCCTTTTAACTGAACTGTCTGCCGTGGTATTCACTGTCGTAGTATGTATAGCCACTGAAAATTACAAACACGTTTCACCATTCCTTAGTAGTTGAGTGTATCACTTCTCTAAATCCTGTTTATACTTTCCACGGCCATTATCAGTTTTACAATCTTCGTCCGTGAAGTAATTGTTGTAGTATTAATGGGATTTAAGAATGCCAGTTTGATACAGGAATTATGTGCTGATGAAAACGTCATTCTTTAGATTTAAAGCGCTTATCTTTATCTAGTAATTATAATTAAGTTAATGATAAAGAAGCATCACGCCAAACAGTTAGAACTTAGTTATGGATAAACTTTTTGCATGTAATAACCGTATCGGTAACATGTCACGACGAATCTCTGCCGCGAGTATACCATCATAGGTGCGCTTTGTTATTCTTGCTTTTATAAGATTTATATAAATTTTAAGAACTGTGTATGTTATAGTATTCTTCACAAGAAGCTGACGTGAAAATACATGCTCCATCAGATGTGCGTTTTTTTTAGCACTTTGATAATTGCACACGAAGCATCCGATTTTGCACCTTGGACTGTAACTTCTTCTTAGCTACTCCTATTACTAACAGTTAATCTATCTTATTTAGCGGGAATTAAAGGCAACCATATCAGTTGACTTCAAATATATTTATCTTTTTTAATGAAGTAGCATGCCATTCTTTTCTATTATACTTTTTATGAACGCTGGAAGCGAATAAACTGGTCTGCAACTATCTACATCTACGGCAACACTTTGTTGTGTAGGGGCACAACTGCTGTCTACTTTCCATTTTTTGAAAACCTAGCTGGATGATGCTATAACAACCTACACGCTTCAGAAATTGTATTTGACACAGTTTCGTGTTTACAAACCGTGTCTCCCAATTCTTTCAGGAAATACACTGGAGCCGCGCGAAGTGGCTGCACTGTTAGGGCGTCATGTCACGGATTGCGTGGCCGCTCCCGCCGGAGGTTCGCGTCCTCCCTCGGGCATGAGTGTGTGTGTTGTTCCTAGCATAAGTTACTTTAAGGTAGTTTAAGTAGTGTGTAAGTCTAGGGAGCGATGATCTCAGCAGTTTGGTCCCTTAGGAACTCACACACATTTGAACATTTTGAAGTATACTGGCGGGAAAAATTTAAGGACGAAAGCAACTTTCGCATGATGTGCCACTGCCAAGTAGCGTAGCTAGATGCAACTCGGACCACACATAGGAAGAACTGCTACGAAATAGTACAGAAGCTAATAGAAAAGAAATATCCAAAGACTCGAACAGAAATGACACTTTTATTCAAAGACTTCAGTTACACCGAACTCACCTCGATTTATGATATTCCCTTGGACATTAGAAAATGCTCGACATGGTTCATAATACAGTTTTTGATCATCTTGGTTGGCAACGCATCACCCTACAACGTGCTCCCATGATGACTTCAAAGCTGGTAAAGAGTTCTTGTGGCAGGGCGTTCCATTTCTCCACTAGCATGATTAAAACTGCTGGATGAGTTTTGGTGCTTGTGTACGTACAATACGTCTCCCAAAGGCATTCCAAATGTGATATGTGGAACTTAAGGCATGGGAACGGCCAGGCCGGTATATTCCCTGAATATCCTCTCGTTTGTAAGAGCTCCTCCACCTGCGCTATTCAGTGCGATCATGGATTGCCATCCATAAAAAAGAGGTCAGAGCTGAATGCACCCCTGAAAAGACGCACTCGAGGAAGGACTACAGTACCACTATTACGTTGACCGGTGAATATACCGTTTTCAAAGTTTTGTAGGCAAGTATGTGCGTGCAACTTTAGGCCTCGCCACACAGTAACCCTTGGACCACCAAAACGATCATGTTCGACATGTTCCTGGGTATTCCTTACATGGCTAGAAGTGGGAACACATAATGCACCCAGGAACATTGTCGAATAAGATAGTTTTAGTAGTCCAGGTTTTATTGTGTGGCGAGGCCTAATGATGCACGGGCGTATTGACATCCAATTTTTTGAACATAATACAATCATTGGTCGACGTTATTGTGACACTACAGTGCTTCTCCATCTGTGTCTTTTATGGGGTGCACTCGACCCTGGTTTCATTTTTACGGGTGACAGGCGCAGGTGGGGGAGGTCTTGGAACGTATTTTGCGAATGGACTAGCTTGCCCGTTCATAGACTTGAGCCCCATCGAGCACGTTTGGGATGCGTTGGGCAGCACTATTGCAGCAAGTCCTTGTATACCAATGACAATACAGAAGTTGTCAACCGCCCTGGTGGAGGAATGGAAGATCTCTTTAGCAACTCTGTAGCCAGGCTGGGAGCAATATGCAGAGAATGCATTAACCTACGTGGTGAGCACACACCCTTTAAAGAACCATGTCCCTCCTTTTGTAGTGTCCACGGAACCATCATGAATAGCTGTGACTTCAGTGTAACTATTACTGTTGAATAAGATTGTCATTTCTGTTCGTGCCATTTCTCTTCGTGTCATTGTGCGTTTCTTTCTGCTACATCCTTATCACACTGTAGAGGTTCTTTCTAAGTGTGGTCTAAATTTCATCGAGCTATGAATCTTCTGGTACATTAAAACTCTGTGTCACACCAAGACTCGAACTCAGGATTTTTGTTTTCCGCGGGCAAGTACTCTTCCAACTGAGCTACCAAAGCACGACTCACGACCCTTCCTCGCCGCTTTACTTCCGCCAGTATCTCGTCTCCTACCTTTCCAAACTTCACAGAAGCTCTCCTGCGAACCTTGCAGAACTAGAACCCCTGAAAGAAAGGATACTGCGGAGACATGGCTTAGACACAGCCTGGGTTTTTTTTCCAGAATGAGATTTTCACTCTGCAGCGGATCGCTAGTCTTGCAAGGTTCGCAGGTGAGTTTCTGTAACGTTTGGGAAGGTAGGAGACGAGGTACTGGTAGAAGTAAAGCTGTGAATAGCGATCGTGAATCGTGATTGTGTTGTTCAGTAGGTAGAGCACTTGTCCCCGGAAGGCAAAGGTCCCGAGTTCGAGTCTCCGCCCGATACATAGTTTTAATCTGCCAGGAACATCTACATCCACACGGATACTCTGCAAATCACATTTAAGTGATGGCAGGGGGTTCATCGAACCACCTTCACAGTTCTCTATTGTTCCAATCTCGTACAGCGCGTGGAAAGAACAAACACCTATATCTTTCCGTACGAGCTCTGATTTCCCTTATTTTATCGTGGTGATCGTTTCTCCCTAGGTAGGTCTGTGTCAACAAAATATTTTCGCATTCGGAGGAGAAATTTGGTGATTGGAATTTCGTGTGAAGACTCTGTCGCCTTTCTTTTAATGATGTCCAGTCCAAAATCCTGTATCATTTATGTGACACTCTCCCCATATTTCGCGATAATACAAAACGTGCTGCCCTTCTCTGAACTTTTTCGATGTACTCCGTCAGTCCTATATGGTAAGGATCGCACACCGCGCAGCAGCATTCTAAAAGAAGACGGACAAGCGTAGTGTAGGCAGTCTCCTTACTAGATCTGTAACATTTTCTAATTGTCCTGCCAGTAAAACTCAGTCTTTGGTTAGCCTTCCCCACAATACTTTCTATGTGTTCCTTCCAATTTACGTTGTTCGTAATTGTAATACCTAGGTATTTAGTTGAATTTGCAACTTTTAAATTAGACTGATTTATCGTGTAACCGAAGTTTAACGAATTCCTTTTAGCACTCATGTGGATGACTTCAGACTTTTCGTTATTTACAATCAACTGCCAATTTTCGCACCATTCAGATATCTTTTCTAAATCGTTTTGCACTTTGTTTTGATCTTCTGATGACCTTATTAGTCGATAAACGACAGCGCCATCTGCAAACAACCGAAGACGGCTGCTCAGATTGTCTCCCAAATCGTTTATATAGACAAGGAACAGCAAAGGGCCTATAACACTACCTTGGGGAACGCCAGAAATCACTTCTGTTTTACTCGATGACTTTCCGTCAATTACTACGAACTGTGACCTTTTTGACAGGAAATCACAAATCCAGTCACATAACTCAGACGATGTTCCATAAGCACGCAATTTCACAACAAGACGCTTGTGTGGTACAGTGTAAAAACCTTCCGGAAATCCAGAAATACGGAATAGATATGAAACCCCTTGCCAATAGCACTCAAAACTTCATGTGAATAAAGAGCTATTTGTGTTTCACAGGAACGATGTTTTCTAAACTCATGTTGACAGTGTGTAAAAAAAAAAAAAAGTTCAAATGGCTCTGAGCACTATGGGACTCAACTTCTGAGGTCATTAGTCCCCTAGAACTTAGGACTAGTTAAACCTAACTAACCTAAGGACATCACACACATCCATGCCCGAGGCAGGGTTCGAACCTGCTACCGTAGCGGTCACGCGGTTCCAGACTGCAGCGCCTAGAACCGCACAGCCACTTCGGCCGACGACTGTGTGTCAGTAGACCGTTTTCTTCGAGATAATTCATAATATTTGAACACAATATATATTCCAAAATTCTTGTGCATATCAACGTTAACGATATGGGCCTGTAATTTAGTGGAGTACTCCTACTACCTTTCTTGAATATTGGTGTGACCCGTGCAACTTTCCAGTTTTGGGTACGGATCTTTCGTCGAGCAAACTGTTGTATATGAGTGTTAAGTATGGAGCTAATGCATTAGCATACTCCGAAAGGAACCGAATTGTTATACAGTCTGGTCCAGAAGACTTGCTTTTATTAAGCGATTCAAGTTGCTTCACTACTCCGAGGATATTTACTTCTACGTTACTCATGTTGGCAGCTGTTCTCCATTCGAATTCTGGAGTATTTACTTCCTCTTTTTTTGCGAAGGCATTTCGGAAGGCTGTGTTTAGTAACTCTGCTTTGGCAGCACTGTCTTCGATAGTATCTCCATTGCTATCGCGCAGAAAAGGCATTGATTGTTTCTTGCTAATATACTTCACATACGACCAGAATCTCTTTGGATTTTCTGCCGGCCGGCCGGTGTGGCCGTGCGGTTAAAGGCGCTTCAGTCAGGAACCATTGACCGCTACGGTCGCAGGTTCGAATCCTGCCTCGGGCATGGATGTGTGTGATGTCCTTAGGTTAGTTAGGTTTAATTAGTTCTAAGTTCTAGGCGACTGATGACCTCAGAAGTTGAGTCGCATAGTGCTCAGAGCCATTTTTTTTGATTTTCTGCCGGGTTTCGAGACAAAGTTTCGTTGTGAAAACTGTTACAAGCATCTCGCATTGAAGTCCGAGCTAAATTTCGAGCTTCTGTAAAAGATCGCCAATCTTAGGGAGTGGAAATTTCATTCTGGATTCATCGAGATATGCTACTTGGTAGTCGAATGTCATACGAAAATTACTTTCGTACTTAATCAACGAGAGAAGTATTGGTCTAAACAAGAAAATCGTGTTATAAACATATCTCCGGAAACAGACGTCGAGACATTAGGCATTATATCTTATGGTAGGCACCTGTTTGTTGGCGCTACAGGAGATATCCTATGTTTACCAGTGATTCTTATACATCCTACTGTCTTCCCCCTAAAGCAGTCACCAACGTGCAAATTCCCGCAAAGTGTGCACGATTTTGATAAGTGTGGAATACATCAATGTATTTCAAAATCCCCATAGCCAGAAATTGAAGGCATAAAGGGCAAGTCAACGGAGAGCATATACCAACGGACATATTCGACTAATCCAGCGCTCATTAACTGTCTGCGTTATGTACTGTCTTACGAGCGATAGAAAATGGAGTGGTGCCACGTAGTGCATAAACCTCATACATTGTCGTTCCGTAAGTGTAACTTCAATAACGTGGGTAATTCGTCCCATAGAAATTGGTGACACACTTGCTAATTTGTTCTGCAAAGTGTACAACTCTATCGAGTATGTTACTCACAATGCCTGCCTACACGTTGACATTAAAGAGAAACATGCATTGCTTCCATGATCGCTCTAGGATTTGCACTTGGTTGGTGTAATATACTACCTCAATCAGTGAGAACCTCCCCTTATTTCTAAATAAAAAGCAAGCTGTGTAACTGCGGGTTTTCAGCACTGCGTCGACGAATTCATTAACACAACTGTAATCTGACATTGCTGCCTTGTTCTAGCACAGGCTGCAAGTGGTTTAAATAAAGTAACTGATCATGTGGAACTGATCTTGCTAGAGCGTGGATTTCCCGCAAGCGATTCCAGTTTCTTGTACTCTGGCTTAAGGATCTTTTTCTCCATATCTGGCTTGCGAGTTTCGAAAGATCTTCGGCGACCCCTCGTTCTTTTTGCGATTAATTCTGTGCCTTCAAATTGCTGGAACAACTTTCTGAGTGTTTTGTCAAATATAAATGGGGCGTTCAAGGTGATATTCGGAGTAAATGACACGTGCCTGTCGATTAATACTGTCGGCTTAATCATAGCAGTATAAACCTATGAGCCACTTACTGAGTGTAATATTATGGATCAGTTACACTACTGCAACTTTCACAATCCTCGGGATCGCTAATCTTCTTTTAAAGTCAGCTTAATCTCAAAACGAGACGTACCTAATGAGTGATGTAGGAAACAGCTGTAACGTCAATGGGTGAAATAAGCATCACAATCAGAGGACGAAATACAGAGACAAACGCAACTTATAGGGAGCGAGCAACTGACGTCAACAGGAAAACAGGTTACAACGATGCATACTGACAGTTTGCAAGTGAAACGTCCTGTACTTCAACAAGTGAGGTATACCAGGTGATTCTGCAAAACGGGCACAAAGTGCAAGAGACGACCCTAGAGAGTATTAGGAGAAAAAAAGTCATGTGGTTTATAGTGCAGAGATTTGGGTGGAGTGGGTTTGGCCAAAGGCTGTGCAAGCGTGATTTCATACGCCTTTTCAATAACAATCATATAGCATTACCTGCAAGGGCTTGCAATAAATAACATTTGTAGGTAACAATCTGAAAGTACCAGAAATAACAGTTTTTCGCCCAGACACAGATAAACATTTCTTACCTATAATGGACACACTTATAGAAATGATAAGGCCAGATTGCAATCTGACCAACTAGTTGAATCTGATATTGGATCTTGTTGGGAAGACCTAATCTCTTCGTCAACACCTGAGGAAACTCAAAAAATGGTTCAAATGGCTCTGAGCACTATGGGACTTAACTTCTGAGGTCATCAGTCCCCTAGAACTTAGAACTACTTAAACCTAACTAACGTAAGGACATCACACATATCCATTCCCGCGGCAGGATTCGAACCTGCGACCGTAGTGGTCGCGCGGTTCGAGACTGTAGCGCCTAGAACCGCTCAGCCACCCCGGCCGGCGAGGAAATTCACATAGCTGCTATTGCATTTGGAAGTGGGATATAAATAACTGCCGGCAACTGTGGCCGAGCGGTTCTAGGCGCTTCAGTCCGGAACCGCGCTGCTGCTACGTTCGTAGGTTCGAATCCTGCCTCGGTCATGGATGTTCTTAGATTAGTTACGTTTAAGTAGTTCTAAGTTGAGGGAACTGATGACCTCAGATGTTAAGTCCCATAGTGCTTAGAGCAATTTGAAGAATTTGAACATAAATAACTGTTCTGCAACATCTTCGTGGTAAAAAGTCTGCCACGCTTATGTAAAGCTTTAATTAGCCGAACTCTTACTTGACAAAAGTCACTAAAGCGACTGTGCGATATCTTTTTACAATGAACATGTCATAACTGTGCTGTCTCTGTCTCGGCTAAAGGACCTACGTTGAATTTAGTATTATTAGCCTGAACGATAAATGCATCTGAAAAATCGGAAGTGACTACAGAATCTATAACAGTTTTCGGTCTGGAATTCATAAGAGAAGCTTTTTCCAGCATAATCCAATACACAGTGAGCCGAACGCAAAAAAACACAACCCAATAATACCTATATAGTAAGCCCTTTGGCGACAATAAACGTTAACGGCCCCATAAAGTCTTCATTTCTTGATTTAAAACGAGCCTGCCCTACATCATTTAATAAATGGCCAGAAACAGAATGACGTTCCAGCGAACAGTCTGGGAACTAGGAAATTTCCGTACCCGGCGATACTAACAATACCAGCGGTAATCGATTGAAGAGATATTACAGCCAGAATCAAGGAACGCAGAAACTTGTTCTGAACAGCGGATCTTGTAAATTGATGGCAAACACAGTTTGTGAACAGCGTACACCTTACAACAATCGTTCGGTGGCGAAATGATGCGAACACACATCGCCAGCAGCCGGCAGAGCCAACTCCTCAGCCATCGATACCGCGGCTCGTCACAGTCCTTAACAATATGACCCATGTTGGCATGGTCAGAACGTGTACCCTAGGGCAGGCTCCACGTTGTATCTCGCCCGGCGGAAATAACGTAAATTAATAGCCTTACCTCGCGACTTTGGGCACCAGTATCCCGCTTTTTCTTCCCTGAATTGAATATTCTCAAAGCTGACAACCATTTTATCTAGATCAGCAAATGTGTGTGGCTGATCACTAAATAAAACCCTTCTGATCACATCCCTCCCAGCCGGTCGAAGTGGCCGTGCGGTTCTAGGCGCTGCAGTCTGGAACCGCGAGACCGATACGGTCGCAGGCTCGAATCCTGCCTCCAGCATGGATGTGTGTGATGTCCTTAGGTTAGTTAGGTTTAACTAGTTCTAAGGTTTAGGGGACTAATGACCTCAGAAGTTGAGTCCCATAGTGCTCAGAGCCATGTTGTTGTTGTTGTGGTCTTCATTCCTGAGACTGGTTTGATGCAGCTCTCTATGCTATTCTATCCTGTGCAAGCTTCTTCATCTCCCAGTACCTACTGCAGCCTACATCCTTCTGAATCTGCTTAGAGTATTCATCTCTTGGTCTCCCTCTACGATTTTTACCCTCCACGCTGCCCTCCAATACTAAATTGGTGATCCCTCGATGTCTCAGAACATGTCCTACCAACCGATCCCTTCTTCTAGTCAAGTTGTGCCACAAGCTCCTCTTCTCCCTAATTCTATTCAATACCTCCTCATTAGTTATGTGATCTACCCATCTAATCTTCAGCATTCTTCTGTAGCAGCACATTTCGAAAGCTTCTATTCTCTTCTTGTCCAAACTATTTATCGTCCATGTTTCACTTCCATACATGGCTACACTCCATACAAATACTTTCAGAAACAACCTCCTGACACTTAAATCAGTACTCGATGTTAACAAATTTCTCTTCTTCAGAAACACTTTCCTTGCCATTGCCAGTCTACATTTTATATCCTCTCTACTTCGACATCATCAGTTATTTTGCTCCCCAAATAGCAAAACTCATTTACTACGTCAAGCGTCTCATTTCCTAATCTAATTCCCTCAGCGTCACCCGACTTAATTCGACTACATTCCATTATCCTCGTTTTGCTTTTGTTGATCTTCATCTTATACCCTCCATTCAAGACCATGTCCATTCCGTTCACCTGCTCTTCCAAGTCCTTCACTGTCTCTGACAGAATTACAATGTCATCGGCGAACCTCAAAGAACCATTTTTTTGACATCCCTCCCAAAATAATAGGAATAGTGTGTCTTTGGAAATGTCCAAGCAGAGTGTCATCATTGCTATACGTACACTCTCAGAATAATCCCCTAGAGATTGATTTACTGCTTGCGCCCTGAAAAAAATGTTGATCAATGAATTCCTTTCGTCTATGGGTCCGTAAATTTTCCAAGACTACCTCTCTCTGGGGCTCACCTAGCGAGCCAACATAATCGACAGACTGCTAACGGAAGACGTGGGCATGCAGAATTTGCAATACGTTGGTCTGTTTTCGGAATCTAACAGTTAAACACAGCAATTCCTAATTTGATTTGTACTTTTAGTAGATAACTTCTGTATGTTCTGCGGGATCGTGATCAGCGGGTTCGGTAATCTACTAAATTCTTGCCACACAGATATGTTCTTGTTCGGCTCCTCGATCGTGTTTAAACTTTGTTCACGATCATTATTAGTTGCGTCATCTTCCATCTGCGAATTGAAAAACGAAATTTGCTGGTGCAATAACAGAACTTCGTCTTGAAATGCTTGAATCTGGCAAAATCGTGGGATCCACATTAACCAAACACACATGTGGAACCGAGCGAGGTGGCGAAGTGGTTAGACACTGGACTCGCATTCGAGAGTACGACGGTTCAATCCCGCGTCCGGCCATCCTGACTTAGGTTTTCCGTGATTTCCGTAAATCACTCCAGGCAAATGCCGGGATGGTTCCTCTGAAAGGGCACGGCCGACGTCCTTCCTATCCTTCCCTAATCCGATGAGACCGATGACCACGGTGTCTGGTCTCCTTCCCCAAAACAACCAACCACACATGTGGGACCCCATTCGCGACTGGATATACGAGCAGTTGTAAGCAAAAATTTATCATGTGAGATGGAGAGATGCAACATAACAGCGTAAAATTTTTCTGCACATCGGAACGGAACGTCTTACAAGTGGAGCAGGCGGCACTTGTCTCCACAACAGTCCTCACGGTATTGCGGTAATGTTTAGGCGATAACTTAATTCTGCCCGGAACCACTGACATAATTCAGTGAGCCTGCCCTCCTCTGATTCGTAATGACTCTTCAACTTATACTGTAGGTAGTTTTTCCTCAAGTGACTCAGCCCCATCATATCTCATACTCTCATGGCCGTATACTCTGCAAAAACAAACAGAACAGTAATTACTGAAAATACCGCTTGCTTACCACTCGCTTGTGTAGAAACCTGTCCAGCGAATAATCACACAACCATCTACCATTAAATTGATAAGGAGGCGGTGATCTTGGGGTAGCAGGTAAAAAGCTGACACTCATTAAAATTTTTTAACTATTTATTCGATCAATCAGTTTACATAAGACAGGTGTTGGTAAGCTGAGCCCACTTGATTACTAAGTTAAGCAGTTGTAAGATAATTATTGAATTGCTTAAAAGCGACAGTAAATAAATTAGATACTATCAACATCAAAATAGCTTAAAGATTCCGAAAATAAAACAAACAATGTAAAAATCTCAAAAATTATTTGAAAGCCCCATTAAATAAATCGAATACTACAAACCTCAAAATAATTTTAAAGGCGCCAGTAATAGACAATATGAAGATAAAAAACTTCCCTTTAAACGGATATTATGGCTGGGTGTTGTGTGATGTCCTTAGGTTAGTCAGGTTTAAGTAGTTCTAAGTTCTAGGGGACTGATGACCATAGATGTTAAGTCCCATAGTGCTCAGAGCCATTTGAACCATTTTTTAAACGGATATTCTTGCCTTAACATTAGTAACAGACAGTATTCCAAAAACAAGAGTTAAATTACAAGCCACAACTTATTTACATGTACGTCTGCAGGCTTTCGTGGTCGTTGTTACTGAAGTTAAAATCTTCTGGGTTATTAGGCCGCGTCATGTTTCTTCTAAAATGTTCGACGTTTAGACCCCTCTGCTGGGATTTCTTCAGGATCTTTTGGTGCCCACTACTGCTAGAACACTGGGCATTAAAGGTACCGGTGGGTACATCAATCTGGACTATCACCTCCGAAGAACTCGCTGTATGCAGCGTGTGGTTTCCGTGAGCAATAAAAATGGTGGAAATGATGTTTATGTTGATCTCTACTCCAATTTTCTGTACGGGTTCCGGAACTCTCGGAACCGAGGAAATGCAAAACTTTTTTTGGTGTCTGTAGACTGCCGGACGTGGTAGCTGTAGCGAAGTCTGTGCACGAACGCTCTGTATGTATTTGACAGTTCATGCAGTGCAGTGTTCGTCGAAAGCTGTTGTGGACTCTGTTAGTGTAAGGTCCCTTTGATATGGTAACAATTCTGCAAGACATCATTTGAGTCCTCGAACCCAGTAAAAATGTTACTACTGTAGCCAAAGTAGTGGGTGTGCCCAAAAGTTTCATCTCGCGGTTAAAAAAAGCCACTGAAGATGGAAATATCCAGAACCATTTCACGGTGATTAAATCAGGCTGGTCTTTATGCTTGGAAGCGTTTTAAATACATCCCACGTCAATCACACCAGCGTCGAGAAAGGGTTCGTTGGCGTAGGAGGCATGTAAGCTGGAGACAGCAATAGTGGTCCAGAATAATGTTCTCCAAAGAATGCCATTTCACTGTGGCAAGCGGTTCTGACAACCAATTCGTGTGGACGGAGGAGGAAACACGTTATACAGCACTGGAAATTAATAATCGTCATCGGTATTGCCTAGGCATAAGAATTACGCACAATGACCGAGCACCGATGCATCTCCTTGCGCGAGGTACCGTTACAGCACAGTGGTAATGCAGGGAGATTATTCTGGAGCATTTTCGTCTTTGTAGGGGTGCGGTAGGTCTCGACTTTCTGTTTATGAACGACAATGCCCACCCCCACAGGAACGCAGAGGTGTCGGACACAGAGGAAGGTTAAGATACTGAACGTGTGGAGTGGTCTGGTTACTCCCCACACCTAAACCTATAGAGCATGCCTGGGAAGCACTTGGCAGATATCTTTCTAAACCGAACCATATAAGAATTGTAAGCCGCCTTGATAGAGAAGTGGGACAATACCTCACCCCCCACCCCTCCCCAGGAGATGCCCCCAGGAGGTGCCGGAATCAGGAGTCTGCAATACGGGCCAAACACTGGTGATCAGTGTGGCAGCGACTGCTAAATTTTGGGGCGGCGTTTGTACTTTGTATGGCACGTGGCCACATTTGTTTTGTGTCTGTCCACCTGACTGACCAGGTCGGGCTGATGAGCTTCGAATGACCAACCAGTATTGCTTGGATTTTGAGTGGGTTGACCTTTAACAGCCCGCATCTCGTGGTCGTGCGGTAGCGTTCTCGCTTCCTACGCCCGGGTTCCCGGGTTCGATTCCCGGCGGGGTCAGGGATTTTCTCTGCCTCGTGATGGCTGGGTGTTGTGTGCTGTCCTTAGGTTCGTTAGGTTTAAGTAGTTCTAAGTTCTAGGGGACGGATGACCATAGATGTTGATTCCCACAGTGCTCAGAGCCATTTTTTTGAGCTTTAACACTATATTCTGTGCCCACTCTGATAGTGCACACACGCCAGTATTGAGATTTTCGATAGCTTTCTTCAGGTCTATTGATTTTACACTTAGATACAACTACAGGTTTTCTGCGTACGTATGGTATTTGCAGTAGGACAGAACTGATGCATAGCTCACAAGCATTCATAGCCAGTACCAGCCAGTTTGAGATCTGATACGATTACGAAAGTCTTTGAAGAACATGATCACCATAATCAAGTGTAGGAAGTATTAATGAGTCTTCGAGTTCCTTTTTGGGCTCAAAATCAAGTACTTTTTTATTTAGGGTGTGCATACATTCCCGGTATCATTTCAAATATCATAGTTTAGAAACTATTAGAGAATCGTGGCCGGCCGCGGTGGCCGAGCAGTTCTAGGCGTTTCTGTCGGAAATCGCGCGACTGCTACGGTCGCAGGTTCGAATCCTGTCTCGGGCATGGATGTGTGTGATATCCTTAGGTTAGTTAGGTTTAAGTAGTTCTAAGTTCTAGAGGACTGATGACCTCAGATGTTAAGTCCCATAGTGCTCAGAGCCATTTGAACCAAGAGAATCGTGGTTTGTTGTAAAATATTTCCCAGCTCTTAGTCGTTTTTGTTTTGTAATTTATTGCAGACTTGCCTTGCAGTGCATCAGATGGGGACAGACGAGGTGCAATGTGTTGTCTGGTGTGCAGCCAGTACGGCTGGACACCTCGAGCAAAAGCAAGCGTTTGAGATGGTTCAAAATATTTAAAGAGAGAGGTAATGTCTCATCGCATGGCACCCGTGTTCTCCCGGTGTCACGCCATTACGCTTGTTTTGGCGGTTTACGTCAAGGATCTCGTGTACACCGTCAATATCGTTGGTACAGGGTCCAACGAGATATATGGGCACTGCAACGAAATTGTTACGTCGTACTAGTTGGCTTCTACGCCATACTTCGCCAACGCACGGCACTGGAAATCATTATTTAATTAAAGGTCTTAATTTTGTCGTGTGGTGTCGAGAACTTGCATACACTTAAACACACATTCAAGAATTGTTAAACTCATCTGAAATAGTTACTCGCTCCCCGGCGGAGAGGGCTGCTGGCGCTCGTACCTGCAATATCAAGTTCTGTGACGTAGGCGCCATAGCCTGTCTTTCTTGTGAGCCTCGAATGGTATTCTTCACGTACGAATAAATGAAGCAGTAAGAATAACTGATGCTCAAATGCTGACCTCTACATGAGAAGAACTTCAGTATCGCCGTAATGTTATGTGAGCGATGTGTGGGCCACTCCTTGAAATTCTAGCACAACATAAAAAAAACAACTTAAGAGCTGCAAAACGTTTTAAAGCAAACCGCGATACTGAATATATACTGTTATATTATATAGACAAGTCGTTGTTTAATGTTGTTACCAAAAATCTTGAAAAGTACTTGACCGATTTAATTCAAACTCTTACACGATACTCTAACGAACTTTCGGGCAGGTATAGGATATATATTTTTAAATATATATAATCTACAGGATGATTCAAAAACAATACCACAACTTTGGAAATTGTATTTAATCAAAGAAACATGATGGAACCTCGGGTAATTAATCGATGTGAAGAGTACTGAATAACGTTTTATTTTTTATTTTTCAGTAGAAAACAAATTCATAAATGCTCAGTATAACCCCCTCGACACGCTCGAGCGACATCAACCCCGATACTCGAAGTCGTTCCACATTCTCTGTAGCATCTCCGGTGGCGTAACAGATTGGATAGATGCAGTAATTCCTTTTTCTAGTTACTCAGTGATAGCTGGTAAAGGTGATCGATACACCATATCTTTAACATACCCCAACAAAAAAAAAAAAATCACTAGGGCTGAGGATCAGAGCTTCTTGAAGATGAGTGATGAAGTGCTCTGTCACGAGCTGCCTGGCGGCCGATCCATTGCTGTGGGTACCTTTCGTTCAAATTGGCACGGAAGGTAAGTGCTAATGGGGTGGTGCCCCATCCTGCTGGAATATAAACTGACGCACTTCTTCTTCGAGTGGAGGCAACAGCCAATTGTGCAACATTTCCAGATAGGTTTGCCAAATTGCAGTTGCACCTTCGAATGAAATAGGGCCCGAAACTTTACTGACTGAAATGGCACAGAAAACGATCACCTTGGGTGAATCACGTCCATGGTGAATTGTTTCCCGCAGATTCTCAGTGCCCCATATACGCACATGGTGCCGACTGACTTTCGCTGTTGTGTGAAATGTTGCTTCATCGTTAAACACTAGCTTCGAAATGATTGGGTCACCTGTTTCCATTTGCTCAAGGACAAACTTGCAGAACTCGATTCTTTTCAGCTTATCAGCTTCCGAAACGGCATGAACCAATTGTAGGTGATAAAGTTTCATTATCAATCTTTTCCGTAGGACTTTCCAAATGGTTGGTTGCGGAATTTACAGCTCTCTGCTAGCTCGGCGGGTCGATTTCCTTTGACTACGAGCAAACGCTTCCTGAATGCGACCAACATTTTCTTCACTCGTCCGTCCGTAACTTTTCCCTTTGCCCAAACACACTTTCTTTTTGCATTGTTTTACCAGTGTACGATATACCAACTATCAGGACGTTGAACACCCTATTTGGTTTGAAATGCACTCCGACAACTGCCGTCGATTCACTGCTGCCCTACTCAATAACACAAAAAACTCTTTGTTGAGCAGTAGCCATGTTTGCGCCGCCAACAGAAATGACGGTTTCATGCCTAACAGCGCTCCTAGCAATCAAATGAACAACCGAATGAAACTTCAGACCTTCCTTCAATGGCTCTGAGCACTATGGGACTTAACATCTGTGGTCACCAGTCCCCTAGAACTTAGAACTACTTAAACCTAACTAACCTAAGGACATCACACACATCCATGCCCGAGGCAGGATTCGAACCTGCGACCGTAGCAGTCGCGCGGTTCCGGACTGCGCGCCTAGAACCGAGACCTTCCTTCAATCGATGACAGAAAAAGTGTAGCTTTCCTTTTCTTCTTTGCAGAGTTCTCGATTTTCAAAGTTGTGGTATTCTTTTTGACTCATCCTGTATAAATAAATGTGTAATATGTAAAGGGAAACGTTGTTAGCAAAAACCTCAAAAACTTCTTGACCGATTCACTTCAAATTTTACACCGTATTCTAATTAACGTTCTGATGGAGAAAAGTTATCTATTTTAATATATATACTCTATAATATATATTTATGCTATGGTACAGAGGCACGTTGTTCCTTAATGTTGTTACCGATGTCTGGAAAAGTACATGACTAATTTACTTTAAATTTTTACACGATAATTTAAGGAGCATATATTTTCGTTAGACAACAATGTACAGGTGTTAAGTTAAAACCGACTGCGAGAAAGAAAACATAGTTTTGTAGTCTTCTGTGAAAATGTGCGTTTTTATTTATTTCTTGTAGTCATTTTTAATTATGATAACAGCGGATTTAAATTATTAGACAACGACACTGCCGAATTATGTACACCAATGTGGTAGGAGACCACAAGCAAAAATAAGCGTTGAGAGATGATTCATCATCTTTAAAGAGACAGGTGATTATATTCTTTCTGATTGCTAGAGACCGAATTATATGCATTTTCATGTTGCATGTGCATTTGGTATTTGGCTCCTTTTCACAGGTTATTGCATATTTTAACTAAAATCTAGTGACGATGCATATTTTTACTCTATGTTTACAATATTTTAAAAATTTAAACGGGCGGTCTCTAGCTGGATCCAGTTTTGATGTCTCACAGATTGACCACGACCTAGAACTGCGTGCAATCGCTAACCGAGAGGCCATTGCCTAGCTAAATCATTACAGAAGAGGAACAGGAACAAGCAGACAGAGTCAGTACTCCTACGCCAGCGCCCCCCGGTTAATCCCCGCAGCTCTTATAACGTACGCGTCTGCAACAATTAAATTAAACTACGCAAGCTTTTAGTCGCACGTGCATTGTTTCAGTTTAGCTTTCTACTTGTACACAGTTGAACGGCGTGTAGTGTGTAACTTGCGCAATGCCGCCCGAAAAAAAAAAAAAACATCGTTTAGTGCATAGCTAACTATCCTAGAACATTTATGTATGACGGAATTGTTTTATATTGTCGAGTTTGTTAGAAGAACGTTATGTGCAAAAAAAGTTTCAAAGAGACCAGCAGGTAAAGACAAGTCTTCATATCGCAGGACTGCAGATGAAAGCACCACGACAACTTCTGACAACAGCAGGTTGCAGTAACAGGGATTTGTGCACAGGTAGTCAAAGAAGTCGGTTTAACATGGATTTATGAGAGGCATTCATTGCAAGCAATATTCCTCTTCACAAACTTACAAACTCTATCCTGCACAAATATTGCTTAAATAAAAATTTACCAGATGAATCAACATAGCATAAAAATTACATATCGAAAATTTACGTAAATGTTCTGGAAATATACGGAATGAACTGAAGGACAGAATTATCTGGATTTCAGACGACCAAACTACAGTCACTTGTGTCCGTAACATTGCAAATTTAATCGTTGGTGCCTTAAAAGAAGAGCCGCCTAATAACTTGTAAAAGTAAATCCTGCTACGATCGCCAGATTTCTGAATGAGGTTATTATAAATATATTTCCAGAATCTTCTGCCGATGAAAGGGTGTTTGTGTTTACTGCAGATGCTGCCTCCCGTATGATCGAAGCAGGAAAAGCTCTACGAGTATTTTATCCCAATTTCATTCATGTGACGTGCTTTGTTCATGAAGTACATCGCCTTGCTGAAGAAGAACGTTCCACGTTTGAAAATGTAAATAAACTGATTTCGTCCACAAAGAAAGTGTTTCTAAAGGCTCCTGCTCGCATTGAGACCTAAAAAGAAAAACTACCAAATTTACGTCCCGAACCAGTGGTAACTCGTTGGAGTAGGTGGGTCGAAGCTTTGCTGTTTTGGTTCAAATGGCTCTGAGCACTATGGGACTTAACATCTGTGGTCATCAGTCCCCTAGAACTTAGAACTACTTAAACCTAACTAACCTAAGGACAACACACACATCCGTGCCCGAGGCAGGATTCGAACCTGCGACCGTAGCGGTCACGCGGTTCCAGACTGAAGCGCTTAGAACCGCACGGCCACACCGGCCGGCCTTTGTTGTTTTACAATGAACATTTAGAGACCATTAGAGTGGTAGTAAACAACTTCGATGGTGCAGAGGTTTTGCCAGTTTGCCAGTGAAAGGAAGCTTTCAATGATTCCGGTATTAAAAAAGACATTGCACATATGGTTAGCACTCATTTTTCCCATAAACTTGCAAGTATTAAAAGCTTGAAACTGGAGGTTTGGAGTTAAATGAATCTATTCAGTAAACGAATAAAAGTATTCTAGTGAACTCCTCATTGCCAGAGGTATTCCCAAGAAAGCTTAAAGAAAAGTTTGAAAACATTTTAAACAATAACTCAGGCTTTGAACCCTTGTGCCAAATTGGTAGTGTTATTAATGCGACAGGTGAACTTTTACCCGAAACAATAAGTGCCAACGTAGCACCCAAATTCAAATACTGCCCAGTTACCTCAGTTGATGTAGAAAGGTCCTTTTGTGCTTATGAAAAAGTTTTGTGTGACCGAAGACACAATCTTACTACCGAAGATTTCGAACAGTACTTGGTCGTTTCAGTTTACAATAATAAAAAAACGGAAAATTAATTGTAAATGATTCTTTTGTCCAACAGTATTGATTAAAAGTTAATGCTGCTCAAAAAAAAATCATGATTTTATGTTGTTTTTTAAATAGAATATTACAGAGTTTTTGAGCGTGGTCCTCTGTATGCGATATATCTCGAAGTTGGTCCTGTATATATCGATTGTTTCGCTGCGACTCACACGCATCGCAACCGTTTGTTACGGAAAAAAAGGAATAATTCTTGGAACAATGTAGGCGTCCCCATTTTGCAATTTTTTAGAAAATAAAAGCAGAAAGGCCGCCTTACTAAACTCGACCAGAAAGTATTCAGAAAATGATATCAGAGTTCTACATGTACCGATTTATGGCGTGGGCGGCGCTCTTCCACGTAATTGATATGTACAGGTTCGTCTTTGAGATGTAATACACACAGAAACTACCAAGTTTGTTTATTATTTGGTTTTACATATTTCGACACTTTTCATGCAATTTTTAAACATTTTTCATGCATATTTGCATCCATATTTTAACATTTTTATGATGCATATCATCTGGTCTCTACTGATTAATTACATTTTTTAAAAGAAAAAAGTAGACGCCACATTTGCTGTTTTGTTTTTTTCCTTGCAGTCGGTTTTCATTGAAAGCAGGGAAGTTGTATTTATGATTTATTTGCTGATGATTAGAATAGTATGGAATCTGAAGTTGCAATAACAAGAAACAAGGCTCAAGATCCGAGAGAGAGGGGAAGAAGAGACTGAGAGGGGTGGGGGGAGGAAATGGGCATAGAGAGGGGGAGCCAGGAGGTGGACACAGAGGGGGAGGAGATGAGCTGAGAGAGTGGTGAGGGGGTGGTGGACATAGACAAAGGGGATGAGGAGATGGACAGTGAAAAGTGAGAGGAGGTGACAGATAAAGAGAGAAAGAGAGGGAGGAGGAGGAGGAGAGGAGGAGAAGGAGATTAGGATGTACAGGTGTACATAAATTATCTTAACTTCAGACTTTAATAACTTAAAACTATGCTAGATATTAACAAATGGTTTTCAACAACTTATAAACCACAATTGTTTTTTTCCTTCCAGGGGACACAATTTTGAAGCAAAATTGAACAACGTGGATGACACAGGAGAAAGATCAGCCACGATCCCATAACCTCACATCACTAGAGTTTTTCCTGTGCGATTTTGTATAGGATGTGGTGAACCGCCAGCCGAGGCAGTCGAGCGGTTCTAGGCGCTTCAGTCCGGAACCGTGTGACTGCTATGGTTGCAGGTTCGAATCCTGCCTCTGGCATGGATGCATGTGATGTCTTTAGGTTAGTTAGGTTTAAGTAGTTCTAAGCTGTAGGGTACTGATGACCTCAGATGTTAAATCCCATAGTGCTTGGAGCAATTTGAACCATTTTTTATGGTGAATCTACAGGAACTGCAGGCATTCATTCACAATGCATCTGAACATGTGACCGTGTAGATCTTGAATCATAGATGGAGAGAAATGGAATTCTGATTAGACATGATCCGCGCCAGTAAGGCTACACACATTGATGTCTATCAATGGGGAAGTAAAACGTTATGAGTTTGCTTATCTCTTGTTGAAAATCATTTGTTAATTTGTAGTATAGTTTTAAATGTATTTAAGTATCAAGTTGCGAAGATAATTTATGGACACTTTGTAGGTTTAATTCCCATACAAATTGTTGTGTACACTCTTTGACATAAAACTCGACCGGCTGCTGGCCGCTTCCGAGGCTAAGTCCGCGCCGATCGCGGTATGGGACAATAAAACTGGCCAACTCGCTAATTCTCTAAGTCCGGTTATCTGCACAATCTGGCAACACTGCAGACTGCGGCACTTCCTGGAGGAAAACTTGTCCCATGATAGAGAAACACTCGGCTGATTACGCCTGTGGTCTAGCGGTAGCGTGCGTTGTTTCTGTTCGTAATGTCAGTAGATCGAGAGCAGCTGGCATAAAATGTTTTTATAGCCTCTTCTGTCTGAATGCTGAAGACGTGAATGTAATGGTAGCGCAGATTCAATCTATTTCGCTTTCTGACACACCGATATCAAAATTTTATCCAGTAACGATTTTGCGGCAGATTTCCTGCAGACTGTCCTCCTCTGGACGCCGTATGCGGCAAAGCTCCGGGATCCATTTGCTGGCTACCGGGAGCGGCCGTGGCGACAGCAGCAGCGCTGCACTCCCCCGTTCTTTATCGAAAGCGCCTGCTCCCGCTCATCGCTTTTGATGATTTAAAACGCTTTATTATTAAATGTTGCTCCACAGAAAATTTCTACGATTTCCATTCACGCTCAAAAGCAACGGAGACAGACGCCCTGATTAGTAGGCGGGTATTATATTACATTAATCGGCAAGAGCTGAGTATGGCCCGAAATTAATTTTATAGACTGGGACGAAATTAAACCACCTCGCTACATTCGATGAATTTATAAATGCTTCATACCTCGTTTCTTTTCCTTTCAAACTCAACTATTTGTGCAACTTTTGGTCAATGTTCGGATGTTTTCGTCAAGCCGGGGTGAGCGTCTGTGGTGTAAAGTGTATTACAGTTCTTGTTTCATTCCTTATGGTAACTCTATGCGATAAACTGTGTGAATACCTTGCAATGCATGCTCTGTAGCAGTGCAGGAACACTGCACATTTGGAGTTCCATGTATGGGTTCATGAAGTATTTAATGTTGATCGGAAGTGATAGTTAAGGTCATCAGATTTAGACCAGAAAAATTTGTCGTTTTGGAGGTTTCAGAGAACGGAGAGGAATTGCTAACGCCGGTGTTAGAAAACGTCTACAGTAAAATGCTATTGCAAAAATTTAGAAGAGGGGAACCATATTAATCAACATGTGCACTTCATAAACAACCTTCTGACATGTTAGACCTATATGACGAACAAAACTCAAATTTATATCGTTGACAGTCGCTTTGAATCTTTTCAGGATCTATTTTACAGTGAAGCACCTTGGCATTTGCAAAGCACACATCCATGATATTAACTTAATTTACTAAGTCGAATCGGACGAAGATTGATGTTTAAAGGCATTCTTCAGATTTCGTATAAAGAATTTTTACTAGCAGTTTGCAACTCCATTAATTAAAATGGAAAATAAAAGGTTGTAGTCAGCGGCTTCCACCGAGATTGGAACTGCTATGTCATACAGTACGACCACCGCAACGCACAAGGGAACCTCTTTTTTTTTAATTTTGCTTTTTTTCTTTTACTTTTTTTGACGATTACCCCTTTTTTCTCTCTCATTTTAAAGCCCCTTAGGAAAATGGCAATAAAAAAAGAAACTAAGTGCCACCGCCACTTTTCATCCTATAACAAAAAAAAAAAAAAATCTGGTCCACTTCAGGCGTTGGCTCCTGACTAAACCTACCCCAAGAGCTGCCTATATACCAGGGGAAATACGGGAATTCAAGGTTAGGGCTATCATTACAAACAAAACAAAATCTTCCTTTTTCTGAATTTTATATTTATTTTGATTTTTGTTGTGTAATTGATCAGACGTCTTCTGCGCCCCGCTGGTAAAATGTTGAGTCACGTCTTCTCGAAATTGGTGTGTTCCGTTCAGTAGTTCAGAAATGTTCATTGGTTCAAACTGGAAACCTTCTTCACTCTTGGCTTAACACATTCCAGCTGCGAGGCGGGTCGTGGAAAGCACTCCCAAGGAAGTTCGAGAAAAATTGTCTGTATTTTGGGTGGCGGACAACGACATAATGACGGTCGTTGAGGTATGTCCAAAAATCGAGTACAGAGTCTGCAGTTTGTCCAACTAGGTAGTGAATGGCATGTCCGCGAATCCAATTCACAGCATTGGTCTTTGTCCGAGGAAAATAGTCACGTCCCGGAACTAATAATAAAAGGGGAGTATTCCGATTCAGAATGTCCCGCGTTAGAAAAGCCACAATATGACGAATAACCTCTGAGCTAACGACACACTGGCGACCACAGACGGACTATAGTCACTGCGATGTTGCCTGAGCCTCAAAACGCAACCTTAAAACACACAAACAGGTGTTACTTATGTGAAGAACGCCGTTCTTGGAGTCCAGAAATTAATTATACTTTCTAAGTGTCTCATCTTACAGTGGATTCTATCGTACGAGTCTTCGATGTGGAAAACGAATGTCAAGTGAATTTAGCGAGGTAACGCCGGCCTACACCCGGAAGTAAATGCACTATCAGAGTGTTGACAAATACTTGCTACGACGCTGCCATTTCTCGGTTCTCTTACGAGGCAGCTCTTCAGCGAAATGCTTGCCGTGATTCTCCGATACGGTCCTTCAGAGTGGAGACGCGCGCGCACGTTTGGTTTTTATGCGGCGTTCTCCCATGATGGTTTCTGACGTCGCCTTGTGGGCTATGTCTACATTTGAGACATTCAATTATCATTAATCCAGAATTATACAAGTTTCAGCTTCCGGCGTGGAAGAAGGCTGTTGACGCCGACATTATATCATTTCAACGTAGGGAAAGCAAAACGGGTCATTCAATGTTTCTCATTCAACATAAAGCATGTGAGATAATTTTCTGTAACGTTCATAATCATCTAAAAATACAAACGAAGTAAAAATACATCTGAAGCTTATTCGAATTGAATATAATATAAGATACCAAACGCTTTGCACCTCGATGTCGAATTTGTCCACGTGCAATCTTTTGCAGCATACAAAAAGAATGAAGAAATATGTTGGTACGGATGGAAGCAAGGAGAGACGTAGTCAACAAATATTCGATTCCTCATGGCATTCATTTCATTTGAGACGTAAGAAGAGTTAAAGCGGGATATTACTTTCGTTAACACGAAAGATATGCCGCACATATTGATAACGAGAAAGTCTGCGTCTTCATACGTTTCCTCCTTGAAATCTGTATGCTCTCTTATATACTAAGTAGCCTGTTCATTGTTTCAGTAATGTTACCCTCTTGTTTGACCCCGTAACAATGAACAGATTCCAAATGCATGTCTCTGCATGAAAGTAGCTGTTCGAACCCTTCCTGGGTTGCTTTTTGTGTTTTATTGCTTGGAATTCCTGAAGCAGACCACTGTGCCTTCTCCCCTTGTGGGTTAGGTCTCAGAACTAAACCGCTTTTTATCCAATGGCATAATTTATTCAGACAGCATCAGCACAAGACTGTCAAACAAAGCCTTCCATTTACAGTTGCAACACTCTAACCAGCACTGACTGAAGTGTAATCCACGGTCATGGTCCGAAATTAGCAGCTGTCTGCTACTGTGGCAAAGTCCGTACTACACTTTCGATTCCGCAGCACCATTTTATCTGGTAACACTGTGTAGTTGCAGAGTTGTGCCAGCATGTCTGTCCTCACACTGTCAACTTTATGTATCTCACTTCTCCTGCAGCGTTGATCACGAGGAGCAGAAGTAAATGAGTGTATTCTGCATGACGTAACATTCAGTATTCCCTTCTTTCATAGCCACTCTTCATGTGCATCGATACCAAATAGGAATGTGAAAACTCTTGCGAGTGAGAGAATGACAATAACAATCGTAACAAGAACACTCAAATAATGAATGATGTTTATTCCAACGCAGAACGAGAATGGCTTTAAATATAAAAATCTATATCTATATTCATATCTATTGATCTTTGAGTTGGCACAATGCAAATATATTCTTAGCATTTAGTTACTGAATTTAGTTCGGGATGTTTGCAGAGAAAAGGAAAAGTCGGTACTTCTCGCTAGTGTAATATAATGTGAACCAGCAACTACCCTTTCCTTAGAACACGACTCAAGCAGGTCCCCAAGTAGGTACCAAGGCACTGCTGCATTCTGTTCCCTGACATTGCTCTGATACGGTTAATGCAGATAGTTCCGATTATGAAATACAAAACGTATTGCAGGTTAGTTCCTAGGATAGTAACATTAAATTTGCGTTGTAGACGGCACATGAACGTGACGACTATCCATATTACTCATCAATATAAAAAGACAATATTATGGGAATTTAGCAGGATTATTCAACATGAATTCTGAAATTGGTTGACTGACCGCAAAGGTGCTAAACGTCGTCAAGTGTATACGATGTCCTAATCGCATTAGGAATATGAAGATCGTCTTCGACAGCTCGCAACTTTCACATTGCTATCTCCACCCTACTCCAGACAGCCCTCGGTGGAGTTGCACTAAGTTGCCGATGCAATGTAAGGCCTTCAAACCGACAACAGAGCACATATTGAAAAATACAAGCGAGTTCTCTTGCAGCGTAAGCTTATTGTAACTAATCTAAAAATTATTGGACAGGAACATTGTCCTATTCAAAAAAAGCTGTCCAGCAGGTCCTCTAATCGCTCCTTGGTACAGTCGTTTGACTATTGAAAATGATTCCAACAAGTCACCACTAGAAAACACTGCTCTGTACCGCAATAACTCAAGATGTAAAGTAATACCACGATACTACAAATATCAGGGAACACCTTATCACAGATAAGACTGTCCTTAAGGCTTGTAAGCTCACATTTATTACAATAAATGACATACCTGAAATGTTACCACTCTCATTATTACGTCAGATTGGTAATGCACGTAGTAAGTTCGTCGTATCCATGATTTCCTCTTCAAAGTAACATACTGTACTTATTATTTAACACAAAATGACATTAAAAATTTAAGTTATTCACGAGCAGCTAGTTGAGAATATGTATGAACTTCAAATGACGCGACGAACCGTCTTGTTCCGCATATGGATTCAAACCCAGCTCATGAAGACTAAGCAAAGATTTCGTTACTGACGGAAACTAACAGTCATCCCTGATTAAGCATACAGAGAGTGATATACCTCGATTTTAGACAGTATCAGTTAGCAAATATCAACTTTAAATTGCATAACGCAAACATGTTTAACAGACGCGAATTCCTACCCATCATCTATTGTCCCTGTTAACGAACTACGAGAGATGTTAAATATTGCTTCTTCACAAGTAACTTACTTGAAATGCCGTGAGGTAAAGCTTTGTGTTGGACAGGGATTCGAACCCAGAACCTAATCGGATTACTATCGAAGCACAGTCAAATGTGACATATCGGATTTTCGCGGCAGTAGCTAGATGTTTTAACTGAAATGACGAGACGAAACATTAATTTTTTCCTTCCCAGGACTCCTACCCGGCACCTATCGCTGTTATATTCTAGAGAAAACGAACGTTAAATATGGGTTTGTTGCGCCAGCAGTGATATGTGAGCATGTTTGAACTAGAAATAATATGACGAAGAGTTCAGCGCTCACTGGGAATAGAGCCCCACATATATCGTTGTTGACTACACACAAAGAGACGTCAGCTACCGAATTTTTCTCCACCAGCTGCTCAGAATAACATCTTGAACTTACAGTCATCTCGCAAATAGTTTTGTGTCTCACTGGGAGTTAAAAACGTCAGATATCGTTAGTGTTGATAACGAATGAAAATACATTAAAAATCAAAATTCTTATCCACCAGCAGATAGGTGTTCTCATGCTAGAGCTTGATAATACATAATTAAATCTTTAGTGCCGGGCCAGGATTCGATCGCATTCACGCGGAATATGTGGAGATGTTGAGGAATCTGCAGTTTTGAACAAACAACAAATTGTAGCCGAGCTGTATTGTCACGAAGGGATCAAATTCCGCGTTAAGGGCGGTCTGAGTTGCATTCCCAGTTCAGAACCAATCTTATCGACATACAGAAGCTCAGATAAAAGATGGAATAAGTGTCCTGTGACCATACATAGCGTTTGTTTCGTCACTTGAAATAAATAACTAGTATAAGAAAGGTTACTGGTGGTAGAGTTTCTACATGTCGCCACTCCAGACTTTATTGTGGTTCAACCTACCATCTACTTGATAGAGAAGGAAAATCATCTTTAATGTGAATTTTCAGACCACACTGCCATTACACCTTCTTCACTTGGTGTAACCAGGAGAGAATGGACTCTGTCTCTCCCTATCTAAAATCATTGACAGAAGTGGGAATCCAACCCAGACCATAGGTATAACAACCTACCATCCGTCCAACAGACCACGAAATCCTCTTCTCTCATTTTTCTATCGTAACGCCGTTGCGCCACACTGGATGAGAATTCTGACACACAGGCGTCCTGCAGTAATTTGCACCATGTTCAGTAAATTCATTTACTTGGTTGACCGAATCACCATGAACTAGCTGCCTCGGCTACCCAGTGCACACATTCCACTCTATATTTTGTAATCACCGAAATAAAATCACGTAACTGCCACCTACACAGAACTGCCAACAGTGTAGGATGCAGAAGTTTAAATAGGAAGTGTTCCTTTCCACTTGAGCTATTCTATTGCGCTATCTGTTTGTAGAAAACGTCGTTCAGTAAAAAAAAAGAAAAGCTGTAACTGTTTGTCTCTCAGATGTCAAGACCTGGCCATATGCATAATCTAACAGTGCTGTGGAATCCAAAAGTTCTGGAGGAATAGTTGTCGAGCTCTGGAGCTGTTGTAGCTACGTGTCAGCTAGTAGCGTAGATAAGATGTCGCGAGTTCGAATACATTCAGTGCTATATTTTTTAAAACGCAATTCTGCTGTCTACTGAAGTTGTCAATCTAATGGAACTTTGAACATACTTCCCTTCACTTCTCAACCCAAAGTAGTCGCATGTGGAAAAAGGGCTAACTACTGTGACATTTTGTTCTGTTCAGGTTTAATAGACAGCAGGCAGCAGATGCATCTCGAAGATGTGTAGGGAGAGCGCATCGTGCCATAATATGTCAGAAAAGTATTTTCTACATTAGATGTCGTGTGGTAGTGAGATTTTATTCTTCTTCAATCTTTGTTTGACAGCTTTAACTCAGAACAAGTTTTCTACATGCATGTAATCAATAAACTGCACGTGCATTGTCATACTGTCATAGATAACATCAGAGAATTCGCATATATCGTTGATGATTAATTTCTCTCTCATGTTTACTATTGTTTTAACAACACTAAAGGAAACCTTACGAAAATTGTGCACTGTATTATAAGAAATGAAATAAAACTAACCACGATAACCTTACGACGAAAGTATGTTTTAATAAAACCGAGTATCTGTACACAAATGTGCCTCTATCGACACGAATTAGTAAAATACTACTCACTTAGATTTTGATTGGGTCTGTGTTTCATTGGTATGCTGTGTCGTACTCAAGAGGTATGCAAATGTGGCATTTCATAAATATAGTTACGTATTCCTAGAAACCCAAAATTCGCTTGTCAGCAGCGGAAAGAGGCGTTACCTGTTGTGCAGCATTGTAAGTTTTTCAACATTGCACTATGAGCCGAAAGTATTTTCTTGCGATTTCCTTATTGATGTTTGATCCGACTCCTTGTAGCTCTTTCACAGAAGGGATAAAAACGTTGCAGTCAGTGAGACTGGAACTGCGAACCATAACAGACGCTTTTCCACACGTCAGCACGTTACCACAGAGCTGGCGAAGAGGTATGGGTCTGAGCGTCCTCTTACGACGGCAATAGTGCCTAGAACTCGTAAACCACTATTTAAAGGTCGAGATTAGTTGCGATTTCCACCTGCAACGACTTTCCTGGGCTGAAAACCGTAAATTTACAATCTTTTGGTACCCTTCAAGCGATAACAACTCAGATTATTCAATGGAAATGACAGGTAAAATCAAGTGAACTTTGAGGCTTAATTCCGTGCACACCAGGAAGTAACTCGTCGATCACAGAGTTGCCAAACATACGTTGCCTTGTTGCCAGATCTCAGTTACAGTACCAGCAGGAAGAAGACGAACTGATGTGATCCTACAGCGGGCTGGGAAGTGACCATAGCTGGTGTCTCCAAGTCGCGGCTGCTACGGCCTGGAATATGTAATGCGTCTGACTCGCTTACTGTAACTAGGTTTAGGGACTGGAGCGTAGTTACTAATAATACTCAGAACTGACTGCAAACTAAGCATCATAAATCAGTAACTCTCATTGTTGTTTTTATATTTCTTTAGTAAGTGTACTCAAAACTAAGAAACTCATTCACAGGCGTTTTCGCGCCTCGCCGATAGTCGAGCACAACAAACAAATAAAAATAAAAAAGAATGTTTATATGTGTGTGTGTGTATGTGTGTGTGTGTGTGTGTGTGTGTGTGGTTGTGTGTGTGTGTGTGTGTGTGTGTGTGTGTGTGTGTGTGTGTGAGAGAGAGAGAGAGAGAGAGATAAAAAAGAATGAGAGAGAGTGTAAAAAATTGTTGTAAAGAGATTGAATCATGGTATTTAAAGAAATCTTTCATTGTAATGACACGTTCCACATCATTACGAAATGTCGTATTCATGATCTATGGAACAAGAAGTAATCTAATGTAATGTAATCTAATCTAATCACATCATATTGATGACTAGCCATAAAGAGTCATGAATTACCGAAATTTTTGCCAATACCAGTAACAAAATCTAAACTTGAAAATAAAAGACGACAAGTTTTGTAATAAACCGTGACTCCTATCAAGACCCTTTCGTCCCTGTTATCTAACCACGAAAGATGTCTGATATACCTCCATTCTGAAGTAACAAAGTGTGCATGTATTTAAAGATGAAGTGCATGATGTGAAGTTCTGTGATGGAGATACAAACCCAACACGTAATCGGATTGTTAACTAAGAAAAATCAAATGTTACGTATCGGTTTTTCTTACGAGCCGCTAGGTGTCTGAATCTAAAATAAGGATACAAACTTTTGTGCCTAAGAGACAATCGAACTGCACACCTACCGTGCATCCACGAATGTAGCTTAAGTATCAGTTTCTTACTCACGGACAGTAAGATGTGTGCGTGTTTGACCAGAAATAACGACACCTGTTGCGATTGTTGGCAACACATGAACAGACATTAAAGATGCGCGTTAATTTTCACTAGCAGGTGGGTGTGCACTTGATAGAGCTGGAAATGAAATTATGAATATTTTTGTACTGGATCAGTATTCGGACCCACATATTTACCTTTGGAGGAGACCTAGAGAAGACTGCAGTCTTGGGAAAAGGAACGAAATGATTGAACTATACTGTTCCGAGAGATTCAGATCCTCGAAAGAGGAGATACGAATGCGAATCACAGTCCAGCACCAAATTTTTCAACGTCTCTAGTTCAATCAAGTACAAGTAAACTAAGAGCCCTGTCCCTTTAAATGGCTATCGGTTCATCAAATAAAATAAAATTTGCTAATGTAAGTAAGCTTACTGGGGACTGTATTTCTGTTTACAATGACTTCCGCTATGTCATTTCCCAACGTAAACTGGCTCTGCCCAGTTGGTAAAGAAGGAACGTGATGCTTAATGCTGATTCTGGATTGTAACGTCTTTCTCTTGAGGTTACCAGAGGTAAAATAAATCTGTTTGTGCCTCTTAAAAGCAAATGCCTGAACCCACGCATTGCACCTGTGATAGTTCGTTCCACCAGACCATTGTGGCCACATTTCCCAGCCCCTGGAGTGTGCTGTAACGGATGATGTGCTTAGCTTACAAAATTAATCACGGTGGAAAAAATGCGAGTCTATTAAATGGTTAAGTAGAAGCAAGCTTCTGACGCAGAGATTATGCTAGTCTCATGTCAGCAGGATGTAAAGACTCTTCTAGGCATCATAGGCTGGATGTGAGGCCCTTTTTGATTTTTCACAAAGTCAGCAAATTTCTTAGTTCGAGAAAATCCACTATGAAGTGTGAAGTTGCCGGATAATTCGATTATTACTGTTATTATTACTATCATTTTATTCATACCGCTGCTGGAACACGACCGTAATCTTGAGGTAAAACGCGAGACCAGCTAATATGACGTCTGGCGACCGAAAGCACATATCGACAAAATTTTTATCGCCCCTTTCCTCTCGGTGCTGAAGCTATGAGTGTAATTCAAGCGAATCTACTACATAATATTAGCTGGTCTCGCGTTTTACCTCAAGACTACGGTCGTAGTGAAGAGTACTGTACTAAGACTGGAGTCAAGACTTCCTTTGGGAAGTGCTGCAGTCTACATGTTGCCAGATCGAGCATGTTGCCAGACATAGAATTCTGAGAGGAGCACGACTGTATTGTCCACCTTACGTGAACGACTCGGTGGTCAATTTTTTGGTCTAAGACTGTATCTACAACACAAATTGCACGCTGAAGACCCAGAAGAATTAAAAAAAACAAAAGTAGTTTATGAGAGCAACGTTAACCATAGCGTTCGAAGTATTCATAGTATTGTATACGTGTGTGTAAACGCCTTCCAATGACCACTCAAGGAAGACAAGGATACACAGTCTAGCTTCAATATTATAAATACGCCTCAGTTTGTGGATGAACTCAGACTTAGGTTGATAATAATTTTGAATATTTAGCAGCACTGTACCAATTGGTGTAAAACTCGTTTTCAACCAATGATTCCCATAGCTACAGGAACACTACTTGTGATACCTCTTAGACAAAATACTTAAGCAGTGTTATCAGACGAAAAGATCAACCTGACACAAACTATGGGAAGTTTGTTTCACAACCTTCGTACCTGTATAATGAGCTTTTTCCTATTTGAGATATCTGTGAACGTTGCTGCTTAAGACGAGTTAAGCAGAAACTAAATTCCCTCAGCTTCGATAATGTTTAAAGAAATCGTCTTATATGCACTAACTCGTGATTTGTGAATCATTTACCGGCCGCACTCTGCCGTATTTCGCCAGTTGGAAGGCAAAAGCTTACTGACAAATTTCAGAGAGAAATTACTGTTACAGTGTACTTATGGAGCCAAATGAGTGGATTGCGTATTTTCCGGTGAGAAAGAGCACTGGCAAACAGTCTTCGCTACATGAGGTTATTTAAACTGGTGTCACTCTGAGCTGGAATTTATGGTCAGGTCAATGCGAGTTTTGCAACTGTGAAATACTTTCCTACATTATAGAAGCGAATATTAAATTTGAACTAATATTGCGAAAATTTTGTACTTGGACAGCTTAGAATGAAAATACTTCTGTTTATTTCAAAGGGAAATAATAGATTTTCTAAAACATTGTCTGTCATACACAACTTGAAACAGGTCATGTCGACCAAATCATGTGGAAGAACTGACAGCGACGTATATCGGAAGGCAGTAAGATCTCTTGCCTTTTGGTTTGTCAGTACTCGATAGCCATTTCTAGGTGCAAGTAAATGACGAAAGGCAGCGCTTTTTTGTCATCAAGTAACGTCTTCGTCAATTACTTTAGTTTTAATGTAATCTAAGAGTAATTGCTGATGTCTGATATTAACATGAATAGGATTCAGTAGACAGGGAAAGAACCTGTTCTTGGGAAACTACTTCTATAGTAACCAAAAGGCATTAAATGATCTTCAAGCACTTGTGTTCAAGCAGCGGTATGAATAAAATGATAGTAATAATAACAGTAATAATCGAATTATCCGGCAACTTCACACTTCATAGTGGATTTTCTCGAACTAAGAAATTTGCTGACTTTGTGAAAAATCAAAAAGGGCCTCACATCCAGCCTATGATGCCTAGAAGAGTCTTTACATCCTGCTGACATGAGACTAGCATAATCTCTGCGTCAGAAGCTTGCTTCTACTTAACCATTTAATAGACTCGCATTTTTTCCACCGTGATTAATTTTGTAAGCTAAGCACATCATCCGTTACAGCACACTCCAGGGGCTGGGAAATGTGGCCACAATGGTCTGGTGGAACGAACTATCACAGGTGCAATGCGTGGGTTCAGGCATTTGCTTTTAAGAGGCACAAACAGATTTATTTTACCTCTGGTAACCTCAAGAGAAAGACGTTACAATCCAGAATCAGCATTAAGCATCACGTTCCTTCTTTACCAACTGGGCAGAGCCAGTTTACGTTGGGAAATGACATAGCGGAAGTCATTGTAAACAGAAATACAGTCCCCAGTAAGCTTACTTACATTAGCAAATTTTATTTTATTTGATGAACCGATAGCCATTTAAAGGGACAGGGCTCTTAGTTTACTTGTACTTGATTGAACTAGAGACGTTGAAAAATTTGGTGCTGGACTGTGATTCGCATTCGTATCTCCTCTTTCGAGGATCTGAATCTCTCGGAACAGTATAGTTCAATCATTTCGTTCCTTTTCCCAAGACTGCAGTCTTCTCTAGGTCTCCTCCAAAGGTAAATATGTGGGTCCGAATACTGATCCAGTACAAAAATATTCATAATTTCATTTCCAGCTCTATCAAGTGCACACCCACCTGCTAGTGAAAATTAACGCGCATCTTTAATGTCTGTTCATGTGTTGCCAACAATCGCAACAGGTGTCGTTATTTCTGGTCAAACACGCACACATCTTACTGTCCGTGAGTAAGAAACTGATACTTAAGCTACATTCGTGGATGCACGGTAGGTGTGCAGTTCGATTGTCTCTTAGGCACAAAAGTTTGTATCCTTATTTTAGATTCAGACACCTAGCGGCTCGTAAGAAAAACCGATACGTAACATTTGATTTTTCTTAGTTAACAATCCGATTACGTGTTGGGTTTGTATCTCCATCACAGAACTTCACATCATGCACTTCATCTTTAAATACATGCACACTTTGTTACTTCAGAATGGAGGTATATCAGACATCTTTCGTGGTTAGATAACAGGGACGAAAGGGTCTTGATAGGAGTCACGGTTTATTACAAAACTTGTCGTCTTTTATTTTCAAGTTTAGATTTTGTTACTGGTATTGGCAAAAATTTCGGTAATTCATGACTCTTTATGGCTAGTCATCAATATGATGTGATTAGATTAGATTACATTACATTAGATTACTTCTTGTTCCATAGATCATGAATACGACATTTCGTAATGATGTGGAACGTGTCATTACAATGAAAGATTTCTTTAAATACCATGATTCAATCTCTTTACAACAATTTTTTACACTCTCTCTCATTCTTTTTTATCTCTCTCTCTCTCTCTCTCTCACACACACACACACACACACACACACACACACACACACACACAACCACACACACACACACACACACACACACACACACACACATACACACACACACATATAAACATTCTTTTTTATTTTTATTTGTTTGTTGTGCTCGACTATCGGCGAGGCGCGAAAACGCCTGTGAATGAGTTTCTTAGTTTTGAGTACACTTACTAAAGAAATATAAAAACAACAATGAGAGTTACTGATTTATGATGCTTAGTTTGCAGTCAGTTCTGAGTATTATTAGTAACTACGCTCCAGTCCCTAAACCTAGTTACAGTAAGCGAGTCAGACGCATTACATATTCCAGGCCGTAGCAGCCGCGACTTGGAGACACCAGCTATGGTCACTTCCCAGCCCGCTGTAGGATCACATCAGTTCGTCTTCTTCCTGCTGGTACTGTAACTGAGATCTGGCAACAAGGCAACGTATGTTTGGCAACTCTGTGATCGACGAGTTACTTCCTGGTGTGCACGGAATTAAGCCTCAAAGTTCACTTGATTTTACCTGTCATTTCCATTGAATAATCTGAGTTGTTATCGCTTGAAGGGTACCAAAAGATTGTAAATTTACGGTTTTCAGCCCAGGAAAGTCGTTGCAGGTGGAAATCGCAACTAATCTCGACCTTTAAATAGTGGTTTACGAGTTCTAGGCACTATTGCCGTCGTAAGAGGACGCTCAGACCCATACCTCTTCGCCAGCTCTGTGGTAACGTGCTGACGTGTGGAAAAGCGTCTGTTATGGTTCGCAGTTCCAGTCTCACTGACTGCAACGTTTTTATCCCTTCTGTGAAAGAGCTACAAGGAGTCGGATCAAACATCAATAAGGAAATCGCAAGAAAATACTTTCGGCTCATAGTGCAATGTTGAAAAACTTACAATGCTGCACAACAGGTAACGCCTCTTTCCGCTGCTGACAAGCGAATTTTGGGTTTCTAGGAATACGTAACTATATTTATGAAATGCCACATTTGCATACCTCTTGAGTACGACACAGCATACCAATGAAACACAGACCCAATCAAAATCTAAGTGAGTAGTATTTTACTAATTCGTGTCGATAGAGGCACATTTGTGTACAGATACTCGGTTTTATTAAAACATACTTTCGTCGTAAGGTTATCGTGGTTAGTTTTATTTCATTTCTTATAATACAGTGCACAATTTTCGTAAGGTTTCCTTTAGTGTTGTTAAAACAATAGTAAACATGAGAGAGAAATTAATCATCAACGATATATGCGAATTCTCTGATGTTATCTATGACAGTATGACAATGCACGTGCAGTTTATTGATTACATGCATGTAGAAAACTTGTTCTGAGTTAAAGCTGTCAAACAAAGATTGAAGAAGAATAAAATCTCACTACCACACGACATCTAATGTAGAAAATACTTTTCTGACATATTATGGCACGATGCGCTCTCCCTACACATCTTCGAGATGCATCTGCTGCCTGCTGTCTATTAAACCTGAACAGAACAAAATGTCACAGTAGTTAGCCCTTTTTCCACATGCGACTACTTTGGGTTGAGAAGTGAAGGGAAGTATGTTCAAAGTTCCATTAGATTGACAACTTCAGTAGACAGCAGAATTGCGTTTTAAAAAATATAGCACTGAATGTATTCGAACTCGCGACATCTTATCTACGCTACTAGCTGACACGTAGCTACAACAGCTCCAGAGCTCGACAACTATTCCTCCAGAACTTTTGGATTCCACAGCACTGTTAGATTATGCATATGGCCAGGTCTTGACATCTGAGAGACAAACAGTTACAGCTTTTCTTTTTTTTTACTGAACGACGTTTTCTACAAACAGATAGCGCAATAGAATAGCTCAAGTGGAAAGGAACACTTCCTATTTAAACTTCTGCATCCTACACTGTTGGCAGTTCTGTGTAGGTGGCAGTTACGTGATTTTATTTCGGTGATTACAAAATATAGAGTGGAATGTGTGCACTGGGTAGCCGAGGCAGCTAGTTCATGGTGATTCGGTCAACCAAGTAAATGAATTTACTGAACATGGTGCAAATTACTGCAGGACGCCTGTGTGTCAGAATTCTCATCCAGTGTGGCGCAACGGCGTTACGATAGAAAAATGAGAGAAGAGGATTTCGTGGTCTGTTGGACGGATGGTAGGTTGTTATACCTATGGTCTGGGTTGGATTCCCACTTCTGTCAATGATTTTAGATAGGGAGAGACAGAGTCCATTCTCTCCTGGTTACACCAAGTGAAGAAGGTGTAATGGCAGTGTGGTCTGAAAATTCACATTAAAGATGATTTTCCTTCTCTATCAAGTAGATGGTAGGTTGAACCACAATAAAGTCTGGAGTGGCGACATGTAGAAACTCTACCACCAGTAACCTTTCTTATACTAGTTATTTATTTCAAGTGACGAAACAAACGCTATGTATGGTCACAGGACACTTATTCCATCTTTTATCTGAGCTTCTGTATGTCGATAAGATTGGTTCTGAACTGGGAATGCAACTCAGACCGCCCTTAACGCGGAATTTGATCCCTTCGTGACAATACAGCTCGGCTACAATTTGTTGTTTGTTCAAAACTGCAGATTCCTCAACATCTCCACATATTCCGCGTGAATGCGATCGAATCCTGGCCCGGCACTAAAGATTTAATTATGTATTATCAAGCTCTAGCATGAGAACACCTATCTGCTGGTGGATAAGAATTTTGATTTTTAATGTATTTTCATTCGTTATCAACACTAACGATATCTGACGTTTTTAACTCCCAGTGAGACACAAAACTATTTGCGAGATGACTGTAAGTTCAAGATGTTATTCTGAGCAGCTGGTGGAGAAAAATTCGGTAGCTGACGTCTCTTTGTGTGTAGTCAACAACGATATATGTGGGGCTCTATTCCCAGTGAGCGCTGAACTCTTCGTCATATTATTTCTAGTTCAAACATGCTCACATATCACTGCTGGCGCAACAAACCCATATTTAACGTTCGTTTTCTCTAGAATATAACAGCGATAGGTGCCGGGTAGGAGTCCTGGGAAGGAAAAAATTAATGTTTCGTCTCGTCATTTCAGTTAAAACATCTAGCTACTGCCGCGAAAATCCGATATGTCACATTTGACTGTGCTTCGATAGTAATCCGATTAGGTTCTGGGTTCGAATCCCTGTCCAACACAAAGCTTTACCTCACGGCATTTCAAGTAAGTTACTTGTGAAGAAGCAATATTTAACATCTCTCGTAGTTCGTTAACAGGGACAATAGATGATGGGTAGGAATTCGCGTCTGTTAAACATGTTTGCGTTATGCAATTTAAAGTTGATATTTGCTAACTGATACTGTCTAAAATCGAGGTATATCACTCTCTGTATGCTTAATCAGGGATGACTGTTAGTTTCCGTCAGTAACGAAATCTTTGCTTAGTCTTCATGAGCTGGGTTTGAATCCATATGCGGAACAAGACGGTTCGTCGCGTCATTTGAAGTTCATACATATTCTCAACTAGCTGCTCGTGAATAACTTAAATTTTTAATGTCATTTTGTGTTAAATAATAAGTACAGTATGTTACTTTGAAGAGGAAATCATGGATACGACGAACTTACTACGTGCATTACCAATCTGACGTAATAATGAGAGTGGTAACATTTCAGGTATGTCATTTATTGTAATAAATGTGAGCTTACAAGCCTTAAGGACAGTCTTATCTGTGATAAGGTGTTCCCTGATATTTGTAGTATCGTGGTATTACTTTACATCTTGAGTTATTGCGGTACAGAGCAGTGTTTTCTAGTGGTGACTTGTTGGAATCATTTTCAATAGTCAAACGACTGTACCAAGGAGCTATTAGAGGACCTGCTGGACAGCTTTTTTTGAATAGGACAATGTTCCTGTCCAATAATTTTTAGATTAGTTACAATAAGCTTACGCTGCAAGAGAACTCGCTTGTATTTTTCAATATGTGCTCTGTTGTCGGTTTGAAGGCCTTACATTGCATCGGCAACTTAGTGCAACTCCACCGAGGGCTGTCTGGAGTAGGGTGGAGATAGCAATGTGAAAGTTGCGAGCTGTCGAAGACGATCTTCATATTCCTAATGCGATTAGGACATCGTATACACTTGACGACGTTTAGCACCTTTGCGGTCAGTCAACCAATTTCAGAATTCATGTTGAATAATCCTGCTAAATTCCCATAATATTGTCTTTTTATATTGATGAGTAATATGGATAGTCGTCACGTTCATGTGCCGTCTACAACGCAAATTTAATGTTACTATCCTAGGAACTAACCTGCAATACGTTTTGTATTTCATAATCGGAACTATCTGCATTAACCGTATCAGAGCAATGTCAGGGAACAGAATGCAGCAGTGCCTTGGTACCTACTTGGGGACCTGCTTGAGTCGTGTTCTAAGGAAAGGGTAGTTGCTGGTTCACATTATATTACACTAGCGAGAAGTACCGACTTTTCCTTTTCTCTGCAAACATCCCGAACTAAATTCAGTAACTAAATGCTAAGAATATATTTGCATTGTGCCAACTCAAAGATCAATAGATATGGATATAGATATAGATTTTTATATTTAAAGCCATTCTCGTTCTGCGTTGGAATAAACATCATTCATTATTTGAGTGTTCTTGTTACGATTGTTATTGTCATTCTCTCACTCGCAAGAGTTTTCACATTCCTATTTGGTATCGATGCACATGAAGAGTGGCTATGAAAGAAGGGAATACTGAATGTTACGTCATGCAGAATACACTCATTTACTTCTGCTCCTCGTGATCAACGCTGCAGGAGAAGTGAGATACATAAAGTTGACAGTGTGAGGACAGACATGCTGGCACAACTCTGCAACTACACAGTGTTACCAGATAAAATGGTGCTGCGGAATCGAAAGTGTAGTACGGACTTTGCCACAGTAGCAGACAGCTGCTAATTTCGGACCATGACCGTGGATTACACTTCAGTCAGTGCTGGTTAGAGTGTTGCAACTGTAAATGGAAGGCTTTGTTTGACAGTCTTGTGCTGATGCTGTCTGAATAAATTATGCCATTGGATAAAAAGCGGTTTAGTTCTGAGACCTAACCCACAAGGGGAGAAGGCACAGTGGTCTGCTTCAGGAATTCCAAGCAATAAAACACAAAAAGCAACCCAGGAAGGGTTCGAACAGCTACTTTCATGCAGAGACATGCATTTGGAATCTGTTCATTGTTACGGGGTCAAACAAGAGGGTAACATTACTGAAACAATGAACAGGCTACTTAGTATATAAGAGAGCATACAGATTTCAAGGAGGAAACGTATGAAGACGCAGACTTTCTCGTTATCAATATGTGCGGCATATCTTTCGTGTTAACGAAAGTAATATCCCGCTTTAACTCTTCTTACGTCTCAAATGAAATGAATGCCATGAGGAATCGAATATTTGTTGACTACGTCTCTCCTTGCTTCCATCCGTACCAACATATTTCTTCATTCTTTTTGTATGCTGCAAAAGATTGCACGTGGACAAATTCGACATCGAGGTGCAAAGCGTTTGGTATCTTATATTATATTCAATTCGAATAAGCTTCAGATGTATTTTTACTTCGTTTGTATTTTTAGATGATTATGAACGTTACAGAAAATTATCTCACATGCTTTATGTTGAATGAGAAACATTGAATGACCCGTTTTGCTTTCCCTACGTTGAAATGATATAATGTCGGCGTCAACAGCCTTCTTCCACGCCGGAAGCTGAAACTTGTATAATTCTGGATTAATGATAATTGAATGTCTCAAATGTAGACATAGCCCACAAGGCGACGTCAGAAACCATCATGGGAGAACGCCGCATAAAAACCAAACGTGCGCGCGCGTCTCCACTCTGAAGGACCGTATCGGAGAATCACGGCAAGCATTTCGCTGAAGAGCTGCCTCGTAAGAGAACCGAGAAATGGCAGCGTCGTAGCAAGTATTTGTCAACACTCTGATAGTGCATTTACTTCCGGGTGTAGGCCGGCGTTACCTCGCTAAATTCACTTGACATTCGTTTTCCACATCGAAGACTCGTACGATAGAATCCACTGTAAGATGAGACACTTAGAAAGTATAATTAATTTCTGGACTCCAAGAACGGCGTTCTTCACATAAGTAACACCTGTTTGTGTGTTTTAAGGTTGCGTTTTGAGGCTCAGGCAACATCGCAGTGACTATAGTCCGTCTGTGGTCGCCAGTGTGTCGTTAGCTCAGAGGTTATTCGTCATATTGTGGCTTTTCTAACGCGGGACATTCTGAATCGGAATACTCCCCTTTTATTATTAGTTCCGGGACGTGACTATTTTCCTCGGACAAAGACCAATGCTGTGAATTGGATTCGCGGACATGCCATTCACTACCTAGTTGGACAAACTGCAGACTCTGTACTCGATTTTTGGACATACCTCAACGACCGTCATTATGTCGTTGTCCGCCACCCAAAATACAGACAATTTTTCTCGAACTTCCTTGGGAGTGCTTTCCACGACCCGCCTCGCAGCTGGAATGTGTTAAGCCAAGAGTGAAGAAGGTTTCCAGTTTGAACCAATGAACATTTCTGAACTACTGAACGGAACACACCAATTTCGAGAAGACGTGACTCAACATTTTACCAGCGGGGCGCAGAAGACGTCTGATCAATTACACAACAAAAATCAAAATAAATATAAAATTCAGAAAAAGGAAGATTTTGTTTTGTTTGTAATGATAGCCCTAACCTTGAAACCCCGTATTTCCCCTGGTATATAGGCAGCTCTTGGGGTAGGTTTAGTCAGGAGCCAACGCCTGAAGTGGACCAGATTTTTTTTTTTTTTGTTATAGGATGAAAAGTGGCGGTGGCACTTAGTTTCTTTTTTTATTGCGATTTTCCTAAGGGGCTTTAAAATGAGAGAGAAAAAAGGGGTAATCGTCAAAAAAAGTAAAAGAAAAAAAGCAAAATTAAAAAAAAAGAGGTTCCCTTGTGTGTTGCGGTGGTCGTACTGTATGACATAGCAGTTCCAATCTCGGTGGAAGCCGCTGACTACAACCTTTTATTTTCCATTTTAATTAATGGAGTTGCAAACTGCTAGTAAAAATTCTTTATACGAAATCTGAAGAATGCCTTTAAACATCAATCTTCGTCCGATTCGACTTAGTAAATTAAGTTAATATCATGGATGTGTGCTTTGCAAATGCCAAGGTGCTTCACTGTAAAATAGATCCTGAAAAGATTCAAAGCGACTGTCAACGATATAAATTTGAGTTTTGTTCGTCATATAGGTCTAACATGTCAGAAGGTTGTTTATGAAGTGCACATGTTGATTAATATGGTTCCCCTCTTCTAAATTTTTGCAATAGCATTTTACTGTAGACGTTTTCTAACACCGGCGTTAGCAATTCCTTTCCGTTCTCTGAAACCTCCAAAACGACAAATTTTTCTTGTCTAAATCTGATGACCTTAACTATCACTTCCGATCAACATTAAATACTTCATGAACCCATACATGGAACTCCAAATGTGCAGTGTTCCTGCACTGCTACAGAGCATGCATTGCAAGGTATTCACACAGTTTATCGCATAGAGTTACCATAAGGAATGAAACAAGAACTGTAATACACTTTACACCACAGACGCTCACCCCGGCTTGACGAAAACATCCGAACATTGACCAAAAGTTGCACAAATAGTTGAGTGTGAAAGGAAAAGAAACGAGGTATGAAGCATTTATAAATTCATCGAATGTAGCGAGGTGGTTTAATTTCGTCCCAGTCTATAAAATTAATTTCGGGCCATACTCAGCTCTTGCCGATTAATGTAATATAATACCCGCCTACTAATCAGGGCGTCTGTCTCCGTTGCTTTTGAGCGTGAATGGAAATCGTAGAAATTTTCTGTGGAGCAACATTTAATAATAAAGCGTTTTAAATCATCAAAAGCGATGAGCGGGAGCAGGCGCTTTCGATAAAGAACGGGGGAGTGCAGCGCTGCTGCTGTCGCCATGGCCGCTCCCGGTAGCCAGCAAATGGATCCCGGAGCTTTGCCGCATACGGCGTCCAGAGGAGGACAGTCTGCAGGAAATCTGCCGCAAAATCGTTACTGGATAAAATTTTGATATCGGTGTGTCAGAAAGCGAAATAGATTGAATCTGCGCTACCATTACATTCACGTCTTCAGCATTCAGACAGAAGAGGCTATAAAAATATTTTATGCCAGCTGCTCTCGATCTACTGACATTACGAACAGAAACAACGCACTCTACCGCTAGACCACAGGCGTAATCAGCCGAGTGTTTCTCTATCATGGGACAAGTGTTCCTCCAGGAAGTGCCGCAGTCTGCAGTGTTGCCAGATTGTGCAGATAACCGGACTTAGAGAATTAGCGAGTTGGCCAGTTTTATTGTCCCATGTCGCGATCGGCGCGGACTTAGCCTCTGAAGCGGCCGGCCGCCGGTCGAGTTTTATGTCAAAGAGTGTACATTGTTCCGCATAGTCAGCGTGTACACAACTTTCCCACTAGAGTGCGTCCCGCTAAGAACAACAGCGCAGGGGCAGCGCTCTTCCGTCTCTGCACTACGAGATGGCGCTGCTATAGAGACGGACCAAATTCTGCTTCCGACGATCTGCGGATTAATATGTAACGCAGCCAATGAGATTGCTGCTAACGTAGAACCTTTTCTCCTTGCGGATCACACTCGCACAGTGATACAGGAACGCGCAAGGTATTATAACGAGTGTACAGACCTCCCATTAGTCAGTCTGCATTTGTCTGCACCAGTCTGTACGAGTTCTACATTTGTCTGTACCAGTCTACAGTCAAGTTTCCGTCTGCGCCTAATAAGATTACCATATTCCTGTACATAGCCATGAAGATAAATGTATAGACACTTTTGTCAAGTATCATACATATATGTGAGAATAAGATTAACTTACCAATACCAAGGGAACTTCAGATTGTCAATTGCAAATAGCACCCAGAACCAAGTTAAGTAATTTTTATGCTTGTTATTATTTTAATAAATGTGTGTGAAAATTAATCAAGTTCTATTTAAAGTTGGTCACCGTCAATCTGCTACTCTAAGCGTGCAAGTGGCATTTCTATCATCTGACCTAACGGCAGAAGATAAACACGCCACGATAAGACCACGAGTCATATTGCTGACACTCGCCTACTTCGTTAGAGCGACAAGGCAAATAATCTGATGGTGTGTGTACTGGAGGTCTTACAGTGCGCACACCACACAAATACAGCTTGCACAGTGTTGTCAGATTCGCTAGTCTCTAAGAATGATAGCTGGAATTTGTGAACACTGTATATGTATTATGTGTGGGTTGTATCGCTTTTTTAGGCATAGTTCTTGTAATTACCGCTTTTATCCTGGAGACCGGGAGACTGTGCCTACGACGTCTGTTCCCTAAATTAGACGCACGCGACGCCGGGTAATTTATTCAGCAATGTGATCCGCTTGGCAGAGAGTGTACGAGGTCGCGCACCAGTCCGCTCTCGCCCGCGCTCTGCGACCTATCGATTGCGGACGTCTTCCTCTTGCTGGTGGCCATCTGCTGAGGGGCGGAAAGCCCTCCGCCTCCAGCCGGCCGCTGCGGGGGTATCGCGTGTCGCGCAGCCAATCTCGACTAGCGTTACCCGCAGACGTCGGCGCCGCGCCGGCCAGACACTGCTCCCAGGGCGGCAGTCTTTCGTGCAAACCGCAGAGCCTGGCCGCAAACGGTTCTCAGAATAACACGCACATATACGCTCTGAGACGCAGTGTAGGAGTAGTCTGTCCGAATAGGGGTAGCTGTTGTACTGAACAGGCAACTCAACTGTGGCCTAGATGAATACTGAAATGGCAGGGACAGGGTTGGGACATGGTTTTAAGCTGAACCCAGCGAAAATTGCAAAAATGTCATAAAATAACATTCATCAAATAGCTGAGTGCGTGGGCTTGTCCAGGTTTGTATTTATTCGTTCCTTTAGCCCATCCCCTCCTCCCTCCTCTCTGTTCATCTCCTTCTCCTGCTTTCTCTAAGACCACCTGTCTTTCTCCTCCAGTTTCTCTCTCTGTCCATCTGCCATTCCGCCTCTCTCTGTCCATCTGCTCCTACACCCTGCATCTACATCTACATACATACTCCGCAATCCACCATACGGTGCGTGGCGGTGGGAATTTCGTACCACAACTAGCATCTTCTCTCCCTATTCCACTCCCAAACAGAACGCGGGAAAAATGACTGCCTATATGCCTCTGTACGAGCCCTAATCTCTCTTATCTTATCTTTGTGGTCTTTCCGCGAAATATAAGTTGGCGGCAGTAAAATTTTACTGCAGTCAGCCTCAAATACTGGTTCTCTAAATTTCCTCAGTAGCGATTCACGAAAAGAACGCCTCCTTTCTTCAGAGACTCTCACCCGAGTTCCTCAAGCATTTCCGTAACACTCGCGTGATGATTAAACCTACCAGTAACAAATCGAGCAGCCCGCCTCTGAATTGCTTCTATGTCCTCCCTCAATCCGACCTGATAGGGATCTCAAACGCTCGAGTAGTACTCAAGAATAGGTCGTATTAGTGTTTTATTAGCGGTCTCCTTTACAGATGAACCACATCTTCCCAAAATTCTACCATTGAACCGAAGACGACTATCCGCCTTCCCCACAACTGCCATTACATGCTTGTCCCACTTCATATCGCTCTGCAATTCTACGCTCAAATATTTAATCGACGTGACTGAGTCAAGCGCTACACTACTAATGGAATATTCAAGTATTACGGGATTCTTTTTCCTATTCATCTACATTAATTTACATTTACAGTTAGCTGCCATTCTTTACACCAATCACAAATCCTGTCCAAGTCATCTTGTATCCTCCTACAGTCACTCAACGACGACACCTTCCCGTACACCACAGCATCATCAGCAGACAACCGCACATTGCCATCCACCCTATCCAAAAGATCATTTATTTAGATAGAAAACAACAGCGGACCCACCACACTTCCCTGGGGCACTCCAGATGATACCGTCATCTCCGATGAACACTCACCATCAGGACAACGTACTGGGTTCTATTAGTTAAGAAGTCTTCGAGTCACTACATACTTGGGAACCAATCCCATATGCTCGTACCTTAGTTAGGAGTCTGCAGTGGGGCACCGAGTCAAACGCCTTCCGGAAGTCAAGGAATATGCCATCCGTCTGATACCCTTCATCCATGGTTCGCAATATATCATGTGCAAAAAGGGAGAGTTGCGTTTCGCAGGAGCGATGCTATCTAAAGCCGTGCTGATGCATGGACAGCAACTTCTCTGTCTCAAGGAAATTCATTATATTCGAACTTAGAATATGTTCGAGAATCCTGCAACAAACCGATGTTAAGGATATTGGTTTGTAATTTTGAGGATCCGTCCTTCTACCCTTCTTATATACATGCGTTACCTGCGCTTTTTTCCAGTCGCTCGGGATTTTACGTTGGGAAAGAGATTCGCGATAAATGCAAGCTAAGTATGGAGCCAATGCAGTAGAGTACTCTCTGTAAAACCGAATTGGAATCCCATCAGGACCTGGCGATTTATTTATTTTCAACCCATTCAGCTGCTTCACAACCCCAGGGATGTCTATCACTATGTCCTCCATACGGGACTCAAACGGCGTTATGTTTGTACGATCCTCCTGCGTGAAAGATTTCTCAAATGCTAAATTTAAAATTTCAGCCTTCGTTTTGCTGTCATCCGTTGCCAGGCCAGACTAATCAGTGAGTGACTGGATGGAAGCCTTCGACCCGCTTAGCGATTTTACGTAAGACCAGAATTTCCTTGGGTTTTCAGCAAGATCTTTTGCTAAGGTATAACGGTGGTAGTGGTTGAATGCTTCGCGCATCGCGCTTTTTACAGCAGCACGAATCTCTACTAACTTTTGCCTGTACTCATTCTCCCGATCTTTCTTGTACCGCGCGTGCAACTGCCTTTGCTTCCTGAACATTCTCCGGATTGCGCTGTTAAATCACGGTGGGTCTTTTCCGTCCGTAACCCACTTTTTCGGTGCATACTTGTCCAATGCGTGATTTGCAATGTGTTTAAAATTTGCCCATAATTCTTCCACGTCCATATTACCGGAAGTAAATGAAGTCGATTCATTTACTAGGTGGGATGCTAACAAATGCTTATCTGCTCTTTCTAGTAAGAATACTCTCCTAGGCTTCTTGACCGACTTTTTAACTTTCGTAACCATAGTCGTAATGGCAACATCATGATCACTAATCCCTGTCTCAACACTGACATCGTTGATGAGGTCTGGTCTGTTCGTGGCTACCAGATCTAAAATATTTCCATTACGCGTTGGCTGTCGATTTAGCTGCTCAAGACAGTTTTCGGATAATGTGTTCAAAAGTAATTCACACGACGGCTTGTCTGTACCACCTGTATTAAATCCATAGACATGCCTTAGTCCACCTCGTCCTCTGCGCCCTCTCCGTCGATTTCCGTCTCTTTCCTTCCTCAGTGCATCTGCCCCTTTCCCTCCTACTGTCCTGTCCATCTCCTGATCTTTCCTTTCTCTGACCATTTCCCTCTCCCCACACTGTGTCCATTTCCTACTCCCTCAGATCTTTGTCCATGAATCCTTCCTTCTCTATGTCTGTTTTTCCTCCCCAACATTCTCCAATACATTAACCCCCACCTCTGTAGAAGTCTTCTGATTCTTGTCACCACAATATACCTTTCCAGATAGCAAAATGTGTACCACGTTTGGCAGAAATCAATTCCGGGGTTTCTACGGTCGCAGGTTCGAATCCTTCCTCGGGCATGGATGTGTGTGATGTCCTTACGTTAGTTATGTTTAAGTTGTTCTAAGTTTAGTGGACTGATAACCTCAGCTGTTAAGTCCCATAGTGCTTAGAGCCATTTTGATTCCGGGGTTTAGGAGGAGCTTTCTAGCTACGACTTTTCCAGAACACGCACGCGTCACATATATTTAACATGTTCACACATATTTGCATGCTTATTTCTCCTGTATCTGTAGCGAATATAGTACTGCAATATCGATGTCACGCACCTCAATCTCTATGACGTCGTGTCTCCTGAACAATGTATTATACAATGGTACCAAATTGCAGCTATATTCAACGTTATATGTGAATATTATCTGGAGAATGCGTCATGAATACAAACTGTGATAACGAATTAATAAATTAAAACGTCATACCTAATGCGGCTACTTCACTGCATCAGCAGCGAAAATGTAGAAAGCGATAATTTTTCCTTTCATCAGTTTGTGGGAGTTGACAAGAAGAAAAAGTTTAGAAATGATGCGTAAATTTTGTTGCAAGTCACTAAGTGCTCTCTTTCTCAAATTCTGTCCGAATTCGCGCGACATGTGCTACACTCCTTTTTCACCCTGCCTCCCGCCCCCCCCCCCCAATCTTACTCCATTTCTTTTCACAGGAACGTGATTGTAACTGGAACAGGAAAGGGAGGTAATGACAGTGGCACGTAAAGTGCCCTCTGCCACACACCGTTGGGTAGCTTGCGGAGTATAAATGTAGATGTAGAGTGTTACTCCCACAATTATTCTCTCCAGGCAGTAGGTGGTATCCGTACCAACTTTGGTTCAAATCGGTCAAGTGGTCAAGGAGCAGACGTTGAACATACATACATTCCTACATCTGTACATACGTACCTACATATGAGCGTGCATAGACAAGTACACGCATTTTTATAATATGGAGGGATTTTTCAGATCCACTGTGCAACACTGGTACAATCAGAAAATATGCAGTTAAAAAATGAATAAAAACCACACAATCTTTGCTAAAATAACGTTAGATCACTACATCTGAAATAAACTCTATTAAGAAATATTCACAATTAAATAAATTGTTTTAAAGTAACACTGAATGACAGTAATACCTTTATGCATGACGTTGTTGCCAGAACAGCTTTAAAATTTGTCACTTGTATTCTTCAAAGTGTGTTTGGTCGATGTTCTAAAAATGTTAACTGAGGCAGACAACCCCGAAAATTTCTTAGTAAGAAAGACCCTTTTCGTTTTGGATGAAGTCCGTTTACAAATACCAAATAAACGGTACTGAAGACTTTCACCAAGACAATACACATTGAAACAAAACCTGCCAGCATAATGTTAAGACTAGAAAAGAGGTAATAAAAATAAAACAAATCTTCAAACATTATTCTAGTAATTGAAAATTTTTATTTATTTATTATTTAGCCTCACCAGAGTAAGGCCTTGTGTCCCTCTCTTACATCTGATCAGAAACAGTACATATAGTACATACCAAAGATATTACAAAAACGATCACAGGTATAATAATAATAATAATAATAATAATAATAATAATAATAACAGCCGCGCGGAGTGGCCGCACGATCTGTGGAGCCATGTCACGGAATGCGCGGCCCTCACGCTGGAGGTTCGAGTCCCTCCCTCGGGCATAGGTGTGTGTGTTGCTCTTAGCATAAGTTAGTTTAAGTAGGGTGTAAGTCTAGGGATCAATGAACTCAGCAGTTTGGTCCCTTAGGGATTCACACACATTTGAACATTTGAATGATAATACACTACTGGCCATTAAAATTGCTACACCACGAAGATGACGTGCTACAGACGCGAAATTTAACCGACAGGAAGACGATGCTGTGATGTGCAAATGATTAGCTTTTCAGAGCATTCACACAAGGTTGGAGCCGTTGGCGACTCCTACAACGCGCTGACATGAGGAAAGTTTCCAACCGATTTCTCATACACAAACAGTAGTTGACCGGCGTTGACTGGCGAAACGTTGTTGTGATGCCTCGTGTAAGGATGAGGAATGCGTACCATCACGATTCCGACTTTGATAAAGGTCGGATTGTAGCCTATCGTGATTGCCGTTTATCGTACCGCGACATTGCTGCTCGCGTTGGTCGAGATCCAGTGACTGTTAGCAGAATATGGAATCAGTGGGTTCAGGAGGGTAATACCGAACGCCGTGCTGGATCCCAACGGCGTCGTATCACTATCAGTCGAGATGACAGGCATCTTATCCGCATGGCTGTAACGGATCGTGCAACCACGTCTCCATCCCTGAGTCAACAGATAGGGACGTTTTGCAAGACAACAACCATCTGCACGAACAGTTCGTCGACGTTTGCAGCAGCATGGACTATCAGCTCGGAGACCATGGCTGCGGTTACCCTTGACGCTGCATCACAGACAGGAGCGCTTGCGATGGTGTACTCAACCACGAACCTGGCTGCACGAATGGTAAAACGTCCTTTTTTCGGATGAATCCAGGTTCTGTTTACAGCATCATGATGGTCGCATCCGTGTTTGGCGACATCGCGATGAATGCACAATGGAAGCGTGTATTCGTCATCGCCATAGTGGCGTATAACCTGGCGTGATGGTATGGGGTGCCATGGTTACACGTCTAGGTCACCTCTTGTTCACAGTGACGGCACTTGCAACAGTGGACGTTACATTTCAGATGTGGTACGACCCGTGGCTCTCCCCTTCATTCGATCCCTGCGAAACCCTACATTTCAGCAGCATATTGCACGACCGCATGTTGCGGTCCTGTATGGGCCTTTCTGGAAACAGAGAATGTTCGACTGCTGCCCTGGCCAGCACATTCTCCAGATCTCTCACCAATTGAAAGCGTCTTGTCAATGGTGGCCGAGCAACTGGCTCGTCACAATTCGCCAGTCACTACTCTTGATGAAGTGTGATATCGTGTTGAAGCTCTGTTTGAATCAATGCCCAGGCGTATCAAGGCTGTTATCACGGCCAGAGGTGGTTGTCCTGGGTAGTGATTTCTCAGGATCTACGCACCCAAATTGCGTGAAAATGTAATCACATGTCAGTTCTATTATAATATATTTGTCCAATGAATACCCGTTTATCATCTGCATTTCTTCTTGGTGTAGCAATTATAATGGCCAGTAGTGTAATAATAGTGATACACATTAAAATAGTAATAATGAAAATAATAGCTGACTAATAATGACAGTGACAAAAACAGTAAAGGGCGTTAAGAGTGATATAGATTAGAACAGCACATGTGAATACGTGATTAGTATTATAGACGCGGAAACGATAAAGAAAGAGGAGAAGATTGAAACGATAGTGACACTGTCTGTTAGGAAAGAACAGAATTTAAATGAAGAACCCTGTCAACATGGGGGATAGAAAAGTTACACAAGAAGGGGATTGACGAGAGTGAGCTGCAGAATAGTATATGGGAAGGATGGCAATTGTGATTGAAGGTGGGCCATTAACTGTAATTTGAAATTTGGAAAATATTTAATTTCTTTGATTTGTTGGGGAAGATTGCTCCAAAGTTGGGTTTCATGAGGCGGAAAATGAAACAGAGAACACTGCGGGCTTATGCGATGGTACAGAGAGGGTTTTATCTCTTGAGAACTAATATTTCTGCTGCTCTGTTCAGATAGTAGTGTACACGTTGAAATAAAATTAAAGGGAGTGCATTGATTCAGATGACTATAGAGAAGACAGACAGGCCGGCCGGAGTGGCCGAGCGGTTAAAGGCGCTACAGTCTGGAACCGCACGACCGCTACGGTCGCAGGTTCGAATCCTGCCTCGGGCATGGATGTGTGTGATGTCCTTAGGTTAGTTAGGTTTAAATAGTTCTAAGTTCTAGGGGACTTATGACCACAGCAGTTGAGTCCCATAGTGCTCAGAGCCATTTGAACCATTTGAAGACAGACAGTATAATAGTCGTAACGCTTATCCACATGCAGCGATGATAATTGTTCGTAGGCAGCAGTGATATACGAGAAACAGCGTACGTTACAAATGTACCACACACAAGCATTCATCGCGAAGAGCTTTCGTACGAAAGTCGTTGGGAATAGCACCACCATAATCAAGTATGAGGAATGTGATTTGAGACTTTCTCGGCGTATTCCATTCGTGAAATCTTCTCGGGTGATCAGCCGAGTAAAGGCGTCGTCTTCTCGCAACGTTTCGAAGGGTTTCGTACCCATCATCTTCGCTTGAAGATGATGGGTACGAAACCCTTCGAAACGTTGCGAGAAGACGACGCCTTTACTCGGCTGATCACCCGAGAAGATTTCACGAAGTATGAGGAATTTTAGTGAGTCTACGGGTTACCTTTTAAGCTCGAAAGGAAGTACTTTATATTTCTGTAGTGAATGAAGTGATGCAGACGGCTTATTACAGATGTGATGGCCCAGAATTAACCCAAAGTTCTTTGCAGAAGAGTAAGAGATTATTTCTGTGACTATAGGATCAAGGGTGGGATACATTTTCGGAACAGCATAAAAATAAGTTCTTTAGCTGCATCAAACCAGTCTCAGGACTGAAGACCACAACAACAACAACAACAATGAACCACTAAGATTGCTTGCGTTTTAGAGGGGTTAGTTTCAATGCTGCAAATCAGCTTCAAATCACGTAAATCAGCATTTGCGTACTGGATGGGTGTGCACAAATTTGTTGGGCATTCACTTAGATATAACTGAAGGTCGTCAGCGTATAGATGGTATTTGCAGTTGGAGAGTGATTGACACATCATTAATCTATAATGAGAAAGGTAATGGGCCCAATATTGATTCTTGTGGGTCTCCTGATTCGACATCTCTCTATTGTGACCTTTTACTTCCAATCCTTACACACTGTTTGCGGGGTATAAAGTATGAATGGAACCATTGTACGGCACTTGAATAAAATTTTGACTTGCGAGTTTAGCAACTAGAATGAGAAAGTCAGCAGCGTCTAAAGCTTTGATGAAATCCAAAAGCGACCCCCTATTGTACTGTCTATGCTATTCCTTAAATACCAATTCCTCAGCGGGCACCACCGCCTAGAAACCTGTAGATCGTTCCGACAGAAGAAGCCAAACAGCACAAACTAAGAATGATCGATACTACAGAACAAATCGCAAGAATTTCTGATGCACGGCGTGGACAAATACGTTTGACGGACTATTCTCAAGGCATAATAGTGCACCAGAGAACAAACACGAACAAAATTAGAACTAGTATTACTAGTGGATGCCCACGTGGCTCATCGTGCGTTCCAATTTTTTGGACTATCACGGTCTAACTGGAATTCACCATCATGTGATACAGTGGTTAGTGGCGTGGAAACTATAGTATTAGTTACGGCAGGAGCAGAGGCCCTGATGCTCGAAGAACGACGTATTGCAAACATCGAAATACTGAAAATCGCGACATTTTGAACATGAGAAAGGTAGTCGCCCACTGGGTCCCACGGCTGCTCTCATCCATTCGAAAAGCGAAGGAAGATTGGGGTTTAAGGTCCCGCCGATATCGAGGTCATTGAGGATGATCACCAAACTGAAGCCGCAGTAGACTGATTACTTCTTGTGGAATGAAAACCGCAAACAGCTGTACTTAAGGTCGTTTATTTGGAACCACAACCGGTTTCGTAGCTTAATGTCACATCTTCAGATGGAGTGCCACAGCTGTAAATTTGTTAAAGAACATTTCGAAATTTTCCACTTCGGCTGTTTTTCACAAGTACTCACGGTTGCACGATTGGCCAGATCGACACCTACACGTACTGCGCTCGAAAATAGCTTGTAAGGCCCAAAATGGCCAATCGTGCAAGATGTAATAAATTGAATACTTGCGAAACATAGACGAGGCAGAAAAATGTCTTTTGACATCTTCAGGTGGGTATCTGAATAAAAAAGGGGAATTTCTTTTAAAATAACTACATGTCTCCCCAATCCACAATAAGTAATAAGAGATAAATACATAAAAATGAGACCCATATTTGGCGATGGATAGAAGCTCCAAACCTCACTGTCCAAAAAATACTAATACGCCAAGTGAGCGTACTGTCAAATTTAAAATAGGCTGAATGGTGCCACAACATCCCCCGAAAATTGTGCTGGTATCGTTAGACGTTAAAAATATGTACACCAACGTTACACTAGATCAGGTTATTGATATAATTGCCTATGATCTAAGAATCCTAAGTGACCCACCATAGGAAAAAAGAATAATGTTCTCACATTGATTGAGACGGTACTTACAAGGGAACCTCCCCATCGCACCCCCCCCCCCCCCCCTCAGATTTAGTTATAAGTTGGCACAGTGGATAGGCCTTGAAAAACTGAACACAGATCAATCGAGAAAACAGGAAGAAGTTGTGTGGAACTATGAAAAAAATAAGCAAAATATACAAACTGAGTAGTCCATGCGGAAGATAGGCAACATCAAGGATAATGTGAGCTCAGGAGCGCTGTGGTCCCGTGGTTAGCGTGAGCAGCTGCGGAGCGAGAGGTCCTTGGTTCAAGTCTTCCATCGAGTGAGAAGTTTACTTTTTTTATTTTCACAAAGTTATGATCTGTCGAGGGTTCGTTCATTGACGTCTCTGTTCACTGTAATAAGTTTAGTGTCTGTGTTTTACGACCGCACCGCAAAACCGTGCGATTAGTAGATGAAATGACGTGCCTCTCCAATGGGAACCGAAAGCATTTGATCGCAAGGTCATGGGTCAACCGATTCCTCCACAGGAAACCACGTATGATGTATTCAATACGACACTGGTGACGGCATGTGCGTCACATGACAGGAATATATTGTCGAGCCACCTAACTTGTGCACTTGGCGAATGGTTAAAAAGATTCTTCTACCTTGCCCGATTTAGGTTTCCTTGTGGATGTGACAATCACTCCCAAAAAGTGATGAAAACATAAAAGTTTGTGACATAAACTGCAACAAATGATTGCAACAGTTTCACAGTCGCACAGTTTTCCCTGTGCTCTGTCAAAACATGTTTTTAACGTTTTCAAATTTTTCCGTGTGTAGACCGTCAAATCCTGCATATGTCCAAGCAAATCTGGACATGCCCTGGAATTTTGGAGAGCGAAGTTGATTACGTGTGAGTGCCTGAACTTTGATAATTGTCTGAAAATAAAAAATTAAACTTTTCACTCGAGGGAGAACTTGAACCAAGGACTTCTCGTTCCGCGGCAGCTCACGCTAACCACGGGACCACGGGGTTCCTGAGCTCACCCTCTCCTTCGTGTTGCTTATTTTTCACATGGACTACTCAGTTTGTGTATTTTGCTTATTTTTTTCATAGTTCCACACAACGTCTTCCTGTTTTCTCGATTGATCTGTGATCAGTTTTTCAAGGCCTGTCCACTGGGCCAACTTATAACTAAATCTGATGGGGGTGCGATGGGGAGGTTCCCCTCTTAGGTACAATTACTTAAAGTTTGATGATGATAAATATCTTCAAAAACAGGGTTGGGGTTGAGTTGTTTGGGGGAAGAGACCAAACAGCGAGTTCATCGGTCTCACCGCATTAGGGAAGGAGGGGGAAGGAAGTCAGCCGCGCCCCCTCAAAGGAACCATCCCGGCATTTGCCTGGAGCGATTTAGGGACATCATGGAAAACCTAAATCAGGATAGCTGGACGCGAGATTGAACCGTCGTCCTCCCGAATGCGAGTCCAGTGTGCTAACCACTGCGTCACATCACTCGGTTCAAAAACAGGGTTTGGCCATAGTGTCCCCTTACTGATTGTCCTTACGACAATATTCGAACACTGGCGTGAAGGCGACGTGGCACATCTGCCGCGACTGCCGTTGAGATTGTTTTCCAGGAGGAGGCAGCGTATGAAGCATCGCGGATACCACATGTCTGCCGGGCAACGTGTCGGCAGTTTGTTCTAACGCACATTATTTTGTTATTTGATCTCACTGAAATATCTGATAAACTGTGGATCGACTATCAAACAGTTTTGCCTTAATATGTCAAGGTTCTGTTGGCCTATTTAGTAAAATTGTTTTGCTGCAAGTGTTAGTAAAAATCTTCATAAGACTGATGTTCAACCCTTGTTTGGCCCGGTCCTTGCGCTCCCAGGCAACTTTGCGCCAGTGATGCATACCGCTAACAAGTTATTAAAGATACTGCATACGGAGAACAAAGGGCACACCGTTAACACCAAGGAGAAGAGTCAAGATAATGCTTTGCGTAAAGCACCTCCACCAACATACTCAATGCACAGACGGAACTGAGAAATCACAAACTATTAGATAATTTTGATTGTCCGTGTACTCGAGAACTAGCAAATGAGATGAACTTTGAATATTCCACTACCGCCCGACTTTTGCATGCGGTGGGAAGGTTCAAAAATGGGGTACCTGTGGCAACACGTGCATCTCTGCTTGCTCGTCATCAATTGGCTCGTGAACAACACCGACAGTTTCTGTCCTTTATCGTTACTGGTGACGAGAAATGGTGTCTTTATGCTAACATAAGAAAAGAAAGGAATGATTGAGCCCAAACAAAGCAGTAACTCTTCGTACGAAGACCAGCGTGCATGCACAAACGATAATGCTATGCACATGTTGCAACAGTGACGGTGTGGTGTACTACAAATTGTTTCCCCGTGATGTAATCTTCACAGCTGACATTTACTGTCAACAACTGAGACGCAAACCAGGAAAAATGACCAGGAAGACCGTGTGAAGTGGTGCTACTCCACGATAACCCCCGCCCGCATTGTGCTAGACTGGCAAAAAACACTGTACGGGAGTTGTGGTGTGAAGTCATTCTGCAACATCAAGAAACTTCCTTTGCGAATGAAAATGCGCTCAGAACATGTTTCGATGAGTTCTTCTCCTCAAAACCACTTGATTTTTACAATCGCGAAGTGTAAAAGGTACTCCAGCGCTGGCAGACAGTTGTAAATAATAAACATCGCACACTTTGACACCGTCTGCGACAGCAGTACGTAATTGCCCACCAATCACAAGCTGACCAATCAGAAGCCGTCCACCGGTAAAAAAGGCTACCACCGCAGCAGTGAAGACAGTCAGTTGCTCCTGACGATGACGATGGAGGCTATCGTCGAAAGCTTGAGGTTTTATCCCGAATTGACGCGGCAAGAAAACCGAGCAAGTTCTACATATAAGTGCCGTCGCGAAGGATTTCGCTCCAAATAAACGAGAATAAGTTATTGAAAAATTTGTTATGCATATATGTTGTTATTACTTTTTGGATTTGAGGTCCGCCACTTATGCAAAACACCGTTTATCTCAGTACCCAAACATGTTTCGGCACCACTGTGCCATCATCAGTGGCTTTTAGTTTTTATTTATTCTGCAATATGAACATTTTTGTTACATGATTATAAAATTATGTGAATTTTTAGTTCAAACAACAAATCGTTTATTTTTGTAAATACCTTTACATTTGGTGAGCATGAATTTTCTGGACCACTTTTGTGTTAATTATTTCAGGTAGCTTGTCATCTGCAACCAATGTTGATGGGAAAGTATTTTTAAAAGTGGTCCAGAAAATTCATGCTCACCAAATGTAAAGGTATTTACAAAAAGAAACGATTTGTTGTTTGAACTAAAAATACACATGATTTTATAATCATGTAACAAAAATGTTCACATTGCAGAATTAATATAAACGAAAACCCATTGATGATGGCACAGTGGTGCCGAAACATATTTGGGTTCTGAGGAAAACGGTGTTTTGCATAAGTGGCGGACCTCAAATCCAAAAAATTTTAACTGCAAATACGGCCAATACAAGGAGCTGCAAATCAAAAAGATGGACATAGCTGTTGTGTTAATTAAACTTATGGGAAACGCTACACACTTACGCGCCAACCTATTACGTTCGGTCTGATTATGTTAAAGGTGTCACCTCGAATTTCGGGGCATGCTGATCGCATCATGCGGCCTATTTGCAATTTGACACTTGGCATACCGATTTTACTTGGACAGTGAATATTTGGTGTTCTACCCATCTCCACATCTTGGTCTCATATGGCGTAATTTATGTGAGTATTTATTTGTTACTAATGTTGTTTGAGACTGGTGGCAGGAGGTTAGTGTAGAAAATTAGTGTTTAACGTCCCATCGACAACCGTACCATTAAGGACAGCAGAAGCTCGGATTAAGGAAGGATGGGGAAGGAAATCGGCCGTGCCATTCCAAAGGAGACATCCCAGCACTTGTCTGAAGCGATATGGGAAAATCACGTGGAACCTAAATCGAGATGGCCGGACGCGGGTTTGAACTGTCGTCTTGCCAAATGCGAGTCCATTGTGCTAATCACTGAGTTACCTCGCTCGGTTGAGACTGTGGTACAGCTCGCGTGGGATACGGTGGCCGATAAGCAGTGACCGATTTTCGTCCAAAGCACTGGGCGATTTCATTAGTTTGTTTGGAGGGGTGGCCGACAATGTTTTCCGCCTTTCGACCGGTCAGCGATGTCAGAATCTGGGCGCACGCCCCGCAAACTTTTTCAAACCCGTACAGAAACGATTTTTTAGGAAATTTCATTTTTGCTTTGCTTATAGATTTATATGTGAGGTTCATGATGAGATGATCATTTCATTAATGGTCATATTATGATTTTTTACTTTGAAGTGAGACGCTGTGCGACATTCGGAAAAGAGTACAACGAAAAACAGAGGTCGCTTTGATTTTGTGTTTGGTGCATGTTACATAATATGTTGTTTCGTATGGAATTGTAGCTAACGTACTGTATTCTTCTTTAGACTTGGGTAGTGGAATCTATCTGTCACCAGTCTCGAGAAAATAGATCTGTTGTAGCACACTCATTTGCGATCGCGAAATATTCACAACGTTCCTCTTATTTCATAACTGGTTTCAGGTATCGAAACGAGATTTTGGCAAGTGGCAGCACGCAGAGAGGAGAGTATATTACCATATCGTTATTACGTAAAACTTCATTATCTACCGTGTTATTCCAATCACTGCAAACTTTTTCGGTGAAAGAATGTAATTTTTAAGGGCATCGATAGCTGGTGAAAGAAGATATCCTATGGGTTTTGAAACAACATAATTGAAGACACCTCGTGATGGCTGGGTGTTGTGTGCTGTCCTTAGGTTAGTTAGGTTTAAGTAGTTCTAAGTTCTAGGGGACTTATGACCACAGCAAATGAGTCCCATAGTGCTCAGAGCCATTTGAACCATTTTTGAACCAATTGAAGAAATTGCAGGTGTTTGTGTACCAAGGACGTGATTTTTCATAAGCTACTGACCTTACTTTTCCTCAGTTCCTCACTTAATAAACCGCTATTTCAGAATTCTCTTGCAACTGTGTCTGCACAAGATGTTAGTGATGTGAACCTGCATGAACTCCATTGTATATTGGCGAAAGAAGAAAATTTTAACATGGCAACCAGAAAAATGTGTAGGTTTGACTCGAAATTCGCCACTCATGATGCTTCTCTGAGAGTTAAAAGTGGTTAACAAGTGACGCGGAAATAAATTTCTCCATTTTCGGCGGAATTATTTTGAGATAATAATGAAAGCAGAGGTGAATGGTTACAATGCAACTATGAGGGTGGAAGGGCCTCGATTAATTCTTACAAAAAACATGAACGTAGACTTCTGTTTAGAATGGCACTTCCCCTTCAGCGCTCGGTATTTCCCCTACAACACCTGCCCATAACCCCCACCACTACCACTCTCCCCACGTGTGCCCTGTCGTCTGCGCCTCTACTGACCAGGGCACTTTGCACGGACTAAATATGCAGTTTTTGTTACTATATATTATACTTTTTTCAAATACTCATCCAAATATTTGGCTTTAAGCTACAAAACCGGTTGTGGTTCCAACCGATCTTTGTGGCATTCATTCCACTAGATTGACAGCGTGTCCCACTCGAAAGAGACGCAACAAACAGACATTTGCTTAAATTATACTTAAAGGCTTTGCATAAAAATCAAGAAGTGAACTGAGCATGTTATACATTGTTAATGGGGAAGAATCACAAAAGGTGCTGGAAATGACTACCTTCGACTTGTAAACACAGTTGAAAATGATGTTGCTGATTCTCGAATGTTGCTGCCAGAACCTCTGGTGTCACTGGCCCGATTTCGCGGATGATGTTCTCTCCCAAAACTTCCAAGTTGCATGTTTTGTTAGTGTAGACATTGCCTTTTAGGCCATCCCATTACACCACAAACGTGTATTCTGAAAGTTTACGTAGCCAGAGAGGTGGAACCATGCCTAATTACTGAAACATGTGTACTGCAGCATTCCTGGCCTCTGAGCAATAAATTGCTGAAACCAAAGGCAGAATATAATGTGTTTGTCTTTGTTATTGACATTCAGTTCCTAAGGAACTATAAACCTGTATGGGTACATGCCGGCTTTCTTCACAGCTCTGTGACTCATTTCCCTAATCTGAACCCCTCAGAATAGTCTGATTTAATTGGACTAAATTCCATTTTCCTTGCTTCGCTTTCATTAAAGTTCATCTTACATCCTTCTTCGAAGATACTCCCCATGCCACTCAACTGCTCTTTCAAGTCTTTTGCTGCCTCTGATAGATTTATACCGCCAAAACTCCTTGATTTCCTTTACTGCTTGCTCAAGGTACAGTTTGAATAACGTTGGGGATAGGCTACAACTCTGTCTCACTTCCTTCTCAACCATTGCTTTCCTTTCATGCCGTTCGATTCTTCCAAATGCCGTCTGACTTCTGTATAGGTTGTACATAACCGTTCGCTCGCTGCATTTGACCTATATTACCTTCAGAATTTAAAATACGTTTTATATAAGCAGCACATACTTCTTAGCAGGGAAAAGAAGGGAACATGCTGAATATGCTCCAGTCGTAGTACAATATTGGCAAATATATTCCTCTTTAAATAATCTGAGGGAAAAGTGGGGAATCAACTGCTTCAATCCTAATTCTGTCTTCCTGAACAATATTTTTCGCATGCGAAAATATTTGCTCGCTTTTCTGCTGCGAGAGTGCAGCAGACAGACAGTGACGGTGGGAGAGAGAGAGGATGCAGTGCCACTTGGAGGGAAAGGGAGGTGACAGTGATGATGGAAGAGAGAGTAGCAGTGAAAGAGAAGAGAGATGCCGGAAGACAATAGCAGTGGGAGCTAAAGAGAGAGGAGAAGCTGATAGACTGTGAGAGATAGTGGCAGTAAAAGAGAGAGAGAGAGAGAGAGAGAGAGAGAGAGAGAGAGAGAGAGAGAGAGAGAGAGAGAGAGAGAGTGAGAGAGAGAGAGAGAGAGAGAGAGAGAGAGATGATAGAAGCTGTGGGAGTAAAAGAGAGATGAGACAGTAGAAATAAAAGATACAGATGAGTGCAGGTAAGGGCGCATATCGCACCGAAGTAGTAAGCACGTGGTATAACGAAAAAAGAAGTTGGATCCCACCCCCCCCCCCCCCCCCTCAAATTTTTGAGCTCCCGAGGTATGGCGGCAGTGGGTAAGAAAGACAAAAGGAGCCAGTGTCAGAGAGATGATAGGGGCTGCAAGACACGCTGTAAATCAATGGAAGAGAGACATATAATGCTGACAAAAAAGAAAAAAAAGTGGTACGCCCATTCAGAGGCTTCCAATTCACTCAAGATTTATGGTTGCAACAGTGCATATGGAGTACATGAAATGATTACATTTACAGATGAACAGTTTTGAGGTACCAGGTATTACCCGCGCTGAAACACTGGTATTAGTAAGTCGTGCAGCACCTACGGGCAGCAATGCAGGCTTTGACTTCGTCATCCAGTCGATCGTACCAGATGGCGAATACTGTCCTGTGATAGGTTATACCTGCTCTACGTGTTCACATGTTCTGTAAGAGCTGTTGCTTGACGAATCTCACGTGTCACTTCTCTTCCCATCGTATCCCACACGTGCTTGATTAGAGACAAGTCCGAACATCGTGCTGCCTAGCGAAGTTGCTGCACGTCTTCCAGAGCACCCTGAGTTTAACGGTCAGTGTGTGAGCGAGCTTTATACTGTTGAATCAACAGATCAGCTCCCTGTTCCAAGAACGACAAAAGGAATAATCTAACAACATTGTGAAAGAACCGAGCGCTGTTTAGTGTCCCCTCCAGAAACACCAAGGTGGACGATATTCGTAGCTTATTGCACCTGGGTGGGGCCAGTGTGGACGAATCCACTCTACGAGACAGCGCTCGCCAGGTCTACGTCGTAGACGCAGACGGCCATCACTTCCGTGCAGGCAGAATCTACTTTCATCGCCGAAGACTAAGGCGTGCCATTCCATCTTCTAAGTGGTCCTCTGATGGCACGAGTCGAAATGGGCACATCGATGGCGTGGCGTGACTGGAAGACCGACTAGAGACCTGTGTGGCCGTAGCCCCACTGCTACTAACAGGTTCACAACAATTCGTGTTGATACGCCTGGGCTTAGAAGCCCTTTTATGTGTGCTGTGGTAGCTGCCCTTACTATACGACGATCCTAGTGGGCGTCTGTGCTGCGAGGGCATCCAGAACCTCGTCTGCAGGTGTGATAATGTTCACGGGACCAACGATACCAGCATCGTTGCACAGCCTCCAACGCCAGTTCTGCGAAAGGACCATCCCGCCACTCGGAAGGCCACAATTTGACATTTGAAACTCGCTCACTTGGCTGCAGGTAGCACGAATGCTTCTCCGTGCCATGGTTGCCTGCTTGTTTTACACGTTTGTACCACACAGAGCCTTCTGGCTGTGAGCACTCCCTATTAAAGCATAGATACAGATGGCGCCCTGGTAGCTATGCAATTACAGTATCTGTTGCCAGACAAAGCTGAAACCATTATCAATACATCTGCTACCGCTCAGATGGCATATTCCGTCATATGACTGAAATCGACGTCGTCTTTCCAGGTGTACTAATCTTTTGGAGGACGGGATCCTCCATCCAGTTTCCAGAGATATCATAAAACGAGTTCCAGAACTCTACAGCTGAGGTTACAGCCCAGTAGTTGTTCGGGTCTGTTCGACACCCTACTTGAAAACTGGATGCTGTCCACTTTTTTCCAATCATTGGGACGCTTCATTCCTCCAGCGCCCTGTGGTACACTACTGCTAGAAGAGGAACAAGCTTTACGCATTCTTTGTGCCTGTTTGATCCATCGAATCGTGCTGGTGACGCGATGAACCATGTCCCTCCATATAGTTCTGGAAGTTGTTTTGGTCCACAGTTTTTCCAGGGTCACTGCAGTGCTTCTTTTGATGTCCTCCATCCAGCGTCTCCTTGGTTTTTCTCTATGTCTTTCATGCTCTGTCCTTCCAAGAATTATGGCTTTCTCTGCTTAGTCTTCTGCTCTCATAATATGCCTAAAGTACCTTAATTTCATCTGCAGAATTTTGGCCTTCAAAGATATTCTTGCTCTTATTTTTTCCAAGACTGATTTACTGTTTACTTCTGCAGCCTATGAAATTCTCAGGATCCTTCCCAAAATCAACATTTCAAAAGAATCGGGTTTCTTTCGATCCAGTTTTTTCATTGACGACGAAACACATCCCTTTACAAAGAGCAAAGTCCCAGCCATTATTTTTTTGGTTGGCCGTGGCAGTTTCTTTTCCTTTATCTACTTTGTTAACTAATTGTAGAGGGTTTTCCAAGTTATACTTTTCTTATTTCTGGCATTGAAGGAATTGCTTTTGGTCCTCGTAAAAAATCGACTTCCTCAGTGATTTCTCCGTCTGTCACCATGCTAGTGTTCTTTCCTACTGTCAACATCTACGTGATTACTCTGCTACTCACAATAAATCGCCTGGCAGAGGGTTCGATGAACCACCTTCAAGCTGTCTCTCTTTACCGTTCCATTCTCGAACGGCGCACGGAAAAACGAGCACTTAAATTTTTCTGTGCGAGCCCTGATTTCTCTTATTTTATCAAAAATGGTTCAAATGCCTCTGAGCACTATGGGACTTAACATCTGAGGTCATCAGTCCCCTAGAACTTAGAACTACTTAAACCTAACTAACCTAAGGACATCACACGCATCCATGCCCGAGGCAGGATTCGAACCTGCGACCGTAGCGGTCGCGCCGTTCCAGACTGAAGCACCTAGAACCGCTCGGCCACACTGGCCGGCCTCTTATTTTATCATGATGGTCATTTCACTCTATGTAGGTGGCTGCCAACAGAATGTTTTCGCAATCGGAGGAGAAAACTGGTGATTGAAATTTCACGAGAAGATCCTGTCGCAACGAAAAACGCCTTTGTTTTAACGATTGCCACTCCAATTCATATATCATATCTGTGGCACTATCTCCCCTATTTCACGATAGTACAGAAGAAGCTGCCTTCTTTGTACTTTTTCGATGTCATCTGTCAGTCCCACCTGATACGGGTCCCTCATCGCACAGCAATACTCCAGAATAGAGCGGATAAGGGTGGTGTAAGCAGTCTCTTTAGTAAACCTGTTGCACCTTCTAAGCGTTCTGCCAATGAATCTCAGTCTTTGGTTTGCTCTACCCACAACATTATCTATGTGATCGTTCCATTTTAGGTTATTTGTAATTGTAATCCCTAAGCATTTAGTTGAAGTTACACCCTTCAGATATGTGTGACTTACCATGTAATCGAAATTTAGTAGATTTCTTTTAGTACTCATGTAAATAACTTCACACTTTCCTTTATTCAGGGTCAATTGCCACTTTTCGCACCATACAGATATCTTATCTAAATCGTTTTGCAATTCGTTTTGGTCATCTGATGACTTTACAAGACGGTAAATAGCATCATCTGCAAACAATCCAAGACGGCAACACAGATTGTCTCCTATATCGCTAACATAGACCGAGAACAATAGAGGGCCTATAACACTTCCTTGGAAACGCCGGATATTACTTCTGTTTTACTCGATGACTTGACATCTATTACTTTGAACTGTGACCTTTCTGATAGGAAATCATGAATCCAATCGCACGACTGAGGAGATATTCCACAGGCACGCAGTTTGGTTAGAAGACGCTAGTGAGGAACGGTGTCGAAAGCCTTCTGGAAATCTACGAGAGGTGTGATTGGATAGTTTTAAGAATGGATCCGCTACTGCTTACTGGTTTGGCGGGCAGGTACACGGAAGGTGGGGCGTGAGTTATTGCCTTGTCATTGAACGCCATCTGACTGGAAACTGCGTTTCCTTTATTCAGTGCATTGTGGCAGCTGATTGAGTGCAGGTTTGTTAGGGCTTGTTGCCGGATTCTGTCTGCATGAAAATGGACGTAAAAACGGAGCAATGAGCTTGTGTGAAATTTTGTTTTAAAACCAGGAAATCAGCTTCTGAAACTTACGAACAATTGAGAACAGCTTATGGAAATAATTTTATGAGCCAGTCAAACGTTTTTGTCTAGTTCAACGGATTTAAAAATGGCCGCGAATTATTTGAAAATGAACCACGGTCCGGCCGTCCTTCCACCTCAAAAACGAATGAAAATGTTGTGAAAGTTTGCGACTTAGTGCGCTCTGATCATAGACTTAGAATTAGGGAGATGTCTGATGAACTTAATTTAAGTTTCTATGCAGTTCAGCCAGCTTTAACTGAAGATCTGAACATGCGTCGAGTGTCTGCAAAATTCATTCCAAAAGTGTTGGCAAGCGACCAGAGACAATACCGACTTCAAGTGTGCCAAGATCTGATTAATCGGACTGAAAATAACCCAGTGTTGTTAAATAGGATAATTACAGGTGACGAATCAGGGTATATGGATATGATCCTGAAACCTAAGTGCAGTCGTCGCAGTGAAGACTCCAGGTTCACCACGACCGAAAAAGCACGACAAAATCGGTCGAAGGTGAAGACAATGTTCGTGATTTTTTTTCGATTCTATCAGTAACGTGCATCATGAATTTACCCTTAGAGGACAGACAGTTAAACAGGAATACTACAAATGTGTCCTTGAGGGTTGGCGAGAAAAGGTGCGGAAGAAAAGGCCTGCATTGTGGAAAAACCGGAGTTGGGTGCTACACCATGAGAATGCTCCGGCTCATCGTGCCTTCTTCATCATTGATGTTTTGACCAAACTCAAAATTCCTGTGCTTCCACAACCGCCATATTCCCCTGATTTGGCCCCTGCAGACTTATACCTGTTTCCTAAACTGAAATTTTCACTGAAAGGGAAGCGATTTGACTCGATTGAAGACATCCAGGCAAATATTGAGAGTGTCCTTAACACACTTCAGGAAAAAAATCCAGGAATGTTTCCAAAAGTGGAAACACCATTGGAGTCGGTGTGTTCAGTCAGAAGGGGACTATTTTGAAGGAGATGCGTCACAGTGGCATGTAGGTTCCACCGTTGTACAATTACAAGCCCATTCTTAAAACTTCCGAATCACACCTCGTAAAAATATGGAATCAATTTGACATCCCCTGTTGATAGCACTCATTACTTCATGAGTATAAAGAGTTAGTTGTGTTTCGTAAGAACGATATTTTCTGAATCCGTGCTGACTGTCTGTCAATTAATCGTTTCCTTCGAGGTACTTCATAATGTTCGAACACAGTTGTTGTTGTTGTTGTGGTCTTCAGTCCTGAGACTGGTTTGATGCAGCTCTCCATGCTACTCTATCCTGTGCAAGCTTCTTCATCTCCCAGTACCTACTGCAACCTACATCCTTCTGAATCTGCTTAGTGTGTTCATCTCTTGGTCTCCCTCTACGATTTTTACCCTCCACGCTGCCCTCCAATACTAAATTGGTGATCCCTTGATGCCTCAGAACATATCCTACCAACCGATCCCTTCTTCTGGTCAAGTTGTGCCACAAACTTCTCTTCTACCCAATCCTATTCAATACTTCCTCATTAGTTACGTGATCTACCCATCCAATCTTCAGCATTCTTCTGTAGCACCACATTTCGAAAGCTTCTATTCTCTTCTTGTTTAAACTATTTATCGTCCATGTTTCACTTCCATACATGGCTACACTCCATACAAATACTTTCAGAAATGACTTCCTGACACTTAAATCTATACTCGATGTTAACAAATTTCTCTTCTTCAGAAACGCTTTCCTTGCCATTGCCCGTCTACATTTTATATCCTCTCTACTTCGACCATCATCAGTTAGTTTGCTCCCCAAATAGCAAAACTCGTTTACTACTTTAAGTGTCTCATTTCCTAGTCTAATTCCCTCAGCATCACCCGACTTAATTCGACTACATTCCATTATCCTCGTTTTGCTTTTGTTGATGTTCATCTTATATCCTCCTTTCAAGACGCTATCCATTCCGTTCAACTGCTCTTCCAAGTCCTTTGCTGTCTCTGACAGAATTACAACGTCATCGGCGAACCTCAAAGTTTTCATTTCTTCTCCATGGATTTTAATACCTATTCCGAACTTTTCTTTTGATTCCTTTACTGCTTGCTCAATATACAGATTGAATAACATCGGGGAGAGGCTACAACACTGTCTTACTCACTTCCCAACAACTGCTTCCCTTTCATGTCCCTCGACTCTTATAACTGCCATCTGGTTTCTGTACAAATTGTAAATAGCCTTTCGCTCCTTGTATTTTACCCCTGCCACCTTCAGAATTTGAAAGAGAGTATTCCAGTCAACATTGTCAAAAGCTTTGTCTAAGTCTACAAATGCTAGAAACATAGGTTTGCCTTTCCTTAATCTTTCTTCTAAGATAAGTCGTAAGGTCAATATTGCCTCACGTGTTCCAGTATTTCTACGGAATCCAAACTGATCTTCCCTGAGGTCGGCTTCTACTAGTTTTTCCATTCGTCTGTAAAGAGTTCGTGTTAGTATTTTGCAGCTGTGGCTTATTAAACTGACTGTTCGGTTATTTTCACATCTGTGAACACCTGCTTTCTTTGGGATTGGAATTATTATATTCTTCTTGAAGTCTGAGGGTATTTCGCCTGTTTCATACATCTTGCTCACCAGATGGTAGAGTTTTGTCAGGACTAGCTCTCCCAAGGCCGTCAGTAGTTCCAATGGAATGTTGTCTACTCCGGGGACCTTGTTTCGACTCAGGTCTTTCAGTGCTCTGTCAAACTCTTCACGCAGTATCGTATCTCCCGTTTCATCTTCATCTACATCCTGTTCCATTTCCATAATATTGTCCTCAAGTACATCGCCCTTGTATAGACCCTCTATATACCCCTTCCACCTTTCTGTTTTCCCTTCTTTGCTTAGAACTGGGTATTCAGTATATGCGCCAAAATCCTACTGCGTATCGACGTTAGTGACATGGGCCTGTAATTCAGCTGATTACTCCTACTTCCCTTTTTGGGTATTGTTGTGACTTGAGCAGTTTTCCAGTCTTTAGGCACGGATCTTCCTGTGAGCGAGCGGTTGTATATAATTGCTAAATATGGAGATATTGTATCAGCATACTCTGAGAGGAACCTGACTGGTATACAATCTGGACTGACGGCCATGGCTTTATTAAGTGATTTAAGCTGCTTTGTTACACAGAGGATATCTACTTCTACGTTTCTCATCTCGGCAGCTGTTCTTGATTGGAATTCAGGAGAATCTGCTTGGTCTTCTTTGGTGAAGGAGTTTCGGAAAACCGTGTTTAATAACTCTGTTTTAGTGGCACTGTTTATATCGCGCAGTGACCTTATTTACTGTACTTTATGTATGACCAGAATCTCTGGCAGAATGTTTGCTTACTTCAAATTTAGGCTTCGACCAACTATTTCACTTTCTCTTAGTATTTTTTCCGGCCTAATTTTAATGTATTCTTCACCACCTGCTACAATTTGTGTGCCGTCTACATATCTTAAGGTGCTGACTAACAGCTTCCATCCAATTTTAATTCCAGTTTTCCTATTTCCGTATGTATTAAACCAGCAGTTCAAAATGGTTCAAATGGTTCAAATGGCTCTGAGCACTATGGGACTTAACTACTGTGGTCATCAGTCCCCTAGAACTTAGAACAACTTAAACCTAACTAACCTAAGGACAGGACACACATCCATGCCCGAGGCAGGATTAGAACCTGCGACTGGAGCGGTCGCGCGGCTCCAGACTGCAGCGCCCAGAACCGCTCGGCCACTCTGGCCGGCCAGCAGTTCCTATTACGTATTTCTCACATAGGTTAAACAGAAACAGTGGTAGGGTACATTACTGTCTGACTCCTTTCCCCATCTCAGATGTGTCAGTATATACCTGCTGTTCTTTTATTTTTGCTTACTGCTTTTTATACATATTTCCGATTAGCTAATAAGGTGCTCGGGAATTCCCATAAAGCCTAGTACTGTCCACAGTTTGAAGTGACGTATCTAGTCAAATCACTCGCTGTTGTCTATGAAGCACATAAATAAGTCTTGTTATTACTCTCTCGCTTTTGCCCTGACCCATCCTACGTTTGTAATTTGGTCTTTCGCGCCTCTACCCTTTGTGAATTCTGCACGTTCCCTTAGCAACTCTCTGTTCGTGCATGCTTTTAGTCCGTTGTGGATGATTTTTAAAAGAATCCTTCTAGCACGTTGGGTCGGAGCAATTGTTCTGTATTTTTTGACACTTTTATGGGTTCACGTTCTTCAGAATTCGTATGTAACAAATTTTTTCGCAACGTGGAACGTACCTTAAACCGGGTACACGAGACTGTCGTGGTTACTCTGACCGCTCACACACCAAGCTCGCAGTTGGGTGTTCAGTATATACTGTTTAGTGCCGAAGTTCCATTGATATACGCTAAGTGACGCCATGTACTGTTAGTTTTCTTGCGCAACAGTTGGCGAACCTGTTGCGACTTATAGCTGTATACGAAAAAGTCCGTTAAGTGATTTGTGCAACATCCACCGATATCAGTTAATTGCAAAGCGATGGGTATTTGCAAGTGTATCACGTGTATTACTCGATTAGTTGTTAAAACAAGCCACTGATTATTTTATTACATGTGTATATCTGACACTATATTACGATTTCTGAGGTCTTGTGCATGATTTCTTTGTTTCGGGGTTACTTTAACTATTGGTCATTATTACCCTAGGATTAAAGTTTCACAGTTTATGATAGAATGATGATGCATACGACAATGTGTAACTAAGGAATACATACATTAACCACTGGTATGCAGACGTAGGTTCATACGTAATTTTTAATGTGTCTACAACTAGGAGAAATGAATGTTAGTCATATATTGTTCAAACTGCAAGCTCCTGTGGTTCAGCTAGTGATTTAGGTACAAAAAATGGTATCAATTATCTCCGGAAACTAGGAATGACGTCTTTTTGTCGTAGGTGCCAGATATTGTCTCAGTAAGTGTAGAACAGATAACCTTGAGTCTATAATGAAATTTTCACTCTTCAGTGAAGGGTGAGCTGATATGAAACTTCCTGACAGATTAAAACCTAGTGTTGCACCGAGAGTTGCACTCAGGAACTTTGCCTTCTGGAAACTCCCACAGGCTGTGGTTAAGCCATGTGTCCGCAATATCCATTCTTCCAGTAGCGCATGGTTTACAGGAGAACTTTTGTGGAGTTTGAAATGTAGGAGAGGAAGTACTGCCTGACGTAAAGGTGTGAGGAGACGTTGTGAGCTGAAGCTGGGTAGCTCAGCTGGTAGAACACTTGCCCGTGAAAGGCAAAGGTCCCGAATCCAGCACACAGTTTTACTCTGCCTTGAAGTTTCAATCTTAATTGTAGCAATGAATGTTTTGAAAAGAGGGTTCAGATGTAACGTGGATGAAATTAAAGGTATTATGCTCAGCTAAATTTGGAGCTGTGTGTGGTATTCCATCTTAGTGCCTTTCACGGTATTTACAATTTTGACAATGGATCACACTGATTTATGTACCACACTGGATTTCTTTTCTTTTATGAGGCTTCGTAAAGCATTTAAGTAACTTTAAATTAGTGTATTTATTTCTGAGTGCTCAGAGTTTTATTCTGTTTTTGAGATATTGACCACAAATTACATACTGTAACACTTCTGACACTAAATGTAACTGGGTTTTCTCTTTTGATGCTCGTCAATTGTCAGGATGAGCATTACTGCAAAGAGCATTTGATTCTAACACATTATGTCAGAGTGAAAACACTAAATAAATTACTTTTTCTCTCTTAACAACATGTGGGCAGGGTGGGTTCTTCCTTGGCTCGGGTATGAGGTAGAATGAAGTAGCATTTTTACATAAGATAACTTTTATTGAGAGTTTTGTACAACTGTTTCCTTACTCGATTGTTCTGGCTCGGAGAGCGGCAGCTGTGTCGTTTGTGAAGCCTTCTGCTGCGGCAGCGGCGGCGTCTGATTACGCGTGGCGGTGTGTATCTCGTGTCGCCGTCTCGCCCAGTTGACTGGAGCTGCGCATCGTGCTGTGGCCCGTTTAATTATTGAGAACGAAGTCGTGAATCGGATGGTGATACCTTGGATATAGCGTCCCAGTGTTTCTCTTTTCTAAGCGGCCGCGTGTGTCAGTGTTGCGCGTCGGCCAGCGGAGCGGCGCGGCGGGGGAAGGCCAGTGTCCCGAACTCGAACAACGGACTCCCGCTTGCCAGTCTTCGGCTGTCAGATCTTCATCCCAGCTCACAGGTGACTGATGATGTGAGGCCGTCTCCTTCCCGTCCTCACGAGTCACCCGGGTACGTAAAAATCACTCTTCAAATACCTTTTAACTTCTGTCTTCTGTCGCCGAGGCTGCCGCTTGCTATTCCATTACAGCGGCGGACTTGGTGCGTCTGTGTATGATGTAGTCTCTTCCTGCATGACGGTCTTCAGCACCGAAACACGTGAGCCGGTCGGGCGATGCCCTGACGGATGAATCGACAGCTTCTGCTTATGTGGGGAGGACGATGGCCTCTTCTGTCACGTTGAAAAGCTTCTCGAAGCATCTTCTTGACGTGCTATGCTGACTTGCAAGCGCCGGCCGTTGCCACTGCTGCTTTGTCCACTGTTTCCCAGTGTGTAATTCTCATAAACTAAACTAAGTTTTTCATTTATTTTCTAATTTCTACTTCACTTCACATTGCTTTCACTAATTTATTTACATATCTTTAGTACCACTCAACAATACTTTGCATTTTAGTAGATATGCTGTACCCACTAGTTTGTAGTTCTTTCATCGATGCCCCTTCATTGTAAATATCGCAGAAAAAAAAAACAGCTATGATAATCACATCTGAATCTGAAAATCGGCCAAAGTATGCCCGGGTTTCGGTGTTATAAGAGTGGTTTAGGGAAGATTTTTGTAAGTATCATAGCCCTGTTTCTGTCTATGGAACGTGGAAACTTCTGTCCAGGTAACAAAGTCGCGCAATATTTAGAGATTCCATTGAGGGTGGCGCAGTCCGGTCCGGCTCTGATAACTTATTCCCTGCGCCAGCGGCTGGCCACTGCCCTGTGTACCGAGCCTGTAATCGCGGCCGCCGCTCCTCGCCTTGAATGCGCCGTCCGCTGAATGGCTCGGCTCGGCTCGCCTCGGTTTGCCGAGCCGCGGCTGCAGCAGCAGCGGCAGCAGCAGCAGCAGCAGCGAGAGCAGACAATGTTCTCTGCCCGCGGCCGACGCCTGCATTAGTGATGCGAGCACAGCCGGGGGCGTTTGCTCGCGCCCGCCGCCGCCGCTGCCGCTGCTGCGATGCTCCCCTCGTGATTTTGTTTGACTTTGCGCGCCTAGCACAACCGCTTCCTGCGCCACGCCATCGCAACGAGGATTGCCTTACTGGCAGGAGCAAGAAGACGCGTTAAACAGGCTCGCGCTGAGGCTTTTAGCATAGTCGACTAGAGATAACTGAGAAGGGGCCCAAAGTGGTGGAGCCTCTTAGACTTTCTTCATATACAATTTGCATAGCGCAGCCCGGACATCAGTTTCATAAGGCAGTGCGACGCAGTTTTCAAAAATAATCTAAAAAATCGCCTTTGAAGTTTTTCGACCCTAGTTAATACAACACATTGCCCGTTTCTTAATATAACACATCAACCCCGATTATTTGATGAATTTTATTGCCACATATAAAAGAGGCTGAAACGTCTAATTACTTAACAAATGAGTTAATATATTAGATACTTTACGTTAAGCGTGTAGAAAAGGTTTTGAAATAATTTGTAATTATATTTTAGAAGCCTCATTCTCATAGCTTCATTCTCAAATGTTGGTTCAATATAAACTGCGCAATTTGTGGGCTCTCCGAGTTTAGGAGGAATAACAAGTGGGCTGAGGCTTGAATCCGAATTTGAAGCCTGCCTATGTGGCCGAGCGGTTCTAGGCGCTTCAGTCCGGAACGGCGCTGCTGCTACGGTCACAGGTCCGAATCCTGCCTCGGGCATGGATGTGGGTGATGTCCTCAGGACTAGTTAGGTTTAGGTGGTTTTAAGTCTAGGGGACTGATGACCTCAGATGTTAAGTCCCATAGTGCTTAGAGCCATTTTTGAACCGAATTTGAATTAAGGATGGAGGCATGCAAGGATAGTCCGTGCAGTTGTTGAAAGCAACTGTGCCAGGGTCGCGTAGTGGTTAGCGCATCTGCCTAGAGGGCAAGAGAGCTGGCTTCGAACCCTGACCGAGGTACAAATTTTCATTCGTACCTTCAGTCTGCAGATACACATAATAGATGACTGAGTCTTGAAAATGTGTTTAGAACCAAGTACGGTAAGAAGCCACCAACAAGGAAGGGCATTTACCACTGGCACAATAAGTTCGTTACGACGGGGTGCTTGTGCCCGGCAAAGAGAAGCGGACGTCGCAGTGTGAGTGAAGTGAATGTGGATCGCGTACGAGAGACATTCGATTACCGTATTGACGTCTGCCGGGTCATTCATGGTTCGCATATCGAATGTTCGTAAAAAAAAAAAAAAAATTCAGAGTTTCTCTTCAAAATGCAATGTCTGTGACATCTGTACAATGTTTAGTTCTTGTGCAATAAATAGTTGGAAGTGTTCCCGGACTTTATGTGCATGTGTGTGTGTGTTTGAGACTTGGAATGGTCTCTGGAATCACACAGTTTCTTTTGTCTTATCGAATTAGAGACCTATGAGGGCGTATTGGAAAGCAATGCCTTAGAATTATTTAAGTGAAAACTCTTAAAGTTTTTTAAAATAAAACAGCGTCAACTACATTCTTCATCTCTATTCTTCATGTTTACCTATTAACTTTTTCAATACAGTCCACCTGGCGGCGAAAACAATTGTCTCAATGAGAGACCAGTTTGTTGCTACCGTAACTGACGAGTGTTTGACTTTGTTGACCAAGCCGCAACTTCATATCTGGTTGCATCACTTCGTCACTGTCAAAGTGGAGCCCTCGAAAGTGTTCTTTAATTTTGGGAAACAGATGAAAAGCGGATGAGGCCAAGTCGGGACTGTATGGAAGGTGATCAATGATAACATACCCAAGGCGTCGGATTGTTGCAGATGTCGCAGGGGTCGTGTGTGGAATGGCATTGTCGTCCTGAAGGAGACGGTGCTCCATGTGTGGACGAACTCTTCGAAATCGAAACTCTATTACAGCACGCTCTTTCTCAGGCGCCGACGTAGCTACGTTACACACCGCCGTGTTACGTCCCACAGTTTGAAGCTCTCCAGCGGCAGAGGACTGCAAATACGTAGACATGATGTAGAATGTTAACTAAGTTCATTTTATTTAAAAGATATAAGAGATATCATATGAAAACTTCGGAGGCACTACGTTTAAGCACGCCCTCATTAAATAAGTTGTACCTATTAACAATTAAATTGTAAACTTATTTTAAAGCTTTAAATTCGATAAATAATTATATGAAATACTCAAAATCAAGTTTCAGTTGCCTCTGGAAGCCATTAGATAGGCAACTTGCGCTCCGATCGCGTTCCGTGCACCACGTTAGTAGTTTAGTACTACAGATTCAGCGTAGGTGAATGCATGTCGTAATTGCATTGTAATCGTAAATTGGCTAGTAGAATATTTTCATTTTATTTTTTGTTTACTAACAAAAGGAAATTTACTTAACAGAATCATATTTTAATAGTAAAAACGACATCCTTTCTATTTTAATAACAACTGACGTGAAAATACGAGTAGACACAGTAAATTAAAATTTGTCAGGAAAAACGAACCGTCGTAAAGAAACTTTTTTCATTTTTGAAGATTGTGGAATACGAGGAGGTGGGGTTGTTATGGTATCAGGCTACAAGAAACAATACGATTTACCCTTAAAACACAAAGCTATTGGTTAAGTTGTGAAATTTAACAGTGTCGAGCGAATACAAGAAAATGAAATATAAATATTTAATATTTGAATATTGAGAATTTGCAGTTGAGGTTTGGTAGCACAGCCTTTCATAGAGCTCCTGTCTCGAAATAATTTCAATAAAGCACAGTATAAATTCAGGTACTGCTAGAACACACATAGAAGATTTCTGTTGACTCATGTTCCAGAAATACTTCAAGGACCACAGAACATGTAATTACACGTCAGTTAACACCTACAGGCACAGCGTATCAGGACAATCAATAAATTGCTGTAATACAATTTCAAATGGTAAAGAAATATTATTTCAATTTTGTTCTATAAAATAGTGTATAAATAAAAATTAAACATCATTGTGGCATCAGTTAAAATGTAAAATATGAAAATGAAATTGTCACCAACCATGAGTACAAAGTAAATTACAGAAAACCAGCACAAATAATACAGATGAATTACCTATAACTCAGGTTGTAAAGCAACCATAAGCTACCATAGTCTACCATAAGTAACCGTGGACTACAGTAGTTTTCGTAGTAGTCTTGATCAGTTAAGATCGTAACTGCATTACCTGTATGTTAGCGGCGTTACATAGCTACCAGGCGTTACCTCATTTCGATCTCTTTGCCTGAATAAGCGATCAGTGTCTTACTAGATTCCCCTAGGAACCAGAAGCGTGAGTTGTCTAGAAACTGAGTGGGGATATATAAACAAGTGTACACTAAGGAACATTTTTATTCTACGTAGTTATCTTTCTTAAAAATAAACAGTACAAAACTGGAATTTTCAGTGTTTAGTTCCGGTTTTATTCGAAGATATATGTTGATCTGTTACGTGAAACAGAGGGATGTTGCAGTAAAAATATAAAAACGATACATATTCGTCATACAGAGACAGAAAACACAGTTTCCCCAAAAAAATATAAAATTAAAAAAAAAACAAAAATACATAAACATAGATTCTGTATTTCTTCGAGTTTATATAAAACATCTTTCTGTTATTTAGAAAGAACTTACACTCTTATGAATAGTAGCAGGAAACTCTTGCCTTAGATGTCAATGAAGAACGTTCTATTGAGTACAAAATATAAACAATAATTATGAAAGATTTTTATGTCTGTGCATGTCAACTGCACTTGCATCAGAAGCACTTGCTTTGGTTACAGAAAAGCTCAGAAGTTACTCGATCAGGTAATTTTTATTACTTATAGAATGTAATTTATATTTTTCAAGAATATAAAATACATGATGGACTGACACTGGACTGTGTGGGGTTTTAATTACGTTAAAAAACAAAACAAAAAAAAAGAATAAAAAATTCGTTGGCTCCCAGTTCCTGTCACACATTCAATTGTGTTTCTTTCCCTACCTATACTACAAATATTATCAGTAATACCATCATATACTACGCCATTTATGTGGTGTACCACAACTACAGAACCATAGCTTTACTATCTATACACAATTCTATCAGTGTCGGTTAATCTAACGGGTACTGGTAAACCCCTTAAATAAATGGGTTTAACTGAAATCTAAACACATAGTATAAAGATCTTCACAGTACCGTGTATAGTTCCGAATAACTGTTAATATACACACTACGGTGCTCACGAAACAAGTCAAATGGCTCTAAGCACTATGGGACTTAACATCTGAGGTCATCAGTCCTCTAGATTTAGAACTACTTAAACCTAACTAAGCTAAGGACATCACACATATCCATGCCCGAGGCAGGATTAGAACCTGCGACCGCAGCAGACGCGTGGTTCCAGACTGAAGCGCCTAGAACCAGTCGGCCACCTTGGCCGGCCCACGAAACAAGTCCAACAAGCAGGACTCAGTAACCTACTTTGCCCACGAGTTCTGCAGACACCAAACTGCAAGCCGGCTTCTGTATCCGAGCGGTTCTAGGTGCTTCAGTCCGGAACAGCGCTGCTGCTACGATCGCAGGTTCGAATCCTGCCTCCGGCATGGATGTGTTTGATGTCCTTAGGTTAGTTAGGTTTAAGTAGTTCTAAGTCTAGGGGACTGATGACCTCAGATGTTAAGTCCCATAGTGCTCAGAAGCATTTGAATTTTTGAACCAAACTGCAGGTCTAGTTCCCAGGCCGTCTTCCACCAAATCCGAGCAACGTGCTGTTTGGTCGTCTAAATTGGTGGAATCTCACACACACACACACACACACACTCACACTCACCCACCCACCCATCCTCCCACCCACCCACCCACCCACCCACCCACCCACCCACCCACACACACACACACACACACACACACACACACACACACACACACTCACACACAAAAACGCGTGCGAGCGCGCGTACGTATACACACGCTCTCAAGGTGACTTTCAACCGTCAGAGTCACATCCCACATAACAGACAGAATTTGTCATTGTGTGTATATCCTGCAGTTATCAGTGATATGGTTCAAATGGCTCTGAGCACTATGGGACTTAACTGCTGATGAGGTCATCAGTCCCCTAGAACTTAGAACTACTTAAACCTAACTAACCTAAGGACATGACATACATCCATGCCCGAGGCAAGATTTAAACCTGCGACCGTAGCGGTCGCACGGTTCCAGACTGTAGCGCCCAGAACCGCTCGGCCACTCCGGCCAGCTATCAGTGATAAACGAGTAATAGAGCTCACGCACATCGCCATTAAGCATGCGCAGTAGAGAGAGCGCGCGTGCCGCCAGGCGGAACGTGAAGGTGGGGGTTGCTTAGTTACACCGAAAAAGAGATTAATCGCGCTGTGGCGGTACGGCACGATGATGTAGGTTGGCACTAGCTGGCCTGACCGCCCTTTCTGTGTATGTGGAGGTCGTCTGCGGAAGAAACGGGTTTATCTGAGGCACAGGCTTGATTTGAAAGAAGAAATCAGTGGTTGTCGAGAAAGATGGTGGAAGCAATGGACTGAAGTAACCTGGGCTTGTGTGGAAAGCGGGACGTCAAGAGAGTGCAACGGTGTGTGCTTCATGGAAGCTGCTCAGGGAAGAGCGGTTAGTTTCGTGCACGGACGAAGTCAGAGGTAGTACGATGTCTGAAAGCAGATAGCGGCGCATGTAAGGCTTCTCAAGTGGCCCGATACTTGAAGTGTTAATGGAGCCACTGGGTTAATGGAATGTTTTCGAAAGATACTGTCATTCGCCAATATTATAGACTCATCATATTGCTCGAATATTAACTTATAGTCAATAGATATGATGATGATGATGGTGATGATGTCCCATACTCCTTGACAGAGAGAAGGGAAACGATGCGGGGGACCCGCACCGCCGTACAAGGCAATGTCCTAGTGGTGGTGGTTTGCCATTGCCTTCCTCCGACCGTAACGGGGATAATGATGATGAGGAAGGCGTCACAACAACATCCAATCGTCTCGAGGCAGGTGAAAATCCCTGACCCCACCGGGAATCGAACCCGGACCCCGTGCTCGGGAAGGGAAAGCGCTACCGCGAGCCCACGAGCTGCGGTCGTAATAGGTATAACATCCCTCATTATTATGGTTACAGCCTTGTCTTCTGTGGATTGTGCGGCCTTTCAATTAGAGACTAAATGATAACCTGAGCGTGATTTGCTAAGGAGTGTGATGACGGGGGGGTTGTCACTAATTACGGAATTAGTTGATACTCATTTATGTCTTTTGTTTGCTAATCACGCTGCCAAAGTCCACTAAAGTGGACTGTGGTGTCAGATGGCTGCAGTTGAAGCCATTTGCCTTCTAAAAAATTGTTGTTACCCCTGGTCACTTGTAGTATGCAGTTTCAGGTGTAAGAGCTGACTTTGTCTTATATTTATGTTGCCTGAGGTACCCGAATGGAACACATCGTTGGACAAACTGTATGCAGCGGTTGTGACACAGCCAGACTTGACTAAAAGGGAATTCTAATTTCTAATTGTGTCAAAAATAACGTTAGTGAACATTTAGATGATCTGCTTACCATTGAGACTTATACAACTCGTAAACAAATTTGTATATTCACTTATATATTCTCGTAAGTTGAAAGATTTGATAGGATGATTCGGTTATTCTCATTTTGCCTCTTGAGTAAGTGTGGAAGGGAATGAGCTGATTACTGGTTTAAGGAACATAAGGTAACTGAAATTTCTGACATAGAAAAATTATTGAAAGACTAGCATAAAAGGTTCAGTTTTTAATATGTTAAATTGTAAATTTCATTATATGTGTTGGTATGATCGTAATATGATTTTTTTTTAAAAATTGTTTCCCTTAAGAAAGTTGCAGGGTGTATACTTTCCAATGTTTCACGCCGTACGTGCCGAAGGTCACCTGTCCGATCGGAGCATAAAGCGTGATTCATCTGAAAAAGCCATCTGTACCCACTCAGCGGAAGTCATGTTGCGGTATTGGCTTGGAAATTCCAGTCTCTGTACCCGTCTCCGGCCATCCTGATTTAGGTTTTCCGTGATTTCCCTAAATCGCTTCAGGCAAATGCCGGGATGGTTCCTTTGAAAAAGGGCACGGCCGATTTCCTTTCCCATCCTTCCCTCACCCGAGCTTGCGCTCCGTCTCTAATGACCTCGTTGTCGACGGGACGTTAAACACTAATCTCCTCCTCCAGTCTCTGTAGCTGATGACCACCAGTCAGTGTGGGTGCATGAATCAGGTGCCTGCTGCAGATGTCCATCCGCAGCAACATTCGCTGAACGGTCGTTTAGTAGACACTGTTGGTAGGCCCTTGGTTCATTTGGGCGGTCACTTGCTCAACAGTTGCACGTCTGTTCGCCCGTGCACATCTCTGCAACCGTCGTTCGTCCACGTCGTCTTCGGCCTGAGGTGCTCCGCAGTTACCTCAATGCCTGTTTTGGATATCACCATTATGTCATGCACGGCAAACTTTAACCACGGCGACACGCGAAAAATTTACAGACTTAGCCGTTTCCGAAATGCTTCCACCCTTTCCCGAAACCCAATGATCGTGCCCTTTTGGACATAAGTCTCTCCCTTACTGCATTACGACGACGATCTCACTGTTTCTCGCGTCCCGCCGACACTCTTTATATACCCTCCACTGCTACAGCGGCCACTTGCTGTCTGGATGGTTACTGCACGCTGACGTTGAACGTAGGCGGTGGTCATACCAATGTGACTGCACTGCGCACCTGCAGGTTCGGAAGGGTTAAACAGTGACATAGTCAGCATAACTTTCCACTCTGATATGGATTATGAGATGATTTTAAACTTCTTCGCACATCAAGTCGTCTGCCAGACTGCCACCCAAACCTAGACCTGTCACAGCCAAGTGCTGCACCAACTGAGCCATCCAGACACGACTCACGGCCTATTCTCACACCCTCGCTTCTGCCAGTACCTCTTCTCTTGTCTTCCAAACTTCGCACGTGCTCTTCTGAATACTTTCTGGGATTACACTGATGTTCTAAAGCATTATGATCACCAGCTCGATAGCGTATTTGCTCATATTTGGAACGTCGGCTATTCTGGGTGGCGCTGACTCAGGAAGTACTTGGCAGGTTTCCAAAAATATGCGGCAACAGATGTCTTCACCGATGTCACGTAACTCCCTTGAATTACGGGCAAATGATTTCTTGGCGTGCAGCTGGCGACGGATGGCTTTTCAGATTTCCATTGGGTTCAGATAGGTCGAATTTGGTTTCCAGGATATCAACGTGTGTGCACTATCATGCTTTTCAAATCACAGTACGATTATTCTGGCATCTCTGTCGGGTAAGATACACGGTCTTTCACATTAATGTAACCACCGCCTATGTTCGACGTCAACGTGCAATAACCACTCACAGACGGCAGATGGCAGCAGTAGCAGTGCAAGGTAGATAAAGCGCGTCGGGGGAATGTGACTCTCATTGAGAACCTATGGGACTGTATGCACGAAATGAGAAACCTAGTATAGTTGGCCATGGCCCTGGAGTCAACATGGTCCACATCCCTGTTGGTACGTGCCGGCCGGCGTGGCCGTGCGGTTCTAGGCGCTTCAGTCTGGAACCGCGTGACCGCTACGGTCGCAGGTTCAAATCCTGCCTCGGGCATGGATGTGTGTGCTGTCCTTAGGTTAGTTAGGTTTAAGTAGTTCTAAGTTCTAGGGGACTGATGACCTCAGATGTTAAGTCCCATAGTGCTCAGAGCCTGTTGGTACCTTTTGTGATGTTCATGTCTTTTACAGCTGTCATGGCGCTTTTGATTACTACCACAGTTTCAGTGGAAACCTAGGTAAAGGCTCACCACACCATAATACTTTCGCTAGCAGCCTATATCCTTGGTGAGGTGCACGTTTCGAGTGGTTGTTCACCTGGATGACGGAGAATCTGGAAAAGCTCATTGATCCACTGTAAAAAAAAAACGTGATCCGTAAGACTACGTGACACGTTTCCATTAATGCACTGTCCAATCTCAGAATGAGAGGGATTAGCATACGTAAAATAAATGTCTGGTTAAACTGTGGTATTGTAGGAGCTCCAACAAATATAAAGCAAACAGAAATCGAAAAAAATTACTAGGAGTCAGCGACTCAAATGCAAGATACTCGCATCTACGGGCTGTCAAAACAAGTGCTGTGGTGAAAAGTAGTTTCGAGAAACTTTTTCTTTTTAATATGACGGCTTTTGAATTTCTGTAACTATCATTAACCAAGGACAGAAGGGTTGTTAATTACTAACAGCGAACATTGTTAGAAACTGTTTCAGGAAATGAACGGATACCAGTGGGACACAAAAATTTTCCCTTCACATGGATATATTCTGTCCACTACAATAGTCTCTTTTAGTGGACTCAATGTCCTCTCAACACAACAATGGAAAAATAAACAGAGTGTTCGACAAATGATTCCTTGATTTTAAAAGTAAATAACATGATAATTATGTTCGAATGAAGTGTGAAACAAATGGAAAATTTTGTGTGAAAGCTGTAAGACTTTTATACAGAAGCTTCTAATTAGTAGTTACAATGCTGTTAACAGAAGGCGCTCTAACCGTTATACGTAGTGCCTAAAAATAGTAATCCGAACCACAGAGAGATTAGTTTCACCGGTGAAACGTGAAATGAGGTTAGCATACCGAAGAAAGAGTATGTATTTAATTGAAAAATGTGTGTATCATAGGCTCTCACGCAGCTTAGTGGCAAGAAGTCGCAGTTTTGAAACAGGATTTTATGTTGGGAAAGGAGACGATGCGGCAATCGTTCCTATGCTCTTCGCCAAATCCGAATGAATAGGCAGCGTCGTTGATCACCTAGTGAGGAATTTACACCAATGGTGAACTGTGGTTATTCCTGTGAATGTCGCCACGGTTTCTGAGCTTATACAGCAACATTCGGGAAAATCCGAGTCGCAGTAGATGTTAGTTGGAAGGATTTCATAAAGCATACAACACTGGAAAACAGTCTACACATTTTGCCATTCGAATCCAAAGCGAACAGGTAATACCTGTATATGCTGCACTACAAACGGCTTACTTTGCAAATAGAGTCACACAGTGATTAGCGTCCAATAAGGAAATATTTAATGTTGGCTGTATCCGGTTCACAAATCAAGCATATTTCTGTCTGAATGTACAAAATTTGTGATATTTGGGTTCCAAAAAATCACAAGTTTTGTACATTTAGGCAGAAATATGCTTCTTTCGTGAACCGGATACAGCCGACATTAAATCTTTCGTTATTGGCCCTCTTTTCATGCGAGAATCGATAACTATTGAGCTTTACAGGGTAATTTTATAAGAACAGCCGCCACGCAACAAGCTTTCAAAGATTAACCAGGCACCTAGTGGTTAATGCAAAATGGGCCCCGACTCTGTGTTGGCTCCCATATTCACCCGATCTGACTTCTTCAGTGACTATATTTTGTGGGGCACTTTGAAAGACGCTCTCTACCACCGGAACTATCCAGTCATGCCGGAACACTTTGTATGGTTGATCTGTGTGGCAAATGAACCTATTTCTGTTGAGAAACTACGAGATGTAAAATTTTACTGTCAGAACAAACTCTCTACTGCGAGCGGTGAACATGTGAAAAAGTGTGTGGTATCATTGCAAAGACGGCTTTCAGAGGACTAGTTTATTTATCCAAGCCGATACGAACAATACAGAGTACAGTACCAACTGGTAGCAGCTTTTCTATTATTTCGAAACTTCTGTATAAAATTCTCATAGGTTTTGCAATGAACATAACGATTGCTGTGTTTGTTTTCAAGTCATTTAATTTGAAATTCTGCTAATCTTTTTTGGACATCCACTAAGTATCGAACGAAAAAGCTCTGCGGTTCTAAAAGTGTGTGTTTAAGAATAAAATAATCCTTTTTGTTATATGTATGGGAGAGTCTGCTGATATATAGAGTCGTGGCAACATGTGTAGAGGAATGTCTCTCTTGGATTTATGTGTAATGGAATACATGAATACCTCATATGTTTGCCAAATATGATACGTTTGCAATTCACATAGCTAAATAAGACCGTGAGAAAACTACGCAAAACTGAACTCGGGTCGACAGAGAGCGATTCTTACGGTCCACCTGTCAATATTGAATTGTTCTGCAGCGCGTTGATACACTGAAGTGTTAATATAACCATTAAATAGGCCTATGCGTCAGAGGCGGTTTATGCATGCATCAAATGTAGCGCATTCTGTAGGCCCAGCGCTTTTAGGACCCTCCTAGCTGCAGTAAAGCCGGCCGCGGTGGTCTAGCGGTTCTAGACGCTCAGTCCGGAGCCGCGGGACTGCTACGGTCGCAGGTTCGAATCCTGCCTCGGGCATGGATGTGTGTGATGTCCTTAGGTTAGTTAGGTTTAAGTAGTTCTAAGTTCTAGGGGACTGATGGCCACAGATGTTAAGTCCCATAGTGCTCAGAGCCATTTGAACCATTTTTTTAGCTGCAGTAAACCATTTTGTCAGGGAAATATTAGCCGCTAGTATTTTCAGCTGAATATAATCTTGTTGATAAGTACGAGATCGTGACTATGTACTATTCTAAAGCACTAGACCTAATAAATCACTGACAATAAAGAGGGTCTTGTCGAACGTTTGGAGAATACACTCGTTGTATATTACAAAGAGTTTCGGGTATTAGAAGAGTTCCTATTAATGTTCTATTCCAATCTGGTCACTTGTCCACTATTAGGAACTTGCGTCACGGCATTACCAAAAAGATTATTTGATATTTGTAAATTAAAGGTGGAAAGGGGGAAAAAGGAAAGGGATGGGAGGGGATCATGCTGTCAGCTGCATCAGGACATTACGTGGAATTAGCTGTGACCGTCGGAGGTTCGAGTCCTCCCTTGGTCATGGGTGTTGTGTTGTCCTCAGCGTAAGTTAGTCTAAGTTAGTTTAAGTAGTGTGTAAGACCAGAGACCGATGATCTTGGCAGTTTGGCCCGTTAGCAATCACACACATTTGAAGATTCAGCGGTGACGGGTAAATATGTGTACGGGACCGGGATCGCCTGCGTACTTACAAGTGCGTTAACCACTGTTCCAGCAGGGACACAGAGCTACCGCCAATGCGCGGACTACCTCGGACACCTGACGGCCGCTCCACATTCCTATCGAGCGCCACCTACCCCCAGTTTCTGCCCATTTCTTCCATATTCGTTCTTTGGGATTCCCGTAGGAGGTCGGGCGTACAGGGTGACACAGAATAACAGGAATGTTTGAAATGAATACTGGGCAGGTGGCAGCAATGAACGTTTGTGACAGCGAGTAAATAGTCCGCCATTTTAGTAATCAAGGATCAGTGGAACGGACAATAGCATGCGTTAGCCACAAAAACGTTTTATAAAAACAGTGATAGTGTTATAGCGGCGCAGAGAGAGTTTCGACATTTTTATAATTTAGGACGTCATGCTGCCGTTGCGTTGAAGCACGTGATAAAATGTTGGACTAATTGATGTGTCGACAGAAGTGCCGACACAGTGTGGTTTGAGGGGACCGCAATGCACGCTATAAGCTCACGAAGGATGGCGTGAGATCTGAAACAGGATACGTAATGAATGCTATAAAGAAAAGTACGTAGCTGCTGGAATACTTAACTTTAATCCATCCTTGTTGTACATCGCTATTGACGATACAATTGAGACTCTGTAGATTCAGGCAATAAACTACTAATGGCGCCTTGCTAGGTCGTAGCCATTGACTTAGCTGAAGGCTATTCTATCTGCTCTGCAAATGAGCGAGGCTTCGTCAGTGTGCATCGCTAGCTACGTCGTCCGTACAACTGGGGCGAGTGCTACTCCGTCTCTCGAGACCTGCCGTGTGGTGGCGCTCGGTCTGCGATCACTAACAGTGGCGACACGCGGGTCCGACATGTACTAATGGACCGCGGCCGATTTAAAGCTACCACCTAGCAAGTGTGGTGTCTGGCGGTGACACCACACTAATAACTTTAAAGAGACTGGGTCTGCCCTCAAGAAGAAACCAACAGGACGACCAAGAAGTGTGCGTTCTCCAGCGAACATTGATGTTGTACGCGAGTCTGTCTTACGCAGCCCACGGCGTTCAATTCGTAAGCAAGCAGCAGTGGTTGGAATGTCCCGGGAGAGTGTTCGCAGAATTCTTCATCTTGATTTAAAATTTCATCTGTACAAACTACAGATGGTGCAACGATTCTAGGACAACGATTACCGATTACGATTAGGATTCTGTCAACAGATGATATCAAAAATAAACAATGACGATGACTTTCGAAACAAGTTTTGGATGTCAGATGAGGCACATTTTCATCTCACAGGTTATGTGAATAAACAGAACTACTGTTATTGGGCAAACATAAGTCCTAATGACGTTCATGAGCGCCTTTTCCACGCTTGTAAAGTGACAATATGGTGTGGTGTTTCATCACATGGGATTAACGGACCGTATTTTTTCGCAAATGAACAGGGAAACACAATTATTGTCAATGCCAATCGTTACGTGGAGATGTTACGAGCTATCGTTACAACTGCATTGAACAATTTTCCACACGTTCAAGACGCCTGGTTTCAACAGGACGGAGTGACGTCACACACTGCACGGCAATCAATGGTATATCTACGAGAATTGTTTGGCAACCGTGTGATCTCACGATTCGGTAACATTCCCTGGCCCCCAAGAGGCAGATTTATCCGTTTGTGATTTTTTTCTTGTCGGGCTACCTTAAGAGCAAAGTCTACACGACTCGACCAAGAACACTGGATGAGTTAAAACAGAGGATTCGGGATGCAATTCGCAGTATCCTAGCTGAGATGTTGCAGCGGTCAATGAGGAATGTCAACAGCAGATTTCACGAATGTATTCGCTGAGGAGCACGCCATCTAGGCAGACCGGGGTGGCCGAGCGGTTCTAGGCACAACAATCTGGAACCGCGCGACCGCTACGGTCGCAGGTTCGAATCCTGCCTCGGGCATGTATGTTTGTGATGTCCTTGGGTTAGTTAAGTTTAAGTAGTTCTAAGTTCTAGGCGACTGATGACCTCAGAAGTTAAGTCCCATAGTGATCAGATCCATTTGAACCATTTGACGCCATCTAAACGACGTAATTTTTAAAAAAATGATAAATGCCATCAATGTTGTAAGTGTCTGTTCCTTTAGACACGTCCGAATGAACAGACACCACGCTTTCACATAATAAGATTATTTGCTTTACGTTACTAAACAAGTTTACATAAAAATAGAATATACCTCCACACCAAACGATGTAGACCGCTAATGGAAATAATCGTACAGTCTGAATACTCGCAAAGTCAGACTGCTGCACATTCGAATTCATGTAAATGATGATCTAGCTCACTTAATGCTGTTTTAGCGACGCTGTTTTAAATTTCTTACACTAAATTTAAGTTCCGCAACTACAAAGAGAGTTTGCGCTGGTGGAATACGGGGGTGGAAAAAATACGGAAACGTCAAAACCACATTAACGTGCCTAATGGGGTGTAGGAAACCCGATGTCATTCAAAACGGCTTCCAGTCGTCTAGGAATGGATAAATACAATTCCTATATGGTTTTCCAGCGAATCTTATAGTATTCTTTATGCAAAATAATGGCAAATTCAGGTAACCATTCTTGAGGTGGAAGGTGATCGCGCACCCCTCTCTCCTCAGTAGAGCACAAAGACTCAATAATATTGGGATATAGCGACTTTGGTGGCCAAGAGAGGCGCGACAATTCATCCTCGTGTTCACAAAATCACTCTTGAGCCATGCGAACTGTGTGAACGCGATCATGTCGTCTTAGAACACAGCATCATCACTGGGTGACAAACATTGCACCATGCTTAGCGCACAAAACGCACATAATGCAGTGACAACTACGCAGAATATAGAACAAAAAGGTCTCGGGTTTCCAGCCCTATCAAGTGATTAAAGCTACACGAGCTTTCGTCCAAACATTCGCGGGGCATTGTCAAGTGATGTGACTGCCGTTAGGCGGCTTGCACGCTCTTGTATACACTAACTGCTGGCTATGACGTAACTGTGCTCACGGCATGCCACACATGGGTATACGTTGACATGACGTTCAGTTTCCCGCTTCAGTTGCTCGACCGTTGGATCCCACAATGTTAGCTGTAGGCCGCCGCATCGGCGACTTATATCCAGTGGTTTCTTCAATTACAGTCCCAAGAGCCGTTAGAGCGATCTACGACGGAGATTTGGTCCAATTTTATCCGCTCACCGATTTCTAAAGTATGCTCAACTAAAGCGAATTTCTCGGTGTAATGTAGGCGATAAATCCTCTTATGTACCTTCCTTCGTTGTTCTACAGCGCTCACTGTTTTTCCGGCGTAAGACTGCCACACTCGCACGTTACCCTTTGGACCCTAGGTGTTCTGTGATCTGCTGCGTATTTAATCGGCCTCAGTAATTGACAGATTTTAGTCGGAGGCCTGGAGATCAATTTGATTTTGTGTCGTTTCAGTTGGTGGCTTATCTCGTCCGACACAAAGGCACAGAATAGCAAGAAAGCAAGTTTCTGTTTGAGCTCCTACGAGGTACTGGCAGAAGTAAAGCTGTGAGGACGGTGCGTGAGTAGTGCTTGGGTAGCTCAGTTGGTAGAGCACTTGCCCGCGAAAGGCAAAGATCCTGAGTTCGAGTCTCGGTTTGGCACACAGTTTTAATCTGCCAGGAAGTTTCATATCAGCGCAAACTCCGCTGCAGAGTGAAAATCTCATTCTGGAAACATCTCCCAGGCTGTGGCTAAGCCATGTCTCCGCAATCTCCTTTCTTCCATGAGTGCCAGTTCTGCAAGGGTCGCAGGAGAGCTTCTGTGAAGTTTGGAAGGTAGGAGGTAAGGTATTGGTAGAAGTAAAGCTGTGGGGACGGGGCGTAAGTCGTGCTTGGGTAGCTCAGTTGGAATTCCCGCTTCGCGCCTCGGGCGACTAGGTTGTGCTATTATTCCGCCTCTACCGCAGCGCTGCGTGTTTTCCTCGTGTCCGTTTAGTGTCGTGTTGGTTTCCGTGCGCGTCGCATCGCTGGTTGTCGGCAAGTGTTTGGTGTTCGTGCGGCCCTTCCTGTTGGGGCGTCGTCTCGCGCTGTGCTGTCCACCACGATTCCCACAGAAATTCCGCGTACAGGTACTGTCAGCTTCACCTTCGACAGATCCACGGGTCACATCCAGCCCGGTTCCTTGGAGATACATGACTGGTTAGTCGATACAATTAAAGTCTCTACTGATCAAGTGCATACTGCATATTGTAACAGCGAATTATATGTGTTTTTGTTAAGTTTCTTGATTCGCTCCATGTTAATAGGATACTTTCTTGTCACGGGTCTCAAGTTCCCTTTACTCACAGTGATGGTTCCACTAGTATTGTTCTCTTGGTAAATGCAGAGGAGACATATACGAATGTTCGGGTGTTTAACCTTCCGCTCGAGGTAGACGACTGTTTTCTGAGATCCGTTTTGCTTCCTTATGGGGAAATACGTCATATTCGAAAGGAACGCTGGTCTGCTCAGCACCGAATACCGTTGTAGTGGTATTCGGTCGGTGGAAATGGTGGACAAAAAACATATTCCTTCTCATCTACGGCTATGTGGTTATAGTGTCCATATTATGTACAGTGGCCAAGAAGGAACATGTTATTATTGTAATCAAACAAGTCATTTCCGTACTAATTGTCCGCGGCGTGTGGTGGTATTAAAACCTACACATGAACAGCGTAAAAAACTGACTTCAGCTGATCTTCTCCAGCAGGGATATCAGACTCAATCACTCCGTGTTACTGAGGGACGCAGTGATCCGTTGACCGATAACACCTGTCATTTTCCCCGCTGTTCTTGCGTCGGGACGCTGATGCCGTTACTTCCGATGTGCCCGCCATGATTTCTCACAACAAGCTTAGCCGAACACAGGATGGTGCGGCAGATGAACCTTCCATATTGGCTCGCCCTTCCGATGGGCCTCCAGTAAAGAACACTCTTTGTCAATTTGAAATCGTGGACGAGGACGCCACAGGTGCTTTCACGCCTGTGCAGGAGATCGTTGACACCTTATCTGGAGTTGTTCCTGGTGTCGCGGCCACCCGTTCGGAGACGCCCGTGCACGAACATGCTTCCGGTTCCCACGTGTCTTTTCCGGTTCTCTCGGACACTTCTCCTGTCGATTCTGTTTCCCATCCCCCCATCTGCCACTTCTGTCCCCACCTCTGGGTCACAGACTTTTCCCATGAAACAACTGATTGATTCTCAAGAGACAGTGGATCCCGTTGTTATTCACCAACCATCCATCCGTTAATCCATGTCTGCGGACGAGTGGGATGTAGAAGCCTCTCCCTCGCAATCTGAAACGGAATACCTACATGATGCTCCCACGCGACCGAACGCGGCAGCGTCGGCGCCGCGGAGCCGCAGCAGAATCCGTAAACAGCCACAGAGATCCGCATCATGACCTAAGAAAAAGCAGTGGGTCCAAATGGTTCAAATGGCTCTGAGCACTATTGGACTTAACTTCTGAGGTCATCAGTCCCCTAGAACTTAGAACTACTTGAACTAACCTAAGGAAATCACACATCCATGCCCGAGGCAGGATGCGAACCTGCGACCGTAGCGGGCGCGCGGTTCCAGACTGTAGCGCCTAGAACCGCACGGCCACTCCGGCCGGCAAAAAGCAGTGGTAAGATGAGGGTTCTGTTTCGTAGTTCTTCTCTCTCTGGTTCGGCGATTGATTCTGGTATGGTTACTTGTATGTTGCTCCATCACCTGACGGATTCCTACCGTTCTTTGGTCTTCTTTCTGGGTTGAAGTTCCATGAAAGCATACACATTTCCTATTCTGAATATTAACAGAATATGTTCTGAGCTTCGGCTCGCCACTTTGCGGCAGTTTATATATCAATCTGGGCAGATGTTTTTTTACGGGCATTCTTATTCGACCAGTCTTCCATTCCTGGGTTCTCAACTTTTTAATGTAGCTTTCGAACTTTCTACGGGCACTGCTTTGTTTTATAGGGAATGCATTCCGTTGATGGATTTCGAAGTACTTGACAGTGGAAGGGGGATTTGGTGCACGTTTTGTGATCTCAGTTTACTCCTTCTTTTTGCCCCTTCTGACACAGGTCGTACTAACGCACGTTCGAGTTTCTATAAAGAAGAAATCATTTAACTGCTTCGTAAATCACCGACAAAGATCATCTTAGTTGGGGACTTCAATTGTGTTCTACGGCCGGTGGATCCGTCTCCTAATTTTAATTTCAGTAAAGAGTTCGACGATCTGGTGCGCTCCTTGCGCCCGCGTGACGTGTGGGTTTCTCGCTATCCTACAATTGTGCGACATACATACTTCACTCCCACGTCTAGCAGTCACCTCGATCGCTTTTACCTTTCCGATTCCTTGTGTGGCAACTTCTGGATGTTGATGTGATACCAGGCTGTTTTACTGATCATTGCGTCGTAGCCGTCACGTTTAATTACGAACAGCAACCGGTAAAATTGTTTCGTCCTCACTGGATGCTCAGTATAGGCTATATGCAATATATCTCTCTTGGTGTCGTCCTGGAGGACGTATGGGTTCGTTGTTCTCGTACTATGGACCGGTACTCGTCTATTGTGGCATGGTGGACACTGCGTGCTAAACCACAAATCCGTAGGGCTCTCATGCGTTTTGGAGCTGCGAAGCTGATAGACGATCCACGAACGCAAGAATTTTACTGCTCAGTCTTACCTCAACTGCAGGATAGTGCTACGCATGATCCCCTCCGGGTTGCTGATATACAACGCATCGAAGCCAAATTGTTGCAGCTCAAACGCATTCAAATGGAGGGACTGCGGACGAGGTCTCAACCACGTTCCCTTTTACAACAAAAATTGACGTCCCCCATGAACCACGGACCTTGCCGTTGGTGGGGAGGCTTGCGTGCCTCAGCGATACAGATAGCCGTACCGTAGGTGCAACCACAACGGAGGGGTATCTGTTGAGAGGCCAGACAAATGTGTGGTTCCTGAAGAGGGGCAGCAGCCTTTTCAGTAGTTGCAAGGGCAACAGTCTGGATGATTGACTGATCTGGCCTTGTAACAATAACCAAAACGGCCTTGCTGTGCTGGTACTGAGAACGGCTGAAAGCAAGGGGAAACTACAGCCGTAATTTTTCCCGAGGGCATGCAGCTTTACTGTATGGTTAAATGATGGCGGCGTCCTCTTGGGTAAAATATTCCGGAGGTAAAATAGTCCCCCATTCGGATCTCCGGGCGGGGACTACTCAAGAGGATGTCGTTAGCAGGAGGAAGAAAACTGGCGTTCTACGGATCGGAGCGTGGAATGTCAGATCCCTTAATCGGGCAGGTAGGTTAGAAAATTTAAAAAGGGAAATGGATAGGTTGAAGTTAGATATAGTGGGAATTAGTGAAGTTCGGTGGCAGGAGGAACAAGACTTCTGGTCAGGTGACTACAGGGTTATAAACACAAAATCAAATAGGGGTAATGCAGGAGTAGGTTTAATAATGAATAGGAAAATAAGAATGCGGGTAAGCTACTACAAACAGCACAGTGACCGCATTATTGTGGCCAAGATAGATACGAAGCCCACACCTACTACAGTAGTACAAGTTTATATGCCAACTAGCTCTGCAGATGACGAAGAAATTGAAGAAATGTATGATGAAATAAAAGAAATTATTCAGATTGTGAAGGGAGACGAAAATTTAATAGTCATGGGTGACTGGAATTCGAGTGTAGGAAAAGGGAGAGAAGGAAACATAGTAGGTGAATATGGATTGGGGGACAGAAATGAAAGAGGAAGCCGCCTGGTAGAATTTTGCACAGAGCACAACATAATCATAACTAACACTTGGTTTAAGAATCATGAAAGAAGGTTGTATACATGGAAGAACCCTGGAGATACTAAAAGGTATCAGATAGATTATATAATGGTAAGACAGAGATTTAGGAACCAGGTTTTAAATTGTAAGACATTTCCAGGGGCAGATGTGGACTCTGACCACAATCTATTGGTTATGACCTGTAGATTAAAACTGAAGAAACTGCAAAAAGGTGGGAATTTAAGGAGATGGGACCTGGATAAACTAAAAGAACCAGAGGTTGTACAGAGATTCAGGGAGAGCATAAGGCAGCAATTGACAGGAATGGGGGCAATAAATACAGTAGAAGAAGAATGGGTAACTTTGAGGGATGAAGTAGTGAAGGCAGCAGAGGATCAAGTAGGTAAAAAGACGAGGGCTAGTAGAAATCCTTGGGTAACAGAAGAAATATTGAATTTAATTGATGACAGGAGAAAATATAAAAATGCAGTAAATGAAGCAGGCAAAAAGGAATACAAACGTCTCAAAAATGAGATCGACAGGAAGTGCAAAATGGCTAAGCAGGGATGGCTAGAGGACAAATGTAAGGATGTAGAGGCTTATCTCACTAGGGGTAAGATAGATACTGCCTACAGGAAAATTAAAGAGACCTTTGGAGATAAGAGAACGACTTGTATGAATATCAAGAGTTCAGATGGAAACCCAGTTCTAAGCAAAGAAGGGAAAGCAGAAAGGTGGAAAGAGTATATAGAGGGTCTATACAAGGGCGATGTGCTTGAGGACAATATTATGGAAATGGAAGAGGATGTAGATGAAGATGAAATGGGAGATACGATACTGCGTGAAGAGTTTGACAGAGCACTGAAAGACCTGAGTCGAAACAAGGCCCCCGGAGTAGGCAACATTACATTGGAACTACTGACGGCCTTGGGAGAGCCAGCCCTGACAATACTCTACCATCTGGTGAGCAAGATGTATGAAACAGGCGAAATACCCTCAGACTTCAAGAAGAATATAATAATTCCAATCCCAAAGAAAGCAGGTGTTCACAGATGTGAAAATTACCGAACTATCAGTTTAATAAGTCACAGCTGCAAAATACTAACACGAATTCTTTACAGACGAATGGAAAAACTAGTAGAAGCCAACCTCGGGGAAGATCACTTTGGATTCCGTAGAAACACTGGAACACGTGAGACTATACTGACCTTACGACTTATCTTAGAAGAAAGATTAAGGAAAGGCAAACATACGTTTCTAGCATTTGTAGACTTAGAGCAAGCTTTTGACAACGTTAACTGGAATACTCTCTTTCAAATTCTGAAGGTGGCAGGGGTAAAATACAGGGAGCGAAAGGCTATTTACAATTCGTACAGAAACCAGATGGCAGTTATAAGAGTCGAGGGGTATGAAAGGGAAGCCGTGGTTGGGAAGGGAGTAAGTCAGAGTTGTAGCCTCTCCCCGATGTTGTTCAATCTGTATATTGAGCAAGCAGTAAAGGAAACAAAAGAAAAATTCGGAGTAGGTATTAAAATCCATGGAGAAGAAATGAAAACTTTGAGGTTCGCTGATGACATTGTAATTCTGTCAGAGACAGCAAAGGACTTGGAAGAGCAGTTGAAAGGAATGGACAGTGTCTTGAAAGGAGGATATAAGATGAACATCAACAAAAGAAAAACGAAGATAATGGAATGTAGTCGAATTAAGTCGGGTGATGCTGAGGGAATTAGATCAGGAAATGAGACACTTAAAGTAGTAAAGGAGTTTTGCTATTTGGGGAGCAAAATAACTGATGATGGTCGAAGTAGAGAGGATATAAAATGTAGACTGGCAATGGCAAGAGCTTTTCCGAAGAAGAAAAATTTGTTAACATCGAGTATAGATTTAAGTGTCAGGAAGTCATTTCTGAAAGCATTTGTATGGAGTGTAGCCATGTATGGAAGTGAAACATGGACAATAAATAGTTTGGACAAGAAGAGAATAGAAGCATTCGAAATGTAGTGCTACAGAAGAATGCTGAAGATTAGATGGGTAGATCACATAACTAATGAGGAAGTATTGAATAGGATTGGGGAGAAGAGAAGTTTGTGGCACAACTTGACCAGAAGACGGGATCGGTTGGTACGACATGTTCTGAGGCATCAAGGGGTCACCAATTTAGTATTGGAGGGCAGTGTGGAGGGTAAAAATCGTAGAGGGAGACCAAGAGATGAATACACTAAACAGATTCAGAAGGATGTAGATTGCAGTAGGTACTGGGAGATGAAGAAGCTTGCACAGAATAGAGTAGCATGGAGAGCTGCATCAAACCAGTCTCTGGACTGAAGACCACAACAACAATATACCATCTAGTCCGTTTACGGGCGTTCCAGGAAAATTTGTGTCTTGCCTCCCTCTCAACCACTGTCGGCCGCATTTTCATCTCTCACCATGGTATTTCCGACTTTATTTACACCTATTTTACTTATTTGTACGATATCCATGTCCCGGCTGAAAACTCTCTCGACGACTTTACATCCTTGCTGCATCGCGTTGTCACTCCTCGATTAAATGACGCCTTTCTGTGTCCCCTGCACAAGGATTATACATATGATGATGTTACAGGATCTCAGTCCCGCAAGTCGTCTGGATTAGACGGTATTCCTAAGGAATTTTATGTTCAATTTTGGTCACTCATTGGTGACACCTTAACGTCAATGGTAAATGAAGTGATGAGGGGAGTCTCACTTCCTGCTCCTTTTCAGGAAGATAAACTGGTCCTCCGCCCGAAATCCACAGGTCGCCCTGTGATTGATTCCCTCCGTTCTATTACTCTCCTTCGATTATAAAATTGTCGTTCGAGCAATCAATATCCGTCTCTCTAAGCTGCTCGATACCATTATTGCCGCCCACCAATGCTGTGTGCCTGGACGCACGATACTAACTTCTGTTCTCGAATGTCACGATGTAATTTCTGTGGCGCCTGCCACTAATATCACAGGGGTTTGCTTTTTCTTGATTTCCAAAAAGCGTTTGATCGTGTCAGCAATGAATTTTTAACGAGAGTGCTCACCGCTGTCGGCTTTAATAATGATGCTCGACAGGTCTTAACTCGGCCTTTTTACAGGTATCGATGTCTCGGTGATTGTGAATGGTCACCCTGTTTCTCGGATATCGATCAGACGGGGTTTACCCCAGGGAAGCCCCTTGTCCATGTCGCTTTTTGTCTTGTTCTTAGAGCCCTTACTTCGCCGCCTCGCCGTGCAATTGTATGCCTGGACTATATTGGAAGAACCTTTTTCGGTCCGTGCATACGTCGATGACGTCATGGTTTTAGTACCACATGTCGAGGACATACCGAGGCTTAAGGATACCTTGGATTCATTTTGTCGTCTTCCTGGTGCTCGCATTAATGATCACAAATGCACGTTCCTACCGTTGAGGGGCTTCGATCATGTCGTCATTCCTTGGGCGACGGTTGACAATCGCAATAAGACCTTAGGGATCTTAGTGGATCGCAATCCGATCAAAATGGCGACACTAAATTGGTGTGAGGTTATGAGTCGTGTTCAAACATGAACGCCGTTTCCTTAGCCTCCTTCACAAGGTACGGGTTTTAGAGACCTATGTCTTCAGTAAAGTATAGCACGTTGCACAGGTCTTCCCGCTTCCCGCGATGATGGCCCGCAGACTGCCTGGTCAATTCCTGTGGCGCCGCCATATCTTTCGTGTCCGGTATGAAGTCGTGACCAGGCGTCAAAAGCTTGGAGGAAGGGGCCTTTCCGATATCAAAGTGAAGACATCCATCTTATTTTCCCGCCGCAATGTTTTAACCTACACGCGGGCTCCGTATTCAGTTACCTCTTGTTTACTTTCCAGCCTCCGGCCGGTCTGTCTGAACCCTCCTGTTAATGTTGGAGGGATTAATCCTAAATTGCGTAACATTCGTGAATACTTCCTAAATATCGGTATCCCAGGTGCTGATATACTTTCTATGACGCATATTACTACCAACATGCTATCATCCCGTTGGAATGCACCATGTCCTCTTTCTTCTGTTGAACTTGCTCCCCGTCAAAGTCTTGGAAAACGGTCTGGTCTCATTTTAGTTTTTATTGCCGATGGAGATTGTTTCAACGTGGTATAAGGTTATTCACCCTTTGATACCTACTGGTGATCGTCTTCTTCGTATTGGCCTTCGTCCGACTGATCAGTGTGAGGAATGTCCTCAAACTGACACCTTACTTCACAGGCTTTTGTTTGCGGACGGGATCAGCGGCTCTGGGTCCACCGTCAATTAGCTTTCCTTACTCGAGGGCCTGAAACTGCTTTCCCAGACTACATTTTCCTACATCCTGACATATCCTTTTTTCCACAGACGAAAACGAACACGATTGTCTGTCTCTTGGGTTACTATGTTCACTGTGTCGTTGAAGGCGGGAATGACCCAGATCCCCGCGTTTTTCACCATTATCTGACAACTGCGCATTGGAAATGGCAGCGGTAGCCACGTTACCGAACAGTTTTTTCGAATATGCTTTTGCTTGTGTTTAACAGTCAGGGTGTTGGTTAAGTTATCCTGTGATCCCTGTTTCTTCCCTGAGCTGGAGTCCCCTCCCATTTAGCCTTGTTTTGTCACTTTTTCTCTTACACACGTATATAAAAAATTGACAAGAAGGGTGGGATAATGGGTTAGTCTCCCCGTTGAGAATTTCATAATTGTTTGTGCTTGAACTAATTTGTTGAATTTGTTTTTGCACCTGATATTAAATGATGATTTGACTATGGTTGTCTGATTTTCATGAAAATACCAAGTCAGTCTGATAATTTAAAAGAAGTTGGTGGGGTACTTGCCCGCGAGAGGCAAAGGTTCCGAGTTCGACTCTTGATCCGGCACACAGTTTTAATCTTCCAGGAAGTTTCATATCAGCGCACACTCCGCTGCATAGTGAAAATCTCATCCTGTCTAATATCCTTCTTGTACGATGCACCAATGTTTGTAACACAGTGGGATTCTGTGCCGGGTGATGATGGGCTGCAAGTACACATCGTTGTGGGTGGTTTTTCTATAGAAGCTGTGCGCAAGGCATCCATTTCACTTGCGTCGGGCGAGGACACCTAGAAAGGGCAATACGTGGTCGTTTTCTACCTTCATGATGAACTCGATGGTACTGTTAATGCCGTAGAGGTATTCCAAGAAGTTAAGTTCCTCACTTCCGTGGCTCGAATGACGAACGTCAGCAAGGTGTCGAAAGAAACAGCTAGACATCATGTTCACCATGGAGGTGGAAAAAGACAGTGTATATGATGCTAATCAGTGAACTACGCTAACAGGAGGAACCGGACTTTTGGTCATGTGAGCGCTACGTTATTAAATGAAAATCAAAAAATGGTATCGTAGAGGTACGTCTAATATTGAATAAGGAAATATGAACGCGGGTAAGCTACTATAAGCAACATAGCGAACGCATTATCGTAGGCAAGATAGACATGAAGCCAATATCCAACACAATTGCACAAGTTTCTAAGACTAGTAGTTTCATTAATCATGATGAGATTGAAACAATGTATTAAGGTAGTTAAGGGGGACGAAAATTTAATTCTAGTGGGAGAATGAAATTCGATTGTTGGAAAAGGAAGAGAAGGGAAAATAATAGGAGAACCTGGATTAGGGGTATAGAAATGGAAGGGGAAGTCGCCTGGTAGAATTGTGCTCAGAGCATAATGTAATCAATACTAATTATGTTAAGGATCTGTGGAAGATTGTTGTATACGTAGAAAAAGACGTGGAGACACTGCAGCGTTCTGAAAGGATTACATCATAGTAAGACAGGAGATTGTAAAGCTTGAATCTGACCATAATTTATAGGTTAGGAACTGCAGATCGAAAGTAAGAAATTGCAGAATGGAAGGAAAGTCAGGATGTGAGATCTGGTTCAAAATGAATCAGAGGTTGATGAGAGTTTCAAAGACAGGCTTGGGCAACGACTGACTGAAGCAGGAAAAAGAAATGCAATAGAAAACCAAAGAGCAGCCTCAAGGTATGAAATACTGAATGCAGACGAGACCCAAATAGGCAAAAAGACAAGTTATCCTCGAAAACCTAAGATAACACAAGATAGATGGAATTTGTTCTGGCGAAACCACAAGCGCTGGAACGAAGAGGGAGAACGCAAGATCAGAGAAGGTGGTAAGGCGACGTCAGCCAATAGCCCGCTGAGTGAAGGAGCGCTCCACAAAGTGAATATAAGCGTCGTTCCTGCCTGCCTTGGCTGGACATTAGTGAACAGTACTCGCAGAGTATTAGCATGGCCTAGCAGAGAGTACAACGAGAACAGTTATTAGTCTGTGCCAAACTTGCAGGAACATTGCATAGAGCCAAGGTCTATGAATTATATTGCCTGTCGCCCATCGCTTGCGACAACATGTAGTATATTCAAGTTAAGTATTGCCAAATCTGCTTTATTGAAATAAAGCTATTAATATTATTTGCTTGAACTGTTGTATAGCGAACCGGCCGAAGTGGCCGTGCGGTTAAAGGCGCTGCAGTCTGGAACCGCAAGACCGCAACGGTCGCAGGTTCGAATCCTGCCTCGGGCATGGATGTTTGTGATGTCCTTAGGTTAGTTAGGTTTAACTAGTTCTAAGTTCTAGGGGACTAATGACCTCAGCAGTTGAGTCCCAAGTGCTCAGAGCCATTTGAACCATTTTTTTTGTTGTATAGCATTCCGAGAACGCAGCATCCTTTAAACTCCTTATACGAGACGAGTGGACAGGACCCCACATTTGGCGACGAGGACTCAACAGAATTTAGAGTTGAAAATACAAAAATTAAATAAATGAAGTACGCAAAAGAGAATGTAGGCGTTTCAGAAATGACACTGACAGAAAGTGCAAAAATGATTTGAACATTTGGTTAGAGGACTGTACCTGCATGTATGGCTAGGGGAGAGATTGATGCCACCTACATGATGATTGAAGAGGCATTTACAGATAAGAATAGCATCTAGATGAATGTAAAGCCAGTACTAAGCAAAGAAAGGAGAGCTGAAAAGTAAAAGGTGTTATAGTGCGTGTATACAACAGAAAAGAGCTTGAACACAATATGTAGAAGGAAGGAGGAAGTGAATGAAGATGAAATGAGAGATATGATACTAAGAAAAGAAACTGACAAACCACTGGAAGTCCTCTGTCGAAACAAGACCCTTTGAGTAGACGACATTTGCTCGGAGTTACTGAGGTTCTTGAGAGAATCAGTCGAACTGTTTCACTAGGCAAGCAAGATATGAGGTGGGTGGAGTCATCCCAGGCTTCAAGAAGAACGTAATAATTGCTGTATCACATCAGACAGGTAATGACAGGTCTGAATGTCATGCAAACCTCAGTTTAATAAGCCATGGTTGCTAAATACTGATATGCATTGTTTATAGAAGAATGGAAAAACTGATAAAGACCAATTTGCCTTTCGAAGAAATACAGGAGCAGACGAGGCACTACTACGGCTAATCTTATAAAATGGTTTAAAGTACGGCAAACCTACATTTACAGCGTTTGTAGATTTAGAGGAAAGTTTGAGAATGTTGACTAGGCTGCGCTCTTTGAAATTTTGAAGGTAGCAGTGATAAAATACAGTGATTGGATGGTTATCGACTACTTATACAGAAACCAGGCTGCAATAATAAAAGTCGAAAGATCCAAAGGGTACGCAGTAATTGAGAAGGGTCTGTGACATGGTTTTAGCCTGTTCCCGATGTTTTCAGTCTGCACGTTGTACAAATGTGAAGGAAATCAGGAAATAAAGTTGAGACAGAAGAAACAAAAACTTTGTTTGCCGATGATATTGTGATTGTGTCAGAGACGGCGAAGAACGTGGAAGAGTAGTGGAATGGAGTGGGAAGTGCCTTCAAAAGAGGATATAAGATAAATATCATAGACGAGTTAAATCAGGTGATGCAGAGGAATGTAGAAATGAGAAACCAGAAATAGGTGAGAAGTTTTGATATTTATATAGCGAAATAACTGACGACGACCGAAGTAGAGAGGATATGAAATGTCGACTGGCAATGATAAGAAAACATTTCGGAAAAAGAGGAATTCGTTAAAGTCTAATAGAAGTGTTTGGGTGTTTCTTCTTAAGGTATTTAGAACTGTAAGGAAGCGAAACGTAGGCGATAAACAGTTCGGACAAGAAAAGGATGGAAGCTTTTGAAATGCTGCGCTACAGAAGAATACTAAAAATTTGATGGGTACGTCGTGTAACTAATGAGAAAGTACTGACTGAGTCTGTTTTTGGGAAAAACGAATTTAAGGAACGACTTGGATAAAATGTGTGGTCTCTTGATAGGACACATCCTGAAGCATCAAGGAAATATAAATATGGCAGTAGAGGGAAGTGTGGGAGGAAGGGGATAAAGATTGTAGAGAGAGATCAAGGTTCGAACACTCTAAGCAGGTTACAGCAGTTATTTAGGAATGAAGAGGCTTGCAATGGACAGACTAGCATGAAGAGCTGCATCAAAGTAGTGTTCAGACTGAGGACCACAACAACAACGTCATAAGAATGCCGCCATATCTTGTTCCGAAAATCGCCTGGCAATTTTAAAAGGTTGGGAACCCTGCGCCAGACGCGACGCAGGAGTTTTGTACTCTCGTACACGTAAGTGAAATAAAACTTAGTTTAACTAATTAATGCGCTTAAGTAATTAAATGCGCTTATCGATAAATGCACTGTCGTAATATCTCTGGAGCGACCGTTAGTATTTTCCGGGTCGTCTGTCGGGACTCCAGTCGGTGGGGACTAAGCAGTCGGTGATGGAGCGCCACTGAGGTCTACACAGCTAGTAGTACTCGCTCGACCGCTTGCGACACAGATGCACTGTCCGACAAAAGGAGACTTGAGCAGGTACGACCGCTGGTTGGTCGTTCGGTCGGTCGTCCTATCGAGCGACATGTATTTGGGAGCACTTCAAAAGATCATCTTGCGGGACTTTGGTCGGTTCCTTCCTTGTACAGAGATGTCGGATGGCCAATGGCCCAGTGTTCCCTCTGCATGGTTGGTTCCGAACCAGTGTCTCAGGGACGTCGTCCGCCGTCCGAATGGAGTCGGAACGCAGTACCAGTGAGGTCCGGACAGCCAGTACTCGCAGACCGCTTGCGACACACATGCAGTGTTCAACGGAAGGAGACTGGATCGGAAACGACCGTTCGTTGGCCGTTCGGTAGGTCGTCTCATTGGACAACGTGTATTTGCTCTTTTGACCGTTTCTGGGCCTCATTAGTTGGTCATCTTGCTGTATGTGGATCTCTTTCTTCCTTGTGCAGAGATGTCGGGTGCCCAATTGGCAAGAGTTCCCCCTGCATGGTTGGGTCTGAACCAGTGTGACCGGGTCGCCGTGTCTCCGAGTTCCGAATGGACATGAAAGGAGTCGGGATGGAGCTGCAGTGAGCTCTGGACAGCCATGACTCGCCCGACCGTTGCCAACACACATAACTTGAGTGGGGACGACCTTGGTTGGTCGTTCGGTCGGCCGTCTCATCGGACGACGTGTATTTGGTCGCCGACCGCTTATGGAAACTCTGTGTGTGTGTGTGACTTGTCATTTCTCCTTGTTGTTCCATTGTGACTGGTTTTAGGATTGTCGGAGTTCTTGGTGCAAGTGTTTATTTGGAACTGTGTGTAGCTTCTGTGATTTCCGCTGAGCAGATTAATGCTGTCTGCGAACTGGAGTAGCCAGTCGGTCGGTTGCGACAGAAGGAATTGATTAGGTTGGTGGTTGTTTCTTCAGCCGTCTCTAGGTCGTGCTTCCACCCGATTATTTAGTGTTACCCTTGGTTGCCTGTCTCACCTGACCTATTGTTAGTTTTCTTCCCAGGCGGACCCTTGGAACACTTCTGAGCACCACTGATCTATTATTTGTGATTATGATTTTATTTTGTCACAAGTACTATGACAGGCCTTTAGCCGTGTATTAAATTTGTCTGTTCTAAGTTCAGTACATGGCGTTCAGCCAAACCTAAAGTGAAATATTTTAAGATTAGGTCTTCAGCCGTGTTTTATGTAAAATTCTTGTTTGCTCTGTATTTAGGCCTTCAACCGCATTTGTTTTAAAATCTGTGTCTTTCAGCCGTACTGTGTAAATGCTTATCTTAAGGTTTGTCTTCAATTATTTTGAATAATTGTTTGGGCCGTCAGCCGTCAAGATATTTCAAGTTTCCTTAAGATGGTTTTCTGTTGTACTGTGTAAATGCTTGTCTTTTAAAGTTGTCTTTTATTGTGTTGAAATATTATTGGGCATTCAGCCGAGGAATTAATTAAAATTTTCCTAAATATGGCTTTAAGCCGAGATTTGTAAATGCTTGCCTTTTAAAGAATTTCCTTTGCTGATCTGAAATATTATTTGGGCCTTTTGCCGAGAAGGTATTTAAATTTCCCTTGAGTAAGGCCTTCATCCGTTTGTCTAAATTCTTGTGCCTCGAAAGGAATTATTTAAGGATATTTTAATTTTACTTAAGTAAGGCCCTCAGCCGCTTCTTTAAATCCCTGTGTTTTAAAAGGAATTATTTAAACTTTATTATTGAGAAGTTACTTGGGCCTTCAGCCGTGAATTGATCCTTGTTGTTTTAAAGAGAAAACTGTGCAAGGGTTTTCGAGGAATAAAGTTGTATGTTCTTGTGAAACTAACAGTAACTGATCTTGGCCCCTTTCCACAACCTGATCCGCTCTGTTCTGCGAATACAGATTTCACCAATATCGTCCCAATGTTTCGAAGCTGTGTGAGTACAAATGTTGTATGGTCGACGAAAGCGTTAACGCCGAACCATTGCGTGCCAGCATTTATTCCAGTGATTTTGTTGGTCACTGAGCGGATCACTGGTTATAAGGAAATTATAAATAATATCATGGGTAACGTGCATCCCTGCGCGACTGAGAGCTGAATTGGGAGTTCGCCCGTGAAGCGGCCTGTTATTTGTATTTTCGATACCATTGGATTTCGGTCTGGTGGTAGCAGATTTACTGCGGCCTGTTAGGAACGCTACACGTTTGACCAGGCCCGATTATCTCTGGAAGATATACAGTCTCTTTTGGTCTTTCGGCTATTATGCGTGCCATTATTTTTTACTCGGCACATTACGAAGTTATTGTTCTATAATCAGTTATTCTTCTTTGGTTTGAAGTTTTGATTACATGCAATATTTCCTGGTTCATTTTCTAAATAAATTTGACCCAATAAATCTTTGTTCCTCTTTCACTATCTCTGTGAATTCCGCTTTGATAACTGACCAGAAGATTTTGTAAAAGTCATACGGTGTGCTGTCAATGCCGGGACTCCTATTTCGTGGTAATTTCTTTATGTCTTCAGTTTATTCTTGGGATATGGGCTCTACTTATGTAGTGTCATTTTAGTAGTGGAGGGAAGTCGTGCAGCGTTGATCAAAAGTGCTGTCTTGTATGATCTGATGGGTGTGCTCCGAACAGTCGCAGGAAATAGTCCTTAGCACCTTTAGTGTTAGCGGTCTCGTTCCTGTCGGAAGACTTTAGATTTCCCATAAATGTCTGTATATTTCGGGTTTCTATTGAGTTAATTGTCCTCCACTGTACGTCTGGAATGTATCGCTTATCTTAGCAAGTGATTATTTTGCCTTAGAGTTCTTTTTCCTGTATTTCTGGGATCTTCATTTTGAAATTCAATTCGTGAGAGGTCTCCTCCGTTATCTAGTTTTTCTCGGAGTTCTGGAAACATCACACAACAGAATTTTATGTTTTGCCTTCTAGTGTCACTGATCCTATACGTTACATTACTGAACAACTTACAAATTCCAGATGTCACCAGTAGTTAACGACGCTATTGAAGAACCACATCCTATGAACTCATGCTCGATATCAGTCGCGGAATTCTGCTTTTTCCCACTCAACGTTGAGCAGCTTGCACTTTAATTTCCAGTATCCTTTTCCCATTAGGTTGGACCGGGCTAAACTACTTTTTTAATTTTTTTTTAGCGAAAACTGCATGGTGGTCCGAGAAGCTGACGAGAATTACTTCATAGCCCTGCACGTCTATTCCTGTTGTGGTATAAAATTTGTCCAATCACGAGGCTAACAGTGCAGGTACGTACGTATAATGGGATCGCGAGATGGCTAGTCATCTATCAGTATTAGACCTTTAGCCATGTTATTTAAGTGGTTGCAGTTAGGGATTGATCTTGGTGTGTCTGCCGATTTTATAACATAAATAAAATCCCCCCTCCATTATTATTTCACCCTTTGTGAGTCTCTTAAAGTATGGGATACTTTCACTGGAAAAAACTATTCTTTACCGGTTCTGTTGTTTGATCCTGATGATGCATAAAGGTTTAATATCGTTAGTTCATTTATTGTGGCTTTGATAACCCGTACATCCAATTGATTTTCTAAATTTTGTAGTTCCAGTCCGATTCTAGTTAAAATGCAGCAACCTCGACAGCCAGAGCCTTCATTGTAGAGCAGATTGTAGTCCTGTTGTAGGTTATCCCTTCGCAAGCTACTTCCTCATTGTCTTTCTCATTGTTTTCAAAGAATTTTGCCAGAATCCTCATTTTTTCCAACTGTTATTCCGCAGATGTTTAGGGTGAGTAGAGGAAGCACCCTTCTATTGTCCATTGCAAGCTTTTGGTTAGTTTCCATGTCGATTCATATTCCTCTATTTAGTTCATTTCCAGGAGGTTCAGTTTTCATTTCTCCTTTTTCGTCGTCTTGGAATTCCCTTTTTCGTATCTTTGTTATTTTCCCCACGTGCCGAATTTACATTTGATTTGGCTTTGACTCTTGGGGCCTTCTGGTTGCTAACATTTCCCTCTGTTGCCTTACCTGTTTGCTTTGCAGATTCTCGTTTACGTGCTCCACTCACAGTCCCTGTTCCTGTGTCGATTCCTGGCGTCTTGTTTCCTGATATGGCTGGTGTTTGCTTTCCTGCTGTGGCCGGCTCAAGCAGCTCACCACGTATGGCTGTCGACGTTGAAAATTATCTGTGTCCACGTGAGTTTCCATCCCAATCTTGGATCCGCTCCGTATTGCTGGAACGTTATCAGGCTTCTGGGGACTAGTGTAGCAGGGGATACAACCCGTCGGCTTTGGACAATGACGTCACAAGTGGCCAATCGAGAAGCGATTCTTCTTAGTGTTGTAGCTCCCTTCAGTGGCTGATAAGTGTTTTTTGGCTTTTAAAAAAAAATCTCACGAGATAGAATAAACAGATCCACTTTATTAAGCAATCAGTAAAAAAACGAAACTGAAACATAACAGCAAAAGCGAAAATGGTAAACTGCTCTCTGGCGATTTGTGACGTCATTGTCCAAAGCCGACGGGTTGTATCCCCTGCTGCACTAGACCCGGCTTCTGTTTCCTTGGTATTTGTGCCCATTTTCGGAGCTCCCACTTCCCTTTTATAATGGCCATTTCTCGTTAATCTGATTTCGATGACAACAAGAAGACTTTCATTTCTCATGTCTGTTTCGTTCTCTTGCTCTTCAATTAAAATCTCATGGACTCTGTGTCTGTTTTCCTGAACTACAGTTGCACACAGGTCTTTATCGGTTTCATCGTTTTGATTCTAGTGTTGATTTGTTGCTTGTCTCTTGTTCAAGGGTGAGAATTCCTCTTCAGCTTAACTAGGGGATTGATCAGTTGATTCAAAGTGTGTATTATCGGTGTTCCCCTTGCAGTACTTGAAGGAATCAGTTCCTGTGCCTCCAGTCTTGTCGGCTGTTGCAGATCTATTCTTAGAAAAAGAAAGCGGCATGGGCAGTTTTCTCGAAGATGTTCTGATTCATTGCATACGTGAAGTGTGGGAGTGTTCCCAACACATATTATATGTGCCTTGCAACCACCTACAAGAATGTAGGAAGGGATATTGGACGTAACAAACATTCGTACAGGTTTAATCTACTGTTCGAATACAATACTTTTTACCTGTCCGTAATTAGAAAGTACTTGTATCAAATACTTGTTGTCCAGCTCTGGAGGAATATTTAGAATCCTGATAGTTTTTAGGTCGCTGCTAGCTTTGATTATATCAACGGTACTGACAGAAATTGTTGGTGTTGTAGTCTTCAGTCCTGAGACTGGTTTGATGCAGCTCTCCATGCTACTTTATCCTGTGCAAGCTTCTTCATCTCCCAGTACCTACATCCTTCTGAATCTGCTTAGTGTATTCATCTCTTGGACTTCCTCTATGACTTTTTACCCTCCACGCTGCCCTCCAATACTAAATTGGTGATACCTTGAGCATCAGAATATGTCCTACCAACCGATCCCTTCTTCTAGTCAAGTTGTGCCACAAATTTCTCTTCTCCCCAATTCTCTTCAGTACCTCATTATTAGTTACGTGATCTATCCATGTAATCTTCAGCATTCTTCTGTAGCACCACATTTCGAAAGCTTCTATTCTCTTTTTGTCTAAACTATTTATCATCCACGTTTCACTTCCATACATGGCTACACTCCATACAAATACTTTCAGAAAGACTTCCTGACACTTAAATCTTTGCTCGATGTTAACAAATTTCTCTTCTTCAGAAACGCTTTCCTTGCTATTGCTAGTCTACATTTTATATCCTCTCTACTTCGACCATCATCAGTTATTTTGCTACCCAAATAGCAAAACTCTTCTACTATTTTAAGTGTATCATTTCCTAATCTAATTCCCGCAGCATCACCAGATTAAATTCGATTACATTCCATTATCCTCGTTTTGCTTTTGTTGATGTTCATCTTATATCCTACTTTCAAGACTGTCCATTCCGTTCAAATGCTCTTCCAGGTCCTTTTCTGTCTCTGACAGAATTACAATGTCATCGGCGAACCTCAAAGTTTTTATTTCTTCTCCATGGATTTAAATTCCTAATAAAAAATTTTCTTTTCTATCCTTTACTGCTTGCTCAATCTACAGACTGAATGACATCGTGGATAGGCTACAGCCCTGTCTCACTCCCTTCCGAACCACTGCTTCCCTTTCATGCCCCTCGACTCTTATAACTGCCATCTGGTTTCTGTACAAATTGTAAATAGCCTTTCGCTCCCTGTATATGACCCCTGCCACCTTCAGAATTTCTAAGAAATGATCTGCAACAACGGACAGGACTGGAGGCACAAAAACTGATTCCTTCAAGTACTGGAAAAGCCTCCTCCAAGTCTACAAATGCTAGAAATGTAGGTTTGTCTTTCCTTAATCTATTTTCTAAGATAAGTCGTAGGGTCAGTATTGCCTCAGGTGTTCCAACATTTCTACGGAATCCAAACTGATCTTCCCCGAGGTCGGCTTCTACCAGCTTTTCCATTCGTCTGTAAAGAATTCGTGTTAGTATTTTGTAGCCGTTACTTACGAAACTGGTAGTTCGGTAATTTTCACATCTGTCAACACGTGCTTCCTTTGGGATTGGAATTATTGTCTTCTTCTTGAAGTCTGAGGGTGTTTCGTCTGTCTCGTACATCTTGCTCACCAGATGTTAGAGTTTTGTCAGGGCTGGCTCTCCCAAGGCTATCAGTAGTTCAAATGGAATATTGTCTACTCCTGGGACCTTGTTTCGACTCAGGTCTTTCAGTGCTCTGTCAGACTCTTCACGCAGTATCATACCTCCCATTTCATCTTCATCTACGTCCTCTTCCATTTCCATAATACTGTCCTCAAGTACATTGCCCTTGTATAGACCCTCTATATACTCCTTCCACCTTTCGACTTTCCCTTCTTTGCTTAGAACTGGGTTTCCATCTGAGCTCTTGATATTCATACAAGTGGTTCTCTTTTATTCAAAGTTCTCTTTAATTTTCCTGTAGGCCGTGTCTATCTTACCCCTAGTGATATACGCCTCTACATCCTTATACTTTTTCTCTAGCCATCCATGCTTCGCCATTTTGCACTTTCTGTCGATCTCATTTTTGAGACGTTTTACACCTTTTAGCCTGCTTCATTTACAGCATTTTTATGATTTCTCCTTTCATCAATTAAATTAAATATTTTTCTGTTACCCAAGGATCTCTATTAGCCCTCGTCTTTTTACGTACTTGATCCTCTGCTGCCTTCACTATTTCATCTCTCAAACCTACCCATTCTTCTTGTCTGTATTTCCTTCCCCCGTTCTTGTCAATCGTTCCCTAATGCTCTCCTCGAAACTCTCTACAACCTCCGATTCTTTCAGTTTATCTAGGTCCCATCTCCTTAAATTCCCACCTTTTTGCACTTTCTTCAGTTTTAATCTACAGCTCATGACCAACAGATTGTGGTTAGAGTCCACATCTACCTCTGGAAATGTCTTACAATTTAAAACCTGGTTCCTTAATCTCTGTCTTACTATTATATAATCTATCTGAAACCTTCCAGCGTCTAATGGCCTCTTCCATGTATACAACCTTCTTTCATGATTCTTGAACCAAGTGTTAGCTATGGTTAAGTTATGCTCTGTGCAAAATTCTACCAGGCGGCTTCCTCTTTCATTCCTTACCCCCATTCCATATTCACCTACTACTTTTCCTTCTCTTCCTTTTCTTACTATCGAATTCCAGTCACCCATGACTAGATTTTCGTCTCCCTTCATTATCTGAATAATTTCTTTTATCTCATCATAGATTTCATCAATCTCTTCGTCATCTGCGGAGTTAGTTGGCATATAAACTTGTACTACTGTGATAGTACAATTCGATCACAATGATGGAATTCAAATTTTCCCTACGTTTCCAGTAAAATTCTATCTAACATAACAGAACTATGCAGTTTAGCAAAAACACAGTATTTCTCACGAAGTATTTGAATGAACTCAGCGTTTCACCAAAATTCTCGAAACTTTCATGCAGCCATTCACAAATTACCAAAACTGTGAGCTGCATATGTCTTGTATCCTTGTCATACGCGAACCTCAAAGTATTTTCCTGAACGAATCCATGGAAATTGTTTAAGGTTACGAAACGGAACCACTGCTTACGAACGATACACAGAGATGATTAAGACGATGAACAAGAAGTGTCACTACTTACAAGTTCGGTGGCCGCACAAGGAACGCAATAAACACGTGCCGTAATACTTGTTCACGTAACCAGTCAGCTACAACATGGAGCACCGCACCTCACGACCACGCCGGCTGAACACTCGGCCGGCACAGCACAGAGTTAATGTTACCTGTTCTTGGCAACTCTGAACACAGCTACAGCGCTGCCAGAGCCTCATTTTTTAAACTACATTTCTATTAAACCTACTGGCGGGACTAGGTTTCGCTAGATAGTCGTATCTCGAATTGAGATGAGGAAGTCATGCCGACTGACAAGCTGGGCGTTTTTTCTTCATCCAGTAAATCATCTGAGTAAATGTGTGACTTAGTAACTTCAAAACTGTCGAAGTACTGTCAGAACAAATAACTACTAACTTAAATGAACAAATATAGAACGACAATGTAAATCTGTATGTCGATTCACGTCGACAGTATGTACATAAGTAGCAATCCATTCTCAGTGTTCTACCATAACCTAAATATATCTAATAAAAATAATGTCACCCACATTTTACTGCACGTCACTGGACAATGGGAATGTTATCAGAAGTGGATTTGTAACGAAAGTGAACGAAATAAAAAGTAATATTACACAGTAGCGAATCTGGAGGTTTCTTAGAAACATTTCACTTGGTGACTTACACTACAGTGCAGGACCTATGGAACATAAAATCTTACCGAAAGTTGTTCAGCTACTAGGGGCGACACTAACCAGTGTGATTGTTTTTCAGGTAAATTTGTTCAGCACGAAGATGTGAATAATAGTATGTTCTTTCTAATAGCAGCTTACATGTTTTGTTCGGCAATACAGTTCTGCTCTTCGGGGACAGTTCATATAAAGATGAAGTTATCAAACACGTTACGCAAAACTGACTACGGTACAGTGCAGACACCTGGGCAACGTAAAACACCAGCTTGCTGGATCTGACGGTAAATAAATGGAAAGAAAATGAAATGGCACGCCATTCATTCAGCCAACCGTCTTGAGTTGATGGTTTGTGTAAGTGCTATGTACACTAAGAAAGAGAAGGTAGAAATGCTACGTATTTATGGCGAACGTAAGTTACCGGAACAGTAATTACGATAAAGTTTTTAATTTACTACAGGCGCACATGTAGTGCAGTACTGTTGTGTACAGTAAAGGCAGTCTTTGATTAAAAGCTGCACCATTAATTACTTTTCTTTTGTTGTGGATCAGGGTATACGTAATGACACACAGGCAGAGGAACTGTTCAGAGAAAGATATTCTGAGAAGAAAAAGTTGAATGTTCTTCGTCTTGCGACGTTTCAGGGAACAGAAAGTTGCAGTTCGAGGTACCGCAACCTTAGTAGAAGTGGAGCAGATGAAGTCGCCAAACTTACTGCTCTCGCTTTAGTTGCTATGAATCCATACGTGAATACACGACAGCTTGAAATGAGCTGGCATTCCTGAAAACGTATCATTCTAACCCTTCACCAGTTCTATCCCTATCGTGCAATCTTACATACTGTACTCACACAAACCTTCAACTGAAGACGGTTAACGAAATGAGAGATCCCCCCAGGGGATCCACAACTCTTTTGTGGATACGTGTGTAGCGAGCACGGGACCCCGAGCTAATGTGGCCTTCCTTCCTTTCCGGGCTGCATACCTTCCCTTTCCGTATCCTTCCCCATCCCCCATCTTCGCCCCCCCCCCTCACCTCTGGCTCTTTCCTTCCCTTTCTCCCCCTCTGGGAGTATGGTTTGTGCCTACGTCCGGAGACGGACGCTCGTAAATGTACCGCACTCTTCGCCTTCCTTGCTTGTATGTCTTCATCTTTCTTCGTCCTTCTCTTTTCCTTACCTCTTCTCTTTACCTCTTCTCTTTACCCTTTTCTCCGCTGCGGCGTTTGAGACCTCTCTTCTTTCCTTTCCCTTTCTCTTTCTTCCTCCCTGTGCGTGTCTGAAGGCCGACCCACGCACTTCCATGCGTAGCCGGTGACGGGGTAACGCGTAATTCCCCGCCCCGGGTAGACAGGTAGGACACGTACGTACCCCCTGGTAACGGCCAGGCCCAGGGAGGGGTGATTACCCGAGCTGATACCTTCCGAAAGTGCCGATTGGTCCCTCCGTCCGTTTGTCGGGAGGTGTGACCTGAGGTGTGAACAATCACCTAAGGCGGGTGTGCCCTCGGTGAGGGCCCCCACAAGGGAGGAGCGCGCCATCGGAGACGCCGGTAATCATGGGGGATTCTTCCGCAATGGTTTCCTCACCTTCCACTATGTCTGCTCACAAACGTAAGTTCACTGAGTCTCAGCCACAGACGGTTCTTCCATCGTTGCCACAGTTCCTTGTTGTTTCTCGGTCTGACGAAGGTCACGACTTTTCCACGGTCAACCCTTTCATTATTCAGAAAGGTGTCGACGCAATAGCGGGTCCTGTAAAGTCTTGTTCCAGATTACGGAATGGCACCCTGTTGTTAGAAACACACAGTGCCCTCCAGGCTCAAAAATTGCTGCGTACTTCTCTGCTCCACACCTTCCCTGTCCGGGTGGAACTGCACCGTACCTTAAATTCCTCGCGTGGAGTCGTTTATACACGCTCCCTCGATGGATTGTCTGACGAAGAAATTCAGCACTATCTGTCTGACCAAGGCGTCACGGCTGTTCATCGGGTTATGAAAAGGGTTGACTCGAACATCATTCCAACCCGCACTGTCTTCTTGACATTTGACAAAGTTCAACTCCCATCAAAAATCAAAGCAGGCTATGAGATAATTTCCGTTCGCCCTTATGTCCCAAACCCTACGCGTTGCTATCGATGTCAGCGGTTCAATCACACCAGCCAGTCCTGTTCCAACCCGGCCAAATGTGTTACGTGTGGCAGGGATGCCCATGAGGGTGCCTGTCCACCTCCATCCCCTCGCTGCATCAACTGTATGGGTGACCACGCTGCTTCCTCTCGAGATTGCCCTGTTTTTAAGGACGAAAAACTGATCCAGGAAATAAGAGTGCAGGAAAAGGTGTCGACCTTTGCTGCTCGAAAGTTACTCGCCAGTCGACAGCCCACCGTGCCTCAGAAAGGAAAATACAGCGCTGTCCTTGCTTCTCCTCGGCCAACAAAGGAGGCGGCCACGCAGACTTGCGACCTCACATTTAGTACCACGGTCGTCAGATCGGCCAGCGCAAAGATCGCCCGTTCAACCTCACCTCTTTCGCCTGCCCACTCTATGGCTCACCCTTCGTCGGGTTCTGCTAAATCTCGAGCCCAAAAGTCAGACGCCAAGTCTTCAAAAAAAGAGCATTCTCGTGAAGAGTTTTTACGTAGTGCAACTTCACAACCATCGGTTCCTCCTCCTTCTAAACATACCTCCAAGAAGGCTACGAAGAAACACAGTTCCTCTCCTTCTCCGCCAAGGTGTGTCCCATCTACAGCACCACCTGGCGGAAATCGCCCTCGGCCATCTTCTGTGTCGCCGAGGCGCACTGTTGGTGGCCGGTCAACTGGCCGATCGTTGGTGGCAGGAGCTGCTCCTGACCAACCTATGGATCAGGATCTTCTGCCTTCGACTGAATGCCATTCCATGCTGTCGGTCGCAAGCTCTGAGCAGTCGTTGAGTTGACAGCACCCTTGGTCACGTTCCTCCATTTTCTGTTCACCCTATGTCCATTATCCACTGGAATATCCGCGGCATTCGCGCCAATCGGGAGGAATTGTCGATCCTCTTACGATCCTACTCGCCGGTCATCTTCTGTCTTCAGGAAACAAAGCTGCGTCCCCATGACCGCTTTGTTCTCCCTCATTTTCAGTCCGTCCGATATGACCTCCCCTCTGTTGAAGGCACTCCAGCCCATGGAGGACTCATGATTCTGCTCCATGATACTCTCCATTATCACCCAATCCCCTTAAACACTTCCTTCCAAGCTGTCGCCGTCCGTCTTTCCCTTTCTGGATACACGTTCTCTCTTTGTACGGTATACATTCCATCGTCTACACCAATGGCACGAGCTGATCTCCTTCATCTTCTTGATCAGCTTCCACCCCCCTATTTGCTGGTTGGGGACTTCAATGCCCACCACCCGCTTTGGGGATCTCCACATCCTTGTCCACGTGGCTCACTATTGCTAGACGTCTTCCACCAAGCGGATCTAGTCTGCCTCAACACTGGGGTCCCCACATTTTTGTCTGCCTCCACGGCAAATTTATCCCATTTGGACCTTGCGGTCGGTACTGTTCCGCTAGCTCGGCGCTTCGAATGGTTCGCCCTTGATGATACACACTCGAGTGACCACTTTCCATGTGTTCTTCGACTGCAGCCTCAACTGCCATATATGCGCTCGCGACGCTGGAAGTTTGCCCAAGCCGATTGGACACTTTTTTCGTCTCTAGCGACATTCGATGACCGTCGCTTTCCCAGCGTCGACGATGAGGTCACACATTTTACCGACGTTATTCTCACAGCTGCGGAACGTTCAATACCACGCACCTCCGAATTGCCCCGGCGCCCTCCAGTTCCTTGGTGGAACGAGGCATGCCGTGACGCAATACGTGAGCGGCGACGTGCTCTTCGCATTTTCCGTCACCATCCAACTTTGTCCAACTGTATCCGATATAAGCAGCTCCGTGCGCGATGCCGTCGCGTCATCCGCGATAGCAAGAAGGCAAGCTGGAAATTCTTTACTAGCTCATTTAACAACTTCACTACCTCCTCGGAAGTTTGGAGTCGGCTTCGACGGTTCTCAGGCGCGCCTAGTTTCTCCCCGGTCTCTGGGCTCACTGTCGCGCATGATACCTTAGTGGACCCCGTCGCAATTTCTAACTCATTGGGTCAGCACTTTGCTGAGATTTCGAGCTCTTCAAATTACCCGCCAGCGTTTCTCCCGAAGAAACGTGCAGCGGAAGTGCGACATCTTGCTTTCTCCTCTCAAAATCGCGAAAGCTACAATACTGTTTTCTCCATGCGCGAACTCCAACATGCACTCTCTTCTTCTCGCTCCTCCGCCCCAGGACCGGATGGTATCCATGTCCAAATGTTGCTGCATTTATCAACCCATAGCCTGCGTTACCTCCTTCACCTTTATAATCGAATTTGGACCGACAGTACCTTTCCCAGGCGATGGCGGGAAGCTATTGTCGTTCCCGTTCCGAAACCTGGAAAGGACAAACATCTCCCCTCTAGCTATCGCCCCATTTCTCTCACGAGTAGTGTCTGTAAGGTTTTGGAGCGTATGGTGAATTACCGTTTAGCTTGGTGGCTGGAGTCCCGCAGTCTTTTAACAGCAGCCCAATGCGGATTCCGAAAGCATCGTTCTGCTGTTGACCATCTTGTTGCTCTCTCCACTTATATCATGAACAATTTTCTCCGGAAACGCCAAACGGTAGCAATATTTTTTGATCTGGAGAGAGCGTACGATACCTGTTGGAGGACAGGCATCCTCCGCACACTGTTCTCTTGGGGCTTTAGAGGCCGGCTGCCCCTTTTTCTTCGCGAATTTATGGCAGAGCGCACATTTAGGGTGCGGGTGAACACTACTCTCTCCCGTACTTTCTCCCAAGAAAACTGGGTACCCCAGGGCTCCGTGCTGAGTGTTGTACTGTTTGCCATCGCCATTAATCCAATTATGGATTGTCTCCTTCCTGATGTCTCGGGCTCCCTCTTTGTGGACGATTTTGCGATCTACTACAGCTCTCAACGGACCAGCCTTCTTGAAAGACGTCTTCAAGGATGTCTCGATCGCCTCCACTCGTGGAGCATCGAAACCGGCTTCCGTTTCTCACCCAGTAAGACCGTTTGTGTAAATTTTTGGCGACGTAAGGAGTTTCTTCCGCCCTCCTTACATCTAGGTCCAGTCAACCTTCCGTTTTCCGACGTCGCTAAATTCTTGGGTCTTATGTTTGACAGAAAACTGTGCTGGTCCTCCCACGTTTCCTATCTTTCGGCTCGCTGTCTGCGTTCCCTTAACACCCTCCGTGTCCTGAATGGTACCTCTTGGGGAGCGGACCGGGTGGTCCTTCTCCGCCTCTATCGCGCCTTAGTGCGCTCGAAATTGGATTATGGAAGCATAGTCTACTCCTCTGCTCGGCCGTCTATTCTTCGGCGTCTCGACTCTATCCACCACCGTGGATTACGTTTAGTGTCTGGAGCTTTTTACACCAGCCCTGTGGAAAGCCTTTATGCTGAGACTGCTGAACCTCCGCTGTCCAATCGGCGGGCAGTCCTTCTGAGTCGTTATGCTAGCCATCTGTCTTCCATGCCTGCTAATCCAGCCCATAACCTTTTTTTCGACGCCTCCTTTGATGTCGGGTATGCAGGCCGCTCCTCCTCCCTACTACCCCCGGGAGTCCGCTTCCGTCAACTGCTCCATTCTCTTTCCTTCCGCTTTCCTAAAACCTTCTTGACAACTTGGGGTACAGCACCGCCTTGGCTCCGTCCCCGGATCGACTTGCTCAGAGACCTATGTCAATTTCCCAAGGATGGTACCCCTACACTTGTTTACCGTCGAGCATTTGCTGCTCTATGTGGACAAATGACGGAAGCCACATTTATTTACACCGATGGCTCGAAAACATCGTTAGGTGTAGGGAGTGCCTATATTGTTGGCGACACCCCAAATCACTTTCGGCTTCCCGACCAGTGTTCGGTTTATACTGCGGAGCTTTACGCTGTTCTCCAGGCTGTCCACTACATCCGCCGCCATCAGCGGATACAGTACGTAATCTGCTCAGATTCTCTCAGCTCTCTCCTAAGTCTCCAAGCTCTTTACCCTGTGCACCCTCTGGTCCACCGGATTCAGGACTGTCTGCGCTTGCTCCACCTGGGGGGCGTCTCAGTGGCGTTCCTCTGGCTCCCGGGACACGCTGGTATCTGTGGGAATGAGGCGGCCGATATAGCGGCCAAGGCTGCAGTCTCTCTTCCTCGGCCAGCTCTTCAGTCTCTTCCATTTACCGATCTACGGAGCGGTTTATGTCGCAAAGTTACTCATTTATGGCATGCGCATTGGTCAACACTTCCCCACAATAAATTGCGGGAAGTGAAAGCCCTTCCTTGCGCTTGGACCTCTTCCTCCCGAACGCGTCGTCGGGAGGAGGTCATTTTAGCTCGACTCCGGATAGGGCACTGTCTTTTTAGTCATCGACATCTTTTAAGCGGTGATCCTCCCCCACTCTGTCCCACTGCTCTCAGCTGTGGACGGTCAGACACCTTTTAATTGAATGCCCCTATTTTAATCCGTTACGCTCCCGTCTACAGCTATCGCCTGATCTATCGTCGATTTTAGCAGATGACACGCGCTCAGCTGACCGCGTTCTACAGTTTATTAGTGACAGTGAAATGACGTCAGTCATTTGAAGTTTTTTTTTGGGGGACAACCAACCCCTTTCTATAGTGGACTTTTAAGCATTCCTTCTGCCTTTAGTTTCTCAAATTTTCTGACTTTGTTTCCATTGCTGCTGATTTTAAATTTCGTTTTTTTCCTGTTTTCTACGTCACGGGCTGGGCGCTAATGACCATAGAAGTTTTGCGCCCTAAAACCACAAACAAAAAAAAAACAAAAAAAAAAGAAATGAGAGATGTTGGGTGTGTCCGTTGATTCGGTATGAAACTTTGTTTCATCGCCTGTCAGAATGCTGTACCGCCAGTAGTCATCACACATATTTTTGGCGTGATACACGGCCTTTTATTTCTTCGAATCTCACAAATAGTAAAACCTAATGTCAGAGCACTGAAAGCAAACTTATCGCGCGGAGTGGCGTTTAGCCTTTTTGGTTAGTAACGAATATGTATCTGCCGACTTCAATTTAGGGTGACCATTTCAGTTTTTCATCAACTGGAATGATCTAGAAGGAGGTCCACTCGGCTTTGAAAGACCAACAGAATATCTGCTTTAATATAGAAGCAATGAAATTGTCTCCAAATCGCTGAAGTGTCGTTACGTCGAAACTTGCGCCTGGCTAGGTGACACAAGACTCTTATTATATGTGTGGTGTCTGTTCTTTCGGACATGTACGAAACAGCAGACACCACACATGCTGTAACGCATATGCGCATGACAGAGAATACTGATATCTACAGTGTGGCTGAGCGCTACATACGAACTCTTGCGGGAAAGAGGTGAAGCTGTGAGCAATGAGGATAACTTTACGCTGTATAATGTGCGACAAGTTTGAAAATTTGGGTTCGACAGGAAGTGTGTTCGGGTAGCCGAAGCAACTTAAGTGACCTCTCGCGTAAAGCGGGAAATCTACGTCTGAGCCCTGTCAGGCACAAATTTTCACATGTTGCCATTGCATTTATTTCAGTTTATGTATTAGCTGCAGAACATCATCTATTATTTCCTCAGGTTTAGAGAGGAAGATGCATGACTACGGTTTTTACTCACTGCAAAATTCCAGACCAATCCTATAGGATTTAGAAGGTTAGTGCTCCTAAATTACTGCCAGGAATTGGACTTTCCTTGTCTCCACTTTGTTTTCTTTTGCTCACTTCTTCAAGATAGACCGAAGCTTTCCTGTTACAGTCATATAGGAGAAGCGAACAAGAAATAATACTGGATTCGTGACAAAGAAACGTTGCCTGGTCCTGTTATTTCGCATTACTCTAATCACACTGTCACTTTGAAACATTTATTCAGTGTAGTGTGTATGAAACTGCGGTTCGTGTAAATAAACGACTGTTCACATTAATTCTGATGCTTCATTTTATCGTAGAAACACTTTTTCGCAATTACGTTACTTCGCCGACACAAAATGACTCGTTCCTTCTGCACCTTTCCAAATAAAATCGCATAGATGTATCTGTTATCTGAACCGAGCGAGGTGGCACAGTGGTTAGACACTGAACTCGTATTCGGGAGGACGACGGTTGAATTCCGCGTCCGGCCATCCTGATTTAGGTTTTCCGTGATTTCCCTAAATCTTTCCGGGCAAATGCCGGGATGGTTCCTTTGAAAGGGCACGGCCGACTTCCTTCCCCATCCTTCCCCAATCCGATGAGACCGATGACCACGCTGTCTGGTTTCCTTCCCCAAACAACCAAACCAAACTGTTATCTCAGTTCTGCGCGAAAAAAGTCATGAAATTTTGTACAAACACAGCATACCCTTGCACTGTTCATAATACCAGAGAAATTGCTGTGGAATAACACATTTATCTACATATTCAATGAAATATGTATTACGTGCATTTTACTTATTCTGCTTTGGGGCAGATAATACTTGACCTCCTCTTGCATTTTGCACACTGTTGACTTACTTCACTTTTTCTCAGTAACATTTGCCTGTGCCTTCCGTTGCCTTCTCACACCTTTATCGTTCTCATTGTCAGCAAAAATAACAGTAGCGAAAATTTCTCGTCGCTTCCAACAAAGATTTTTTTGTTACCATTTTTCGCGCTCGTAAAGTGAGTTAAGATCAGTCATTATTTTTTAGCCCGAGACCTACGGTGTGTGTTAGTACAGGAGAGACAAACTCACTTTCATGATATGTGTTTTTAACGTCATGTGGACGTTTATTTTACGCTGTGATACGTTTTTAACCTCTTTTGAGGTGAGGGAGTGTACTATAAAATAAAAATAAGGTATTAAAAAAGACGTGCTGCTTTGCATTTCTTCGTAATGAATAAAATTATGACAAAGGCGATTACAGTGTTCAATGTCACCCAGGTAGGTGAACAACATTTGTTTGAAACGTCGTTTATTTTGGTTCTGGACAAAAATCTATTTTGGTTGCTTAAGATAAATGGTTACGTGTCTGGTTTTCCAGTGCTACAGAGAAACATACTCAGGATAGTTAACAGTAAGACACTTGAATTTAAGTTACATGAATACAAATTGTGGACGAAGAAGAACAGAATGGATTCCGAGCCAGGAGAGCATATAGGCCTACGGACAGTAACTTTTGCCTAAAACAGCTCGTGGGAAAAAGATTGGCTGGCAATTGACGCACATGGATGTTATTGATCTTAAGAAAACATATGACAACATTCCTCTCTACAAATTGTGAACTGCAGCGTTAGAGAATGGAGTGAGTTGTTTGTGTGTTCTAGCTCTTACAGCTTTATATAATGGCACAACTTAAAGATTGATGTATCTGGAGGATAGTCTACTTAAGAACACGTTATGCTTTATGGTCGGTGTCTCTATCAAGTGACTGATTTAAAAATCCCTTGAAGGAATATGTACTAGAGACCGTCAAAGCAGTTTCCGGTATTTTCTACTGTTCTTGTTGTTGTGAGACATGAGACTGCATTTTATGTAGCGTCTGTAAATTTTACGAGCTCTACACATTTACATGCTATATAATTTTCTAAACCTACTTGGAGAATATTAATAAATGTTCAGTTACAGAGTTTTATGGTGTGTAAAATTCGTATATTTTTCAATCAATTACATTGTGTATAGACGGGCGTTACTTCGTCAATCGTGCACCATCCTATAACTTGAAATGGAAGAAGGCCTGCTACCATGGAACTCGTGATATTTCCGTGTGAAATGAATTTCACTAATGTATAACAATTTTCCTGTCTGGAAAGTGGAAATTTGTGTTAGTTTCCAACAGCTTCTATTTCTAAATGTTTTTAGCTTGTTACTGTTTTTTTTTTACAATACGTCTTTTTAATTTGATTCACTTGCTGATTACTGCCATGTACCAGAGTAATAATGTATCACATAGGCTATTAAATATACTACTGAAAAGATTTTCTTCAATACAACATTTTTAAATCTGAATAGAATATTTGTTCCTGCGTACACAGCCATATCGTACCTCTGAACGGTTTTTCACATTTGGAAAAAACTTACATTTCCAAATAACTTTTCTAATTCCAGAAAAGACTGAAACAAGCATAAAATGGTTTCATTTCTAAATGGACTAGAAATATATATTAAACTTCTGTTATTACAGGGAGGGGATAGTCTGAAAAGTGTTCACGGTACAACACTCTCCCCCAGATTCAAAGTAGGTACAACGTATCCGAGTGGCCAAAGTGCTACAACAAGGATGCGCGATAGCACCTACATCATTTAAAATATACTTCAATTCTCCCTTAAGTTTATGGAAATGCTCCCGTCATAGTATGGGTGTGCTTATAAATGACGACAAGCTATTCACTTTGCATTTTGCCGATGACCAAGTCGTTTTTGCAGTCGATGAGGATGACATGACCTACATGGTTAGAATGTTGCACAGAGAAGATCAGAAATGTGGTTTAACCATTAATGGAGAGAAAACGGAATATTTGGTTCCTGAAGTGAGCCAAGTTATGACGTTAGCTTTCAGGGTTGAAAGATCTGCAATCTCTTGTAAGTAGAGCCATTAGTAACAAAGGTAGATTTAGAAAAGTCGAAATTGAGGGCGGCATTAACAAAGGTAGACAAACAATAGAACAATATATTGGAAGTTCATGAAGTATACAACCGAAATCAGAAACACAGACTAAGATATTTAAAACTATTCTTGAAAATACAGCAACGTACGGAATAGGAAAAAAATTGGACAATTAAGAGAAACTTCTTGTGAATGGAGGTGGATTTTGGTGCATTTGCTGGAGGTTGATGCTACGGGATTAAAATAAGAATGAAGACATCAGTAAGACAATGAACCTAGGCTCATCTCCATTAGAAGAAATCGAATTAAAGCAACTGAGATGTGTGGGGATGTATACCGTTTGTGTGTGGACCTACGGTCTAATAGGATGATATACAGGATTCCAACTAGTAGAAGAAGAGGAGGACACAACAACATGGGAAGAGCGAGTCAGAAGATTCATGGCACAGAGGAATTTGCAGGTAAGGTTGGAAATATAAGATTCTTTCTAAGATAGAATGAGACTCAGCAAGGGTAACTAGGTGCGAAAATTATCGCACAGTTGGTTTAACAGATCATGTGTCTAAGCTGCTAACAACAATATTTTCCAGAAGAATGGAAAACAACATTGAGGAGTAGCTGTATGACGAACAGTTTGGTTTCAGGAAGGGTAAAGCATCAGGGACGCATTCTTCATGTTGAACGTGATAACAGAAGGAAGTGTAAAGAAGAATCAAGGCACCATTATAGCATTCATCAACAATGTAAAATGGGGCAATATGTTCGAAATTGTGATAAAAATAATGATAAGCTGCAGGGAAAGATGAGTAGTATACAATATGTACAAAGAACCAAGAGGTAACAATAAGACTGGAAGACCAAGAACAAAGTGCTGTGATCAGAAAGGGTGTGAAACAGGGATGTAAGTAATGGGACAAGGGCGGCACAAGTACGTCTTTTTTAGTGTGGGGTGCCTACATCAGGGGGCAGTCATGCACTCAGGGGCAAACCTAACGTTCTCCTTTGATGCACAGGTCATTAACCTATTGTTCTTGTTGATTGACACGTCCTTAACCTACTGTTCTACTAAAAGGATCCTGCCATTTGATTGACAGGTCCTTCACCTATTGTTCCCCCATCCCCTACCATTCACCCCACACCACTCGAGAAACTGCAACCCACCCCTCCTCCTTACTGCTACAGGTACACTTTCAGGTCTGAATTATTCGAATAGCCCCCTCTCACTCTTACCAATTGAAATGACTACTTAATTAAATTGATCAATTAATTAACCCCTCTCCCCCACCTCTCTTTCCCACCCCTCCCCTACCTGGAAAATGGCAGCTCTGTTGTGGAGAGGAAGGATCTCATGAAGGGAAATTCAAGGGAATATTCTTTATTTATAAAAGAAATCGGTTTGCAGTGGTTGGATTTCTCATTACCATTATTCTATGCTGTTTGGAAAGTTGCAGATCTTGTATGGAGTAATTAAATCGATCCCCCTTCTTTTTATTCCAATTGCGCAAGGAATACCATTATGAAACACAAATAACACCTAATTCACAGTTAAGAATCTTTCGATCACGAAGCACGCACTGCCCACCGTCCTCTGTCCAGTAGACCGCATGGAACACCATCGTACAACCTGCTAGGAGTTGAGATGCATCGGCGACCCCTGCAAGGTGGCAACGCGGTCATCAGCTGCTGAACCACATGCAGATGTCAGTTCGGGTCCCCCAAGGATGAGGCAGTGCCATTTTATACATCACGCCTGAGAAATACCTGTTGAAACACATGTTCATCTTGTTGTGGATTGGCAAGAGAGCCAACCCGTTTTTGAGAGGAAGCCGAAAGGCACGAGTTTTAGCTCACGCAGGCTGGCGTGAGGTCTGGAACAGGTCAAGGAAATTAGACTAGCAAAAAAGGACGTAGCTGTGGAATACTTAACTTTAATACATAAATCATGAACATCGCTCTTGACGGTACATGTTTTACAGCATCAATAGTAACTGGTAATGGCGCCTTGCTAGGTCGTAGCAAATGACGTAGCTGAAGGCATGCTAACTATCGTCTCGGCAAATGAGAGCGTATTTTGTCAGTGAACCATCGCTAACGAAGTCGGCTGTACAACTGGGACGAGTGCTAGGAAGTGTCTCTAGACCTGCCGTGTGGCGGCGCTCGGTCTGCAATCACTGATAGTGGCGACACGCGGGTCCGACGTATACTAACGGACCGCGGCCGATTTAAAGGCTACCACCTAGCAAGTGTGGTGTCTGGCGGTGACACCACATTCCTCCCCCGCAAATCGGCGGACGGTTGTGGCATAACGCTTCCGCCCGTCGTGAGGAGGACCCCACGTTGACGTGTGGGACGAGGTGGGGAGCCTAACAACAAGCGAGGGTGTGCCACCCGCACCCTGCCGTTAGGACCGAGGGGAGCTAGGAAACGCCTGAAAACCTGCTCGAGGGTGCACGCCAACATGCGGTGTATGCGCCCGTAGAGAAACAGGAGGGGCCGAAGGGTCGACCTCCATCGGGCCGGGGCACCCGACGGGGGAAGACGACATATGGTCCGCAGCGGGCAAGAGTTCCATGGTGGAGGACAGCTGGTCACGGGAAGCGATCGGCGGCGCGTGACCCAGGGAGGCGCCCGGTGGTTGCAGCGAAGCGTCCACTGCGGGCGTTGCCGGCGGGAGAACAGACGGCAGCGGCGCGTCGCCATGGGGCAAAATGGAAGGCAGCGTCGGTATCACCTGGGGCTGAGGTGAGCCAGTAGATGGGTCCCCAGGGCGCTGACCGGACGGCACCGTCGCTGAAAGCAGACGGGGAGCGGCAGATCCCATGCGACGACAGAGGCGCAGCTGATTGAGATGCCGACGCACCTCACCAGAGGCCCCCAAAACCAGATACATAGCGCGGCCGAGGCAGTGAAGAATGCGCCCTTCGAGCCAACGCCGTGAACCTCGATAGTTGTGGTAGTAGACAACGTCGCCTGGGGCAAAAGCAGGTGTCTGCCGCTGCACAGGAACCTGATGCGGCGGCTGTAGCAAAGACATCAATGTTCGATGAGGGCGACCGTGGAGCAACTCATCCGGCGAGCGACCATCTCGGGGCTGAGAGCGATACGAGGACAAAAAGAGCAATAACGCGTCCTCCCGAGAATGCGACTCTTTCAACTTCAACATCTGTGACTTGAAAGTCCTGACCAAACGTTCAGCGGCACCGTTTGACTGTGGCGAAAACGGCGCGGACGTCAGATGTTGAATACCATTGGCCGTGAAGAATGACTGAAATTCTGCGGACATGAATTGTGGGCCATTGTCGGAAACAATAGTCTGTGGAAGACCTTCAATGCAAATGATAGCAGATAACGCTTGGATGGTGGCAGATGACATCGTGGAAGACATCCGGACAACAAAAGGAAAATTACTGAATGAATCTACCACAACCAACCATCGAGCATTCCAGAATGGACCAACAAAATCGATGTGTAATCTTTGCCAAGGGGAAGTGGCTTTTGGCCATGCAAAGAATTCCCGCGGTGGTGCTGATTGTTGTTCGGCACACACCATGCAAGAAGAGCACATATTCGTAATCGCGGCATCGATTCCGAACCAAGTACAGTGCTGACGAGCAAGTTGTTTCGTTCTCACTATACCGCAATGTCCTTGGTGGAGAAGCCGTAAGACAGAGGACTGTAACGAACGTGGGACCACGACTCTGGAGTGATCATTATCAGAACGCAACAGCAAAACACCACTTCGTACAAAAAGTCTCTCCTTGTGAGCAAAAAATCGGCGATCCAACGGATCCCCGATCCGTGACTTTGACAAGGGCCATTGGGTAGCAACAAAACGCAGAACGGTAGCAAGGACAGGGTCGGCAGCTGTGGCTGTAGCTACACGACGAAAATCAATCGGAAACGATTCGACCACGTCATCGGTTTCCGAATCAATGAACATGCAAGCAAGTTCGGAGGAATCGAATGCTCTATCCTCAGCAACAGGCAAACGGGACAACGCATCGGCGTTTCCGTGCTTAGCAGTGGACCGATACAAGATATCGTAGCGGTACTGCGAGAGGAAAATAGACCAGCGAATGAATTTCCGCGGTGGAGGTACAGGCTTGGTCTGATGATAAAGCTATGTCAAAGGTTTGTGGTCTGTGATGATGGTAAAGTGACGACCATACAAGGAATCATGAAACTTTGTAACACCAAATACGAGAGCCAATGCTTCTTTCTCGATCTGTGAATAATTTCGTTGCGCAGACGAGAGCAATTTGGACGCAAAGGCAATAGGGCGATCGTGCGAACCATCTTTGTGCGCAAGCATAGCACCGATCACGAAATCCGATGCATCCACCATCAACAAAAGGGACTTCCGGGGATCGAATGGTGTAAGGCAAGTATTGGAAAGCAACGCCGATTTCAACTGGCGAAAGGCGGGTTCGCATTCCGTCGCCCAGACGAAGGGAACACCTTTACGGCGTAAGCGATGAAGCGGAGCTGAAATGGAAGAGGCGTGTGGGATATAACGGTTATAATAATTAATTTTTCCCAGCACACTCTGTAGCTGCTTCAAATTCTGCGGCGAAGGCAACTCTTGTATGGCACGGAGGTGCTCTGGACTGGGATGTATACCTTGGGCATTGAGTACATGTCCCAGATAGGGTAAGTCACGAGCAAAAAACACACATTTGTCCTTCCGCAAGCGAAGACCATTTTGTCGCGAGACCTGAAATAATGTTCTGAGATTGGCTAAATGTTCTACTTCCGTCTTTCCGGAGATCACAATATCGTCCAGATAGTTTGCTGCAGTAGGGATCGACGCAAAAACAGTTTGTGGATATTGCTGAAACAATGCAGGGGCGGATGCACACCCGAATGGCAGTCGTTTGAATCGATACAAACCAAGATGCGTGTTAGCCACCAAAACGCGCCAGCTGGTGTAGCCGAGCGGTTCTAGGCGTTTCAGTCTGGAACCGCGCGGCCGCAACGGTCGCAGGTTCGAATCCTGCCTTGGGCATGGATGTGTGTGTTGTCCTTAGGTTAGTTAGGTTTAAGTAGTTCTAAGTTCTACGGGACTGATGACCTCAGATGTTAAGTCCCATAGTGCTCAGAGCCATTTGAACCATTTGAACCAAAATGCGCTGGGAGTCTTCGTCCATCGGGATTTGCAAGTACGCATCTGCTAGGTCCAACTTCGAAAAATATTTACCCGGGCACAGTTTGTCAAAAAGATCTTCTGGGTGGGGTAAAGGAAAAGTTGCAGTCACTAGTTGTGGATTCACTGTTGCCTTGAAGTCCACACAAAGTCTCAATTTTCCAGAAGGTTTTTGCAAAATTACTAAGGATGATGCCCAGAGAGAAGCCTGCACACGTTCAATGACACCGTGTGATTCCAAATCGTGTAATGTTTTTGCGACCTCATCACGCAATGCTTGGCGTGACGGGCAATCCTCACGCGAATGTCTAGTATCACACCGCGGGCATGATGTTAGCACTACATTTGCTTGCCGGCGCGGTACACGTGGCTGAGAGCCAGGCGGCTTTTGCGTGGCCGGGCGCGAGGACTGTTTACTGTTCCGTGCAGCTCGCCCGGCCGCCCAGGTGACCTGACACATGGGTGGCGAAGTTTCAAATGATTCCTAAGCAAAGTCAAGTGTGTCCTGCCGATCCAATATGTCCATCACTTGTTGAAGGGAGGAATTGACTAGTTTCAAAATCTGTTCCCATATACGAACATCAGAAACGTTCTGTACGATTGCATCACGCACCATAGTATCTGAATAAAGGAGTCCACATTGACACTCAAAAGCACAATCCCTAGTGAGGCCTTGCAAGGTTGCAACCCACTCCCTATTAGTCTGACCTGCCATACGTTTTGTACGAAAGAAGGTATACCTTTTCGCAACTACATTGACTGATTCTTTGAAATAGGCATCTAATGCAGACAAAATTTCGTCGTAGGACAGAGTTGCTACGTCGCGTCGGGGAAATAATTTGACTATCACACGGTACGTTTGTACCCCGACAGAGGAAAGGAGAAAAGGCTGCTGCTCATTACCTTGAATTCTGTAGGCGGCCAGATGGAATCCAAATTGGCGTGACCACTCCGTCCAGCTTTCCAGTGCAGCATCAAAAGGACGAAAAGTAGGTGCAACTGTGTGTTGTGGCTACGTTAGCGTTGGATCGGCGGCCGCAGCATCGTTTTGCATTGCACGTTGACCCTGGACGAGCTGTCCAAAGGCATCCAGTAAGGCCTGCGTCTGCTGATTCTGTAAGCGATAAAATTCGGACAGTACATCTGGAGATGGTGGCGAAGCCATTACACAAGTAAATCAGGGCAGTTTAGTTACAAACGCGGTGTGGCCTCGTCGCCAAATGTTGTGGATTGGCAAGAGAGCCAACCCGTTTTTGAGAGGAAGCCGAAAGGCACGCGTTTTAGCTTACGCAGGCTGGCGTGAGGTCTGGAACAGGTCAAGGAAATTAGACTTGCAAAAATGACGTAGCTGTGGAATACTTAACTTTAATACATAAATGGTGAACATCGCTCTTGACAGTACATGTTTTACAGCATCAATAGTAACTGGTAATGGCGCCTTGCTAGGTAGTAGCAAATGACGTAGCTGAACGCTATGCTAACTATCGTCTCGGCAAATAAGAGCGTATTTTGTCAGTGAACCATCGCTAGCAAAGTCGGCTGTACAACTGGGGCGAGTGCTAGGAAGTGTCTCTAGACCTGCCGTGTGGCGGCGCTCGGTCTGCAATCACTGATAGTGGCGACACGCGGGTCCGACGTATACTAACGGACCGCGGCCGATTTCAAGGCTACCACCTAGGAAGTGTGGTGTCTGGCGGTGACACGACACATCTAGGTACCGTTGCTGGCGCTATGATGCATAGTTGCAGGTCCAGTGCTAAGAGAGATGTTCACTTTGCAGTTCACCCTCGCAGATGCAGCTAGAAAGTTCTCAATGTTTGCATGTCTATGTAAATAAAGGCCGAGTCTCCCTCTGGATGCGCTATAGAAATCTGTTGCTATGCTTCCCAGAATAATACAGGGAGCATTCTCCCTAGCGATCGCAACGGGCCAGCCATCTTACATGTGAGATGCCTCTGGCCGTGTACGTATTTACTTACCTACCACGCATACCTGCCAGTCCAGCGCAGGCCTAATTGCCGAGGGAGAGGTGTCTGCATAGAGACTCACCTGCGTAGTGCACTAAAAGGTTCTCAAAGTGACACAGGGCTATGTAAATAAGAGCCAAGTCTCTCTCTGGACGCGCTATAGAAATATTTTGCAGTGCTTCCCAGAATAGCACAGGATGCATTCTTCCTAGCGATTCTAATGAAGCAGCCTGTCCATTACGTCCCAAACCGCCTCTGAATTTGTAAAGTGTCATATCAATACTTAACGGCCTTTTTTTTTGTAGAAGCTTTCGTGGTGTCTCAGATTGTCTGCATGGAAATTCAGTTCCTAACAGGACCTGTCTACGAAAATAGCCTACAATAACACCGAATGCATTCTTCCTGATGGTCCTAATGGAACAGCCGCCGTCTGTCATGTCCCTTGCGTAATTTACCTGTCAAACCGCTGCTGCTACTGGTGTGGGAGCAGTGTCTGTCATTGTTTTCTGCAGATGAGAGTTTCAGCGGCAAAACTGTCTTGTACAGATCTCGCCATATTGCACTGACAGTTAAACCCCGCAAAACTGATCTACAGATCGTAAGTACATCCCATGTACTCACCATGCCACAGTGCAGCATCGATGATGGAAACTGCCGCCGTAAATGCAGCACTTGACCGCAGACACGTAAGTGCCTGTCAGTCAGAGGGAGGAAAGCCGGTCGTGGACGACCCCCCCACCCAGGAGCACCTGATTGGTAGACGTTCGAACTCTATCAATACTCCCAGTGCAAACACTCGTCGTACTGAATCTTCTCAAATTTCCGCAGAGTATACACGCGACACACACAGTCCTGAAGGCAACTTGCATTAGTTCACGGTTTACCCGTCCAGTGGGAGCAGTGAGCCAAATCGTCATAAGCCATAAGCTTTCTCAGACTTTCTGAACCGGTATACAAAGGATGAGCAAGCCCCACCTCAGAACAAAGGCATCCGCTGAGATGTTTTTCACAGACCCGACCTGCTTGCTTATTGCTGTGCTTTCTATGGCCACCTCCAGACTCGCAAGAATATTGGGAAGTAGGCACATATTTATCAGTGTAACTGCAAGTAAATATTAGGATTGCTGCCACAGTCTGACACCGAGCAATGTACTGGAAATGCCTCCCCTTGACAGCTGTGATTCTGGAACCAATCTCAATATCTATAGTGCTCATAATTTTCCACACATGAAAAATCTTTCATTCCCCTTACAGCTATCTATGTGCTGAAGCTATACCTCCCTAATGCTAGGACATACAGTTGCGACCACCAAACTTTGTACATATACCCACGAAGACTGTTGTACAAAGGTTGGGTCGGTTCCCTTTGGCACAAAGGCATCTCTGTTTCTGGCACCGACCTGCTTGCTTGATTTCTACACCGATCTCCAGACTCTGGGATTACAACAACACATGTATTTTCACGTGGTTTGCCAGAATATTATACAATTTACGCCATACTTTTCGATATCAACCACTTAGCAATATCGCTTGCATAATGATTTCTCTAGAAATGATTTCTCTAGAAACTCAAAACTTTAGCTAGGTGGAGCATGCTGTGTAACCAACATGAGGAACTAGAAACGTATCCTGTCTGCGAAGACCTTTATGTCGAAACTCGAAAAAAATAGAGGAAACTGATATTTCCACTCGCGAATACCGTTTTCGGTGATGTAACAGATTCCAAATCATCCATATAATTTACAAAGTCAACTAAGCTGTTTGTCACGTTTAGAGAACCAGAAACATGTTTTCCACCTGTCTTTCACCTGCTAGATGCAGATAACACATACCACAATAGATGTTCTCTCAATCAAATAAAGACGGGAAATGTGCAGAAGCAGTCAATCGTACAATTTACATGGGAGAAAGTATTGGTCCAGTGGATACACACGTCCATATTGAATTTTCTCAAATTTGCATGGAGAACACACACAACCATAAAGGCTGCCCAACATGTAATGAGTATCAGTTCGCTATTCAGCCGTCTAGAGAACGAGTTGGTTAAGTCAGCTACATTCCTGCATGCCAACAGGCCTTTCCATTCGGACAGCTCCTGCAGTTAGCCGGAAACGTGAAGCATTCCCGCCACAGGCCACTGCTGCCTCACGCTACGCACAACCAGACTGAATCGTCCTAGGAAACCAACTACTTACATATTTTATCACTACTTACTATTAAATGTTACGATTGCGGCCTCAACTGAACGACATTTGACAATGAGCGAAGTATCGGAAATACCCCCTGCTGATGGTTGTGGCTCTGGAAATAGGAATACCTGTTCCATTCTTATGACTTGACATACTTTTCCCTTTGCTATCGCAGTATTCCACATCAAAACCATACCTTCCTTATGACTGGACATATTCATTTTCTTTGCATGTGTTGGAACACAAACACACACACACACACACACACACACACACACACACACACACACACACACACACACACACACAAACGTACTTTATAAGCCTGATTCCAAAGGCGGACCTATCATGCATCCCCTACTACTAAGTATAATACTTCGCCAGTAACTGATTGCTAGTGATACGAAATAATACTGAGCGAAAATCAGTGATGTGTGGACGTGTCACATAAATGTTTCCTGCGAGTGGTACAACCGTGTCTTAGAAAGAGAGCTGTAATTGTCTTACAAGCCGCCAGATATTAAAAACGACCATGTAACTGCCACACTCGGTTGGTTCTACAGGCATACACAAGTATCCACGTTAAAAACTATACTGGCATTATTAATCTAGGTATGACACTATCTCCAAGTGAAGTGATTTCTCCAGACAAATACCACGACACTGAATATAGACAGTGATTGCTGGAGTGTATATTATCAGACCAACAGTGCAGTTACACGTCGCCAATGGTGCAACCTCATAATAAAATCATCGAATTTAGAAAGCGATTCGGCTAAGGAACGTGGTATGAAACCGGTATCTGCAAATCCATCATGCTGCCACTAGATATTACTCCAGTATTTGTAACACTTTCTATTCTGATACCACGTCAGATGTTCAGTGATGTATCCACTGGGTTATAAGCAATGGTTGAGTGAGAAGGATCACAAACAGTAGATGGTGTCCAGAATGAGATTTTCACTCTGCAGCGGAGTGTGCGCTGATATGAAACTTCCTGGCAGATTAAAACTGTGTGACCGACCGAGACTGGAACTCGGGACCTTTGCCTTTCGCGGGCAAGTGCTCTGCCAAAGCACGACTGACCTACGGAAGCACGACTCACGCCCGGTCCTCACAGCTTTACTTCTGCCAGTATCTCGTCTCCTACCTTCCAAACTTTACAGAAGCTCTCCTGCGAACCTGCAGAACTAGCACTCCTGAAAGAAAGGATACTGCGGAGACATGGCTTAGCCACAGCCTGGAGGATGTTTCCAGAATGAGATTTTCACTCTGCAGCGGAGTGTGCGCTGATATGAAACTTCCTGGCAGATTAAAACTGTGTGCCCGACCGAGACTCGAACTCGGGACCTTTGCCTTTCGCCTTTAGCTCAGTTGGTAGAGCACTTGCCCGCGAAAGGCAAAGGTCCCCAGTTCGAGTCTCGGTCGGGCGCACAGTTTTAATCTGCCAGGAAGTTTCAGTAGATGGTGTGCTGATTGAGGTCGTAAGAAATGTATACTAGCTTCTCACATCTCCAGTGCTATGCTTTCCGGTAGAAATGATGTCTATGATTTGGATTCATGTCTTTCCATGAAAATCCATTGGATCCTATGGAGAAGTCTTTTAGCGATTACAGCCACTAGTGAATTATATTACTGGCACTCTCATATCTCGAAACCTGTCACCTTTTTCAAACCTGTCTGCTATAGAAAAATTTTAGATAGTCCCTATGCCTCTTGCAACAGTTGCCATTTCTGCAGCTTTGTGCATGTGATCATTCCAATTTATGTTGGAACTGAGCAGAACTCAGAAAGAGTTATATCTGCAACCTATGTAGAAACAGAGCGACCTGAGTTAGTGCGACAGGACCATGTTCTGACCATTTGGTAGAAATGGGTACATGTTGTCATAGCTCTGCCAACAATGTATGATGTGTAAGATCAGCTCAAAACGAAGCCTGCTCCTGCAACACGAGGTAGTATAAAAAACAGTATGGAAACTGGGAGAAGGACGAGGATTTTGCAATTGTATTGTGGTGCGTCCCCAAACTACATACAGGTACTGCAGTCTGAAGCAAATCGGTGTCCCTCAGAGCCCATTCAAATCTATCACCTCAACTTGCTGTCATCGTTATTCTGTACCATCCAACAGAGAAAAATTATGAACTATAAAAGCTCCACTAATTTTGTCTGATAGAGAACTCGATTAGATTCTTACTGCATCTCTCTCCTCCCCTATATCGGAAACAAATACTGTCTGTGTGCTGGCATTGAGCACATGTGACGATCGTATTAAATATACAGGTACTGATCCATTGCACAGGCCAGTGTATAGTTGCATCGCCTGTACTGTAGGAGGATGACAGTATCCCACAAAATATACTGTAAGTCGCAAGAGACGCTCCCTGTGACCCTGTGTCGTTGTTTGAAACATTGTTTTTTTTTAATGCTGTAACACGCTTTGTACACTGCCATACATTTTGTTTCTACCGCAATGTCTTCAAGGCCTGTGTCAGGTTCTAAACTGACATTAACATGTTCTGAGCCATTGCTTCTTAGAGAAAACTAGATGTCACATGATGTAAATTATGTTGTTACTGATACTACCATAACACTACACATACTGGATGATTTTAAATAAAAGACAGTTACAACATAAGGAAACTGGAAGGGTTTGGCGGCGTTGTGGAGCGCTTCCAAACAGCTGTCCAAAGGTGATTGACGACCTCAACATTTAAACATCTGTCACAGCGATGCAATAGCTGGTGGCACTGCGTTTCGTTTTGACTGATTCCTCATATTGCAGTCTTGTATGCGATCACTGTTTCAGTTCTAGCCATCCCCAGAAGGTGTCGCCCCTCTACCAAAATTCTTTCTCCATCTCAAACAAGCGCTGTCAGTCTGTCATTATGTGGTAACCAACAGTATACCAGTGGACAGATGGTATGGAAAAGACACCGTCAATATACTGTAAAAATAAGCATCACAGTTGATAATGCAAACAATAATAGCAAACAATAATAGCAATTTTACAGTAATACCAACACTGACCAATGATGCGACAGCACGTTTCCCAATTTAGTATCATTGCTAAACCGCCCCTTCTATACCTTACGAGTATCATTGTCAATGTAGGTAGATGACTGTGCAGTACGTCCATTCATTCTTAATTCTCAAACATATACATCATCACAGTATATCAGACACCGCTCTACATATTTCTAGCGCCTCAAGCATAGTGCATAAATTTACGATCCATATCTATGTGGATGGGAGTCACAGAACATTCTCGCAGTCTCAGGATAAAATTAGAGACTGAAAGACCCCCTCTCACTGTCTTTGAATCACCTACCCTACAGCACCATTACCGATTTAATCTGCAGCTGACCAGAAGTAGACGCCTACATTTTGTGTCTTGTAAATGAATGGAGCTTGTTGAGTCCTCACCCATCCAGGTGCACAAGAATTCTCCAGATGTGCCCATGTCAAAGAGGTTAGCACCCCTTATTGGTGTATAGCAGCAGATTTGAATGTGTTGTGATGTAATAACAGACACTTAAGAAGAATAAGAAATGGGTGGTTTTTATGCATGATGGAGCTCCAGATGGAGCTCGAAGTATTTTTATGTAAATCAACTACGCTGTCAATTCTAATGTATTGTTGTAGTGTCTGGGGAGAGAACGTAAACACAGGCACTCATAAGGCTACAAGGTGCTGCACTTAAAACAGGCTATAATGTTAGATCATTTCAGTTTCTGACCTATATTAGTCGTGCAGAACGCAATGCTGTTAATATTCCAATGTAAGAAATATATTTCCAGTGCATGACATACATCCTTTGCGCGGGTTTCTCTACAATAAAATATGGTAACAAACTGTAAAATGAAAAACTACTTCCCTGAAATACCGATTCTGTGTGATACATGCACAATGTAGCTTTCCACAGATGTATAGCGTCCATTGTTCACATCAGATCACGGTTGAGAAATTATGCTATGCCCATATCAGCCCTATAAAAATGATTGTTAGTAATGGACAATACCTCCTACAAGGAAACAGATTAACGCATAGCAGCGGCATCCGACATTTGAAGTTACATGACATGCCGCTACTAACTCTGTAAACAACATATCTGTCAAGCGGATGTTAGGACCATCAAGAAGTCTGCATTCGGTGTTACTCTGAGTTACTTCCGTAAATAGGTCATGTTGGGACAAAAATTTCCATGTAGACATCCTGAGACATCATGAAAGCTCGTACAAAAGCAGCTGTTAAGTATTTCTTCGACTCATTATGAATTCCAAGAAGGGTTGATACGTAATGGATGGTCTGTTCCGCTAGGAAGAATGCATTCTGTGCTATTCTGGGAAGCACTGCAAAAGATTTCTGTAGTGCACCCAGAGGGAGACTTGGCTCTTACTTATATAGTCCTGTGTCGTCAGTATAACATTGAGAACCTTTTAGCTGTATCTGCAAGGGTGAGCCACTATGCAAACATTCCTCTCGGCACTGGAACTGCAGCTATGCATCATCCGCCAGCAACAGTGCCTAGGTGAAAACGTGTTTCAACAGGTATTTCTCAGATGTCACGTATGAAAGAAATGCTGCCACCTCATCCCTGTGGGACCCAAACCGACACCTGCTCATGGTTCAGTAGCTGATGGCTGCGTCGTCACTTTGCAGGGGCCGCTGGTGCATCCCAACTCCTGGCAGCGTGTATTGTGGTGTTCCATGCAATCCAGTGGACAGGGAGTGGCGGACGGTACATGTTTTGCGATCAAAAGATTTTTAACAGTGAATTACATGTAATGTGTGTCTCATAATGGTATTCCTTGTACAATTAGAGTAAAAAGAAGGACGATCGATTTAATTACTTCTTACAAGACCTGCATCTTTCCAAACAGCAGAGAATGATGAAAATGGGAAATCCAACCCCTGCAAACTGATTTCTTTTATAAATAAACATCATACCCTTGAATTTCCCCTTGTGAGATCCTTCCTCTCCCATACAGAGCCACCAGTATCCAGGTAGGGGTGGGGAGGGGGAGAGGGATGGGGGAGAGGGGAGGGAGACGGATTGGGGTTTACCAGAGGGGAGGTGTTAATTAATTGATCAATTTAATTAAGTACTTATTCAAATTGATAAGAGTGAGAGGTGGCTATTCGAATAAATCAGACCTGAAAGTATACCTGTAGCAGCGAGGGGCAGGGGGTGTGTTGTAGGTTTCCTGAGTAGTGGTGGGGGTAAGGTTAAGGACCTGTCAATCAAAAGAAAGGATCGTTTTATTAGTACAATAGGTTACAGATCTATCAATCAATGGAGAACAATAGGTTAATGACCAATCAATCAAAAGAGAACAATAGGTTTGCCCCTGAGTGCATCCTGTCAGTCAAAAGCAAGGTTCGTCTTATTAGCTCTATAGGTTAAGGAGCTGTCAATCGAAAGAGAACAATAGGTTTGCTCCTCGGTGCATACCTGCTCTTGATGTAGGCAACACACACATACTCGTGTCGCCCTTGTCCCACTACTGATGTACGCTTTTTGTCTCTGCTGTTAGGTCTGTACATTGATGACGCGATGATGTAAATAAAAGAAAGATTCAAGAGTGGGATTAAATTTCAGGTTGAAAGGCTATCAATGATACGATTCACTGATGGCATTGCTATTTTCTGTGATGGGTAGCACATTGGAGTCGAATTTGGGAGGATGACGAATCAAACTTGCTTCTGGACATCCTGATTTAGGATTTCCGTGGTTTTCCTAAATCGCTTAAGGCAAATTCCGGGACGATTCCTACGAATCGGCACGCCCGATTTCCTTCCATGTCGTTCCCCAATCCGAGCTTTAACTTCGTCTCGAATGACATCGTTGTGGGCGTGACGTTAAACGCTAATTTCCTCCGCCTCCTCCTTACCTTCTGTGAAAGTGAAGAAGAATTACAGGATCTGTTGAATGGAATGAACAGTCTAATGAGGGCAGAATATGGATTGAGAGCAAATCGATGGGAGATGGAAGTAATGAGAAGTAGCAGAAATGAGAATAGCGAGAAACTTAACGTCAGGTTTTGGGATTACAAAGCAGATGAAGTTAATTCTTCTACTGAGGCATCGAAATAAGCCATTATGGGCTGAACAAGGTGGACGTAAGTAAAGAGATTAGCACAGGCAAAAGGGATTTTCTGCTTGTTCTTTTGGCTGACACATGGAACTACGTTACATGAAATTTTGACATTATTATAAGTATGTAATTGGTTAGTAGCATTGTATAAAAGTATGTAAAACAAACGAATATTGAGTTCGGACATCATCAGGTAAATAGTTACCCCAAAAAGCACTACTTTACGAAACTTTTCATTCAGCAAGTTTTAAAAGCATGGAGTTGAAAATTTGATAATACGTGTAATTTGAAGCAAAAATATGATGCAGTAATGTTCTGTTAAGTTTTCTTCAATAACACTTGACTTTTCAAAGGAAATGTGAATTTTGGATTACAAGACAGGAAAAAAACATTGTGAATTTTCCACTATTTTGATGTAAACTGAAATATAGAGATTATAGCACCATATTCTCCATAGAAAATTCAATGTATTAAATTTCAGAAAACTGAAATCATTTATCATCGGTACAGCGACGGCAGAATGCACAATTCATAAGTATAGACCACGTAAAAGTTTAATTTCAAATATTGTACCAGCTTTGTTAAGACATAAATTTTAATGTATATGAAACGTTCCTTAAACAGCGATCAAATGCAGGAAAAATGAGTCACTAGAATCCCAACTGGAAAAGTTATTAGTAATTTAGAATGCCAAGAGGGCGCATTCAGAGCACTGAGGCAGGTGTATTTGCATAGTATAAGAGGCAGTTCTGTTTCATGGACGTCTGCCTATAGCACCGAGAGTGTATAACATCCCATGACCGAGTGCACAAGCCTCGGTCAGAAAGCATGCTAACCCAGGTTTCGCGTTTAAAATGTCTCTGCGGTGCACCAACGTTAATCTCCGGTCAGCAAACCGTCGTCTTCCAGCCGTGCATTTTACACCCGTCAACCCCTCATGTTGCAGTGGAAGGCGGCCTGGAGATGTAAAGATGTTAATGGACACCAGCGCACGTTATACGTAGTCACTGGTAAGTGACATCATTGTCACAAGCTTCCACTTTCGTCAACGAGTAAAAGTGTCTTTATACATTGGTATTAGCCGGTTAGTTTATGTTTCATGAAATGGAAAACAAGAGAAGGACACTAAATTTCTTAAAGCATGAGATGAATATATTACTCGAATTGGTCAGTGTGAGTTCAAAATGGTTCAAATGGCTCTTAGCACCATGCGACTTAACTTCTGAGGTCATCAGTCGCCTAGAACTTAGAACTAATTAAACCTAACTAACCTAAGGACATCACACACATCCATGCTCGAGGCAGGATTCGAACCTGCGACCGTAGCGGTCGCTCGGTTCCAGACTGTAGCGCCTAGAACCGCACGGCCACTCCGGCCGGCCGGTCGGTGTGAGTGCATCAGTTCTTGAAAGTAAAAGAAGTGACGGCTGCAGTATAAAAGAAGAAATGTACTTTGTCTCGTCTCGATCATTATTTTTTCGTTGTTTTTTCGGTCATTTCTGCACTGAAGAGCCAAAGAAGCAAGTTCACCTGGAGGGTTCCATGAGCACGCGGAAGTGCCGCAACATGACATGGCATGGACTCGGCTAATGCTTGAAGTAGTGATGGAAGAAATTGACAGAAGGAATCCTGCAGGGCTGTCCACAGATCCGTAAGAGTACGAGGGGGTGAGCTTTTCTGAACAGCACATTGCAAGACATCCCAGATATGCTCAATAATGTTCAAGTCTGGGGAGTTTGATGGCCAGCGGAGGTGTTTAAACGCAAAGAGTGATCCTGGATTGACTCTGTAGAAATTCTGGACGTGTGGGGTGTCACATTGCCCTGCTAGAATTGCCCCAGTCCGTGAGAATGCATAATGGACGTGAGTGGATGCAGGTGATCAGACAGGATGCTTACGTACGTGTCACCTGTCACAGTCGTATCTAGACTTTTTGAAACGAGACTCTTCCGATCACATGATTGGGCCTTCGGCTCTGAAAGCCCATATCAATGATGCATATTGCCTAATAGCGGGTATTTTTTCATTGACATCATAAAAAGACGGGGGAGTTAACTGATATATCCTATACATAAATTTCAACAGTGTTGTGCATTAATATGTCAGACTGTAATTCACAATTGTAATACACCACAAATATTTAATGTATGACCTGTAGGCAGAGAGAGAAATAAAGCAACTGGTTGAACACCCCTGCAACAACTGTAAAACCTGAACATGGCGCTGCTTAATGTTGCAGCACACAAACGAATCTCTGATCCGCCAATGCATTTCCATTGCATGATGGTTCAAATCGCCGTTTATTTCGTCTTTAGGAATGAATACTACGAACGTGTTTCTTCTATAATGACATTAAAAGTGAGCAGGAGGATACCTTCTAGCTGTAAGCACTCGAAGAAGCAGAGAAACATAAATGTACGCATTACTCTATTATTTACGAAAAAACAATCAAGTCTGGAGAAAAATTGTGTGATTTGATTATTTGAGTATAGGTAGTCGGAGAACTCTAACATAATTTAAAGTGTTAGCTTTGCTGCTATCGAAATATTGAAACTGCTTTACAAATTACGTAGGGTGCGTATTGTCTATGCTCAACGATATTAAGCAGACAGATGCCTTCAGTTGCACATGAACCAGGAATGAAAGAAGCTTCATTTGCGTAACAACGAGTGTTGCCATCAGGATCCTAGAATATAAACTGCACACATTTATTCGTTTAAAAAAAAACGCGTATGAGAACATGCTAGTCCCTCCAATAGTTCGCTGCTTTCCACTAATTGCACTGCAGCCTTTAAACCTCGTGGCTGGATACCGTTGTCCTGATTCCACCGTGTGTCTGTAATAATACCGACCGGGCAAACAAGCATCTATCGTTGCTCCGGATTATTTACCCGTGCACTTCAAACTAACGTTTCGTCCCGTTGTAGAGCCATCTTTAGTTGCGTTAATACGTACTCGCCAAATGCACATCAGGTTATTGTCATAGCGCAAATCCAAAATAAAACTGGTCCACTACGTAGTAGCACGGAAATCAGTCGCAATAATTCTTATAATGTGAGAGTCCATGCGACCTATCAAACTCCGTATGGTTTCGTGGGTGCTTCCGAATTGCTAGGAATATAGGGCAACAGACCACAGCCGGCCGGAGTGGCCGAGCGGTTCTAGGGGCTACAGTCTGGAACCGCACGACCGGTACGGTCGCAGGTTCGAATCCTGCCTCGGGCATGGATGTGTGTGATGTCCTTAGGTTAGTTAGGTTTAAGTAGTTCTAAGTTCTAGGGGAATGATGACCTCAGAAGTTAAGTCCCATAGTGCTCAGAGCCATTTTTGAAGAGACCATATTCCAGGTGAAAGAAAATAACGAAATACATCCATTACTCGCCTATCTACCCAACAGTGATTCAAGTTCAACTTTTCGTCAAAGTTATTTTATGTTCCATTGGTATAAATTATGTTTTGTATATTGCAGAGCTCAAATATTTTAAGGAAAAAGGCGGTTAACCACAGAAATATTAATTAGACTGACGAAAACAACTGCAACATCAAAAAGAAAGTAATGTAGCGTAATGAAATTTCAGGAATGCATTTATGTAGTTAACACATTTAAATGATTAACGCTGCAAGACACAGGTTAATGTAAGCGCAAGATAAGCCAATGCAAACGTGAAATTCTGGTACTTTAATAACAAGCGTTGTAGCCACAATGTTGAATGCAAATATGCAGAAGTGCGTGAATTGTGTTTGCTTGATGTTAGTTTGTGGGCCGGCCGGGGTGGTGGAACGGTTCTAGGCGCTACAGTCTGGAACCGCGCGACCGATACGGTCGCAGGTTCGAATCCTACCTCGCTTGGGTTGTTTTGGGGAAGGATACCAGACAGCGAGGTCATCGGTCTCATCGGATTAGGGAAGGACGAGTAAGGGAGTCGGCCGTGCCCTTTGAAAGGAACCGTCCCGGCATTTGCCTGGAGCGATTTAGGGAAATCACGGAAAAGCTAAATCAGGATGGCCGGACGCGGGATTGAACCGTCGTCCTCTCGAATGAATCCTACCTCGGGCATGGATGTGTGTGCTGTCCTTAGGTTAGTTAGGTTTAAGTAGTTCTAAGTGCTAGGGGACTGATGACCTCAGAAGTTAAGTCCCATAGTGCTCAGAGCCATTTTTCAGTTTGTGGCATGGAGTTCGATGCCTGTTGCATTTGATTGGTCAATACAGAAGAGACATTTAATTCAGTTTGTGGATGGCGGTGGAGCTGTCGTCCAACGATGACCCATATGTGCTCGACTGTAGACGGATCTGGTGATCAAACATGCCAAGGAAGCGCATCGACGCTGTGCAGAGTATGTTGGGTGACAACAGCGGTGTTTTGGAGAAAGGGCGACTGACGCCGAAGCGTACAGAGAAACACCGCAAGTGTGTCACTGACTTTATTGCAACGGAGGTGCACAGCGGACGTTCCGCTGATCCCGGTGGTGCTTCCTCGCGGCGTGCTTGCGTAAGTCAGCGCCAGTGCCAGGGCCGGAATCTGCTGAATCGGCATCTGGCCGCCCAGCCTTGCAGACGTAGCGCTTCTACTCACGCCACAGCGAAGTGGCCGCCGCGCTTGTTGGCTGCACCAGTAGCCTGGAATTCGGTTGGCTGCTCCCTCGAGCGCAACTCGTGGACCCCATGTAGATCCGAAGGGAAACCCGACCGCCGTCGTTGTAGTTTGCCTTAGCAGCTCCGACTGTCCGTCCAGGGCAGCTCGGTCAGTGACCGCAGACAGCTCTGCACCCGGGAGGCCATGGGTTCGCTACGCGGGCCCGTCCATGCGGACGGCAGCTTGTAGTCCGCCAGACGATGCCATCCAGAGGGCGAAGGCTAGTAGCCCTCTCACTCCTCACGCTGGTGTAGCTCCAGGGTGCGGCCGCCCCCCCCCCCCCCTCTGCCTCCTACCTTCCCTCCACCCCTACTGCTACGCTCGTCTGTGGAGAGGAGGTTGGTGGTAGTTTCAGCAGGCCTGTTGGCCCTCGTTATCTCTCACAATAAGGTCGTCGTGGTCGATCTGCAACTTAAGCCGTCGTCATTCTCTCTCGTTATAGACACGGAAAAAATGGCGACTCTTTTGCCCCCCATTTGGGCCTCCGGACTCGTTTATTTATACATCTTTTCCCTACGCCTTTGACGTAGTTGTTCTGGAGGGTGCACGTGGAGCGTTCTTTAATAATTATTACGTCATCTTTCCTCAGCCCGCTTCAGCCTCTCGTATAGGTCACTAGGCGCTGATGTTACTGCAACGTGTGGATTCTTCACAGCATGTCGGTGGCCTATGCTGCCCCGATTGCTTCACAGCTGTATATAGTGCGAGCAGTGTCGTCAAATTGCCTCACAGAATCGTTTGATAATTCTCAACACTGCTCACATCAGCCATCCGGTGTGACAATCGTGAACCGTAGCGGCTTCCATAAGGGCGCATGCGTGATCTTACTGGCACCTCCTGTGCATGCATATCAACGACTCTGGCTCTCGTATTATCCTTGCTGTGTTATGTGTACTTCTTCTGGGGCTGTGTAGTGCTGAGTGGTGGGTCGTACACAGAGCTGGAAGGATGTGCCTGACTACTCAGAATCTTAGTAACTATCACATTACTCATGATTCAATTGTTATTAAACATATTTGTTTGGGAATGATAAATGATGCATCAAGTTAGTCCAGCCTTCCACGTGTTTTCCTTAAATTAATCCCGATCATTGTTCTTGGCCTCAAATCGGTCCCTTAACAACTATCTACCAGACAAAGCTACGCGAAATTCACAAGAATTAGACAAATGAACGGCTGTACTTCGCGGCACAGCAGTTTTGTGTCGGTGAGCGTTATCCTGTTGGAAAACACCCCCTGGAATGCTTTTTTATGAATGGCAACACAGTAGGATGATTCACCAGACTGACACACAAATTTCTCCAAGATGCGTGGGACAATCACGAGAGTACTCCTACTGTCATACGAAATGGCACCCCAGACCGTAATTCCACGTGTAGATCCAGTGCTTCTGGCACGCAGACAAGTTGCTTGCAGGCCCTCAACTGACCTTCTAAAAGGAGGGCTAAACAGAGGCAGAACAAGCTTTCATAAGACCTCCAGCCTACCATCCATTAAGCTCTCTGTTCACACGACTGAAGTCGCAAACCGCAGGGATTTGAAATCAGTGGAATGCGCGCTACAGGGTGTCTGTCTCGGAACAGTCCTTGAAGTAACCGATTTGTAACAGTGGAACTGTCGTGCCAACTGCTACTCGAATCGCTACAGATGCAGTACGATGTGGCTCAGCCACGCGCCAAACACTATGGTTTCCCTCTTGGTAGTGCCATGTGACCGTCCGGAGTCTAGTCTTCTTGCGTCTGTACTTTTTCGTGACCTAAAAACTAAACTAAATTAAACTCCGTCCGAACAGGCCTTGGAGGCCAAATGATACCGACCGGCCGCCGTGTCATCCTCAGCCCACAGGCGTCACTGGGTGCGGATATGGAGGGGCATGTGGTCAGCACACCGCTCTCCCGCACGTATGTCAGTTTACGAGACCGAAGCCACTACTTCCCAATCAAGTAGCTCCTCAGTTTGCCTCACAAGGGCTGAGTGCACCCTCCTTGCAAATAGCGCTCGATAGACAGGATGGTCACCCATCCAAGTGCTAGCCCAGCCCGACAGTACTTAACTTCGGTAATCTGACGGGAACAGGTGTTACCACTGCGGGAAGACCGTTGGAATTCTCGTGACCTACGGTGCAAGAAATCATGTACAGTGACTACATTGCTGCCAAGTCTTTCTGCAACGTCGCAGAAGGAACACCAAGCTTCTCGTAGCCCTATTACATGACCTTCTTCAGGCTCAGTGAGGTGCAGATAACGGCGTCTTTGTCGTCTTAAAGTCATTGTTGACTAACATAAATTTCGCCATGTCCAGTCTCGTAATTAACTCTCACGACAGTTACAGCGTGTATTTAAAGCAAATCTGACTTGGATTCTCACAGTGGCGCTACTGTCACCTCTGTTATGCGATCTGCACGAAATTTGAATATACACATCTTCCAGATGTACAAACATGACAAACAACTTTCGTTTGTGTCGCACAACTCCTGGGTGATGAAAATTTTTTCCCTGAGTGTGTTTTTATACAGGATTATTCAGAAGTACAGTACCTGCAGGGTTTCAGAAGACGTCTGCGTGAAGACTAAAACACGTTTAAGAAAATGACACGTGTCAGGGCACAGAGCATCTCTTCAAGATTTTGTTTGTAATACTCCCCATCACGTGGCTGGTGAGCGCACCACTAGGGGTCTGGCGTGTTAGAGCACGTAGACAAACCATCTACACATTACATTTGTATCAAATTAATTCATGCGTGCTAACAGGCAACCAAATGAACAGATTTCGAAAGTGGACTTCTGTTATTGTGCTTTCCGGGGCAGCAGCGGCTTCAGTAAATTCCATACACATACTCTTCCGTTCTTATTACCAGTTTCCGCGCCAGGGACGGTGCCCACGTTTATCAGCTGTAATGTGAGTTAAACAACTGGAGAGACTGTCTATCCGCCGAGATGAGTATCTTACAGATTTCAAACAGTCGTCTTTGAAACCCCAGATTTACTTTTGTATAACGTTGCGTTAGACGTAAAAACTGGCTGCCGCAGAGGATAAGCCGAGCACTCACTTAAGGCGCCAATAAAAAAAGACCACACCTCAGAATGCTAAGAAGGAAACACTGCCAACTTTACCTGATGTTGTAAGAGGGATAGAGCACACATGTAAGATATCAGCCTCAACAGTCGATCCCACGCGAAAATTTGGGCCATGATTTTGAAGGCACGCACTGCTAACCAGGGAACCAGTAATTTTTCGCCGACAGCCATAAGACGGCTGAAATAGATTATTGAACGAGAATGGCCACCAAATGAAGAGTAATAAATTTATATATGTAGGATCAAAGCCTAGGTGTGACCTCAAAGTCATAGGAAACTATTTTATAGATTTTTATGAAGTGTCCACACATACTACTACGAAACATTTTACATCCTTCTTAGCTAAAGAGCATTGTACTACCAGATTGGGTACTGCAATAATAGCTACAGAATGGATCAGGTGTTTGACCCTGTGCAAGACTGTTTAGGTGTTTTAAACTGAAACAAACAGTATTCACAACATATTTCTCTGTATTCTCTAGCAATCACAACCGTGCCCTGTGATGTGTCGACAGAAGTGCCGACACAGTGTGATTTGAGGGGACCGCAATGCACGCTATAAACACACGAAGGATGGCGTGATGTCTGAAACAGGATACGTAATGAATGCTATAAAGAAAAGTACGTAGCTTCTGGAATACTTAACTTTAATCCATCCTTGTTGTACATCGCTCTTGACGATACAAGTGAGACTCTTTAGATACAAGCTATTTAAGGCTAATGGCGCCTTGCTAGGTCGTAGCCATGGACTTAGCTGAAGGCTATTCTAACTATCTGCTCGGCAAAGGAGCGAGGCTTCGCCAGTGTAGTCGCTAGCAAAGTCGTCCGTACAACTGGGACGAGTGTTAGTCCGTATCTCGAGACCTGCCTTGGGTGGCGCTCGGTCTGCGATCACTGACAGTGGCGACACGCGGGTCCGACATGTACTAATGGACCGCGGCCGATTTAAAACTACCACCTAGCAATTGTGGTGTCTGGCGGTGACACCACATTTCTCCCCCGCAAATCGGCGAACGGTCGTGTTATAAGGCTTCCGCCCGCCGTGGGGAGGACCCCATGTTGACGTATGCGATGAGGTGGGGAGCCTAACAACAGCCGAGGCTGTGCCACCCGCACCCGGCCGTTCGGTCCGAGGGGAGCTAGGAAACGCCTGAAAACCGGCTCCAGGGTGCACGCCAACATGCGGTGTATGCGCCCGTAGAGAGACAGGAGGGGCCGAAGGGTCGACCTCCATTGCGTTGGGGTATCCGACGCGCGAAGACGCCATGTGGTCCGGAGTGGGCAAGAGTGCCATGGCGGAGGACAGCTGGTCACGGGAAGCGATCGGCGGCGCGTGACCCAGGGAGGCGCTCGGCGGTTGCAGCGAAGCGTCCACTGCGGGCGGCGCCGGTGGGAGACCAAGCGGCGGCGACGGCGGCGGCGGCGGCGGCGGCGGCGGCGGCGGCGAGTCGCCATGGGGCAAAATGGAAGGCAGCGTCGGTAACACCTGGGGATGAGGCGAGCCAGTAGATGGGTCCCCAGGGCGCTGACCGGACGGCACCGTCGCTGAAAGCAGACGGGGAGCGGCAGAACCCAGGCGACGACAGAGGCGCAGCTGATTGAGATGCCGACGCACCTCACCAGAGGCCCCCAAAACCAAATACATCGCGCGGCCGAGGCAGCGAAGAATGCGCCCTGCGAGCCAACGCCGTGAACCTCGATAGTTGCGATAGAATACAACGTCGCTTGGAGCAAAAGCAGGTGTCTGCCGCTGCACAGGAACCTGATGCGGCGGATGCCACAAAGACATCAAGGTTCGATGAGGACGACCATGGAGCAACTCAGCCGGCGAGCGACCATCTCGGGACTGAGAGCCATACGAAGACAAAAAGAGCAACAACGCGTCCTCCCGAGAATGCGACTCTTTCAACTTCAACATCTGTGACTTGAAAGTCCGGACCAATCGTTCAGCGGCACCGTTTGACTGAGGCGAAAATGGCGCGGATGTCAGATGTTGAATAACATTGGCCTTGCAGAATGACTGAAATTCTGCGGACATGAATTGTGGCCATTGTCGGAAACAATAGTCTGCAGAAGACCTTCAATGCAAAAGATAGCAGACAGTGCTTGGATGGTGGCAGATGACGTCGTGGAAGACATCCGGATAACAAAAGGAAAATTACTGAAGGCATCTACCACAACCAACCATCTAGCATTCCAGAATGGACCAGTAAAATTGATGTGCAAGCGTTGCCAAGGGGAAGTGGCTTTTGGCCATGCAAAGAATTTCCGCGGCGGTGCGGATTGTTGTTCGGCACACGCCATGCAAGAAGAGCACATATTCGTAATCGCAGCATCGATTCCGAACCAAGTACAGTGCTGACGAGCAAGTTGTTTCGTTCGCACGATACCCCAATGTCCTTGGTGAAGAAGCCGTAAAACAGAGGACCGTAACGAACGTGGGACCACGACTCTGGACTGATAATTATCAGAACGCAACAACAAAACACCACGTCGTACAAAAAGTCTCTCCTTGTGAGCAAAAAATCGGCGAACCAACGGATCCCCGATCCGTGACTGTGACAAGGGCCATTGCGTAGCAACAAAACGCAAAACGGTAGCAAGGACAGGATCAGCAGCTGTGGCTGTAGCTACACGACGAAAATCAATCGGAAACGATTCGACCACATCATCGGTTTCCGCATCAATGAACATGCAAGCAAGTTCGGAAGAATCGAATGCTCTATCCGCACATAGACGAGAAACACTGTCTGAAGGCACAGTCTGGTTCACTGATAGTACCTGATTGACTATAGACAAGTTAAACAACTGAAATAAATCTAAACCAAACAAGTTCACTGCAGTAGAAGAACGAAGAACATAAAATGACACAAGTTTTGTTTGTCCCTTGTATGTTGCAAGAAGAGTGCACTGTCCTAACACAGGGATCGTGTGACCTGAATATGTAGTTAGCTGAACATTTGCGGTACGCAACGGAGGAGTGCCCAGTTGGTAGTACGTGTCTTTAGTGATCAGAGAAACCGCAGCTCCGGTATCGAGCTGGAACGGGATCACGTTACCATTAATGTCCAAGTCTACAAAAAGTTTATTGTCCTGCTGACGATAAGAGTGACTGTCTCGTGCAACGTGAACAGACACTGGTACAGAATCACTTGCTAATCGACGTGATTTCCGGGACGTCGACGCACACTTTTTGTGGGACGTACACATTCACTGTTAGAAGGAGTGGCACTGGGCGGAGTGGAATTAACTACATGAATGTCCATGGGCGAAGGTCCACGACCCTGAGTGTCCTTGGTTCGATTCCGGCGCGAAGCAAAGGGCCTGGAATGATTAAGAGTGTCTGATCTGGGCTGTTTCTGGCAAACACTTTGAACATGTCCTTTCTTATTACAGTAAAAACAAATAGCTTGGCGTGACGGGCAATTGTCACGCGAATGTCTAGTTGCACACCACGGGCATGATTTCACTGCATTTGTATGCTTGCGCGGCACACATGGAGAGCCAGGCGGCAGCTGCGCGGACGAGCGCGAGGGCTGTTTATCGGTCCGTGCAGCGCGCCCGGCGGGCCGGTTAATGTGACACACGGCTGGCGAAGTTTCAAATGATTCCTGTGCAAAGTCAAGTGTGTCTTGCCTATCCAATATGTCTATCACTTGTTGGAGGGAGGGATTGACGAGTTTCAAAATTTGCTCCCGTATACGAACATCAGAAACGTTCTGTGCAATTGCATCACGTACCATTGTATCTGAATAAGGGAGTCCACATTCACACTCAAAAGCACAATCCCTTGTAAGGCCTTGCAAAGTTGCAACCCACTCCCGATTAGTTTGACCGGCCGTACGTTTTGTACGAAAGAACGTATACCTTTTTGCAACTACATTAGCTGTTTCCTTGAAATAGACATCTAAAGCAGACAAAATTTCATCATAGGACAGAGTTGCTATGTCGCATCGGGGAAATAATTTCACTATCACACGGTACGTTTGCACCCCTACACACGACAATAAGTGAGGCTGCCGCTCGTTACCTTGAATTCTGTAGGCGGCGAGATGAAATCCAAATTGGCGTGACCGCTCCGTCCATGTTTCCTTAGCTGGGTCAAAGGGCCGGAAAGGGGATGCAACAGCATGTTGGGGCTGCGGTAGCGGTGAAGCGGCGGCTGCCGCATCGCTTTGCATAGCATGTTGACCCTGGACGAGCTGTCCAAGGGCATCGAATAACGCCTGCGTCTGCTGATTCTGCAAGCGATAAAATTCGGACAGTACATCTGGAGAAGCCATGACACAAGTAAATGTAGCAAGTAGAAAGAACAAGACCCTTTTTTGACTCGTCGCCATATGATGTGTCGACATAAGTGCCGACACAGTGTGATTTGAGGGGACCGCAATGCACGCTATAAACACACGAAGGATGGCGTGAGGTCTGAAGCAGGATACGTAATGAATGCTATAAAGAAAAGTACGTAGCTTCTGGAATACTTAACTTTAATCCATCCTTGTTGTACATCGCTCTTGACGATACAAGTGAGACTCTTTAGATACAAGCTATGTAAGGCTAATGGCGCCTTGCTAGGTCGTAGCCATGGACTTAGCTGAAGGCTATTCTAACTATCTGCTCGGCAAAGGAGGGAGGCTTCGCCAGTGTAGTCGCTAGCAAAGTCGTCCGTACAACTGGGGCGAGTGCTAGTCCGTATCTCGAGACCTGCCTTGTGGTGGCGCTCGGTCTGCGATCACTGACAGTGGCGACACGCGGGTCCGACATGTACTAATGGACCGCGGCCGATTTAAAACTACCACCTAGCAAGTGTGGTGTCTGGCGGTGACACCACACCGTCTCAGCTAGCAAACACCTTACAGAATAGTTGCTGCATGGTTTTTAACAACATTCTGCAGTATATCTACTGAGGTAATAGGGACAACTACAAGTTGATTTCGGTCGTGGATGCTTCCCTAGAAAAGAGAACTATCTGCCTCTAGATTAACATGGATCTCCATCAAAGGATGATAGAAAATAGATGGAGTAATAGGTTGAGAGGGGCTGTAGTGATGTAGGATTTAATGGTAGACTTATAATGCATTCTAGAGAGAGGGAGATGTTGTGGCAGGTCATTTATCGCAAATTTAACCATCTTTTACTGTTGTTCGCTCGGGCTGTATCAGTTGTGTAGTATAACCTGCGTTCAACTCGCATACGACTGCGTGTTCTGCGTAAGACTTAGAGCACTATATACATGCAATAGTTAACTGAAAACCTCCCCATATCACAGTGAGCAGAGGACTTCCAACGCATGTAGTATGAATCCTGTCATCCAAATCGATGGGAAACCTATTTCGGCACCTTCCTCTAGACGAACGAAGAAGTATGTGAAGTATCCATTTCCCTGCCATTCCTGGACATAAATAGAATCTTCAGTTTGTAACTGCAGTGATTCTAAGTCAGTGACAGGGGTTTGTGAGGTACTGCAATCCCTGTGCATACATTTGCTTCACAGTTTTTGTGCGTGTAAGAATCCGTGTTTTGTTCATGGAGTTAGTACAGCATGGCGTGCAGTTTTACATGTCAATCACTGCTTCTTCAAATACAACCTTCACACTTTCGCATGCTGCTCGCTCTATCCCATTGCAGCCCTCTGATAACCGAGCCAGAAATACTGTACAGCCGAGTGATAACAAGAGCTCTCGTGTTCATGGCATGTTGAAGGCGAGGGGAGAGGAGAGAGGGAGGTGGACACGTTCAACCAACGCGCTTTGAAATTTTTTTCGAGAGCAGATATTGTTTTACGAGAAAAACAGTAAATAATATGAGTATTTAATACGTCAGCTTCACGCACATATTCGGTCAACATTAATTTATCAATATTCTTGGACTGAGAAATCTCTAGCATCATCTACAGGTTGGAAACCACGCACTTTGACGCAAAGAGCAAAGCATCTAACCAACATCAAAATAGTGCTTCATTAATCTCTTAATCACGTAACTCTACAGTACTTGGCACTCGGGCTGCAGCGGGCCGGACCGAGTGGAGAACGAATGGTGCTGACGAAATTGTAAAACCTGTACTTTTAGAAGATCATAACCATGTACTATCAGAATTGTGGGCTAAATTTTCGCGCGCGTCGATTTCTGGGGCTAATATCTTGCTAGTACGCTTTTTTCTACTCAAAATACACTACTGGCCATTAAAATTGCTACACTAAGAAGAAATGCAGATGATAAACGGGTATTCATTGGACAAATATATTAGACTAGAACTAACATGTGATTACATTTTCATGCAATTTCGGTACATAGGTCCTGAGAAATCAGTACCCAGAACAACCACCTCTGGTCGTAATAACGGCCTTGATACGCCTGGGCATTGAGTCAAACCGAACTTGGATGGCGTGTACAGGTACAGCTGCCCATGCAACTTCAACACGATACCACAGTTCATCAAGAGTAGTGACTGACGTATTGTGACGAGCCAGTTGCTCGGCTACCATTGACCAGACGTTTTCAATTGGTGAGAGATCTGGAGAATGTGCTGGCCAGGGCAGCAGTTGAACATTTTCTGTATCCAGAAAGGCCCGTACAGGACCTGCAACATGCGGTAGTGCATTATCTTGCTGAAATGTAGGGTTTCGCAGGGATCGAATGAACGGTAGAGCCACGGGTCGCAACACATCTGAAATGTAACTTCCACTGTTGAAAGTGCCGTCAATGCAAACAAGAGGTGTAACCAATGGCACCCCATACCATCACGCCGGGTGACACGCCAGTATGGCGATGACGAATACCCGCTTCGAATGTGCGTTCACCGCGATGCCGCCAAACACGGATGCGACCATCACGATGCTGTAAACAGAACCTGGATTCATCCGAAAAAATGACGTTTTGTCATTCGTGCACCCAGGTTCGTCGTTGAGTACACCATCGCAGGCACTCCTGTCTGTGATGCAGCGTCAAGGGTAATCGCAGCCATCGTCTCCGAGCTGATAGTCCACGCTGCTGCAAACATCGTCGAACTGTTCGTGCAGATGGTTGTTGTCTTGCAAACGTTCCCATCTGTTGAGTCAATGATCGAGACGTGACTGCAATATCCATTTCAGCCATGCGGATAAGATGCTTGTCATCTCGACTGCTAGTGATACGGGGCCGTTGGGATCCAGCACGGAGTTCCCTATTACCCTCCTGAACCCACCGACTCCATATTCTGCTATCAATAGAGTGGATCTCGAGCAACGCGAGCAACAGTGTCGCGATAGGATAAACAACAATAGCGATAGGCTACAATCCGACATTTATCAAAGTCGTAAACGTGATGGTACGCATTTCTCCTCCTTACACGAGGCATCACAACAACGTTTCACCAGGCAACGCCGGTCAACTGCTCTTTTTGTATGTGAAATCGGTTGGAAACTTTCCCCATGCAAGCACGTTGTAGGTGTCGCCAACGGCGCCAACCTTGTGTGAATGCTCTGAAAAGCTCATCATTTGCGTATCACAGCATCTCCTTCCTGTCGGTTAAATTTCGCGTCTGTAGCACGTCATATTCGTGGTGTAGCAATTTTAATGGCCAGTAGTGTATGAGGTCAAGCAGGTGATGTTTCCTCAACTGTTTCTCACGATCTGAGAACACTATAGCATGCGAAAATGTCTAGTGGAAGTGATGTGTTCTGATCGAGGTGTTACGTTGCTGTATGTACACCTAGTTTAGTAGCGGCACGGCTTTAGCGGCCAATTAGAGTGGACGGGAGTGTGCTCAGCTACAGCGCAGACATGCTCGCGTTGTTTACTACCCTCGGCCAACAATCACGTGGCGCCGCAGCGCGACAACGTCATGGCGAATCAATAATGAAAATCAACATTGATATTCGCATTTAGAAACAACTTTGATAGACCAAAAACGCTCGATGTCGAGCGATTCTTGAAGGAATAGGTCAAAACCCGGGCTGCCGACATCGTCGTTATGCACTTTTCGATAAGAAGTAAATCGGTCTATGTGGAACTTATTAACGACGCTACAGGCGACATAGTTCTTCGAGACACCAAACACAGACTGTGCTTCTGCCACGCCAACGGAAATGTTGGCAATGTCGAGGGTGCTCATGCTGGTCTACAACTGCGGACCATACGCATATTGCAACTACCCTTTGAACTTTCAGCGGCAGAAGTCGTGGTGGCGCTCCGCCCTTACAGTAGAGTAACGAATGCGTGACAGAAAAGTGGACCCAATTTTAAAACGTAACCGGTCCACAATGGAGTACGTCAGGTGCTTATTCAACTCCGACGGCACGTCCTACAGATAGGAGGCTGCCTTATAAGAGGGCCCCGTAATGTGTTCGCCGGCCGCGGTGGCCGAGCGGTTCTAGGCGCTTCAGTCCGGAACCACGCGACCGCTCCTGCCTCGGGCATGGATGTGTGTGATGTCATCAGGTTAGTTAGGTTTAAGTGGTTCTAAGTTCTAGGGGACTGATGACCACAGCAGTTAAGTCCCATAGAGTTCAGAGCCATTTGAACCACCGCACCACCAGCCTTAACGCGTGGCTACAATGAACATCACCATAATTAACTCTCCTGCCAAGATCCAGCTTGTGAGAAAAACAATACGAACCACAGGAATCGACTTTGTATTCCTGCAAGACGTGCTAACGATCGCACTCGCGAACGTTTATGATTACGCAACGTACGTGACGCCTGGTGCTCCCACAGACAACGGTGTGGCTGTTTTAGTGCGTGACGGTATCACAGCAACCGACATTACGTTCCTCCCCTCCGCACGAGAATGAGCGTTCACGGTACCTCACACCCGATTTATTAACGTTTATGCACCGTTGGGCACCACTAAACGTCGTGACCGAGACAGCTTCAACTTCGCTGACATTGCCCCCTTTCTTCTAGGACGAACACAACGTCTTCTACGCCAATTTACATTATTTCCTTCACCACAAGGACCAAAGCCCAAAGTACGCGTCTTTTTCGGAATAGGGTATGATGATTCAAGATATTCACTTGTGCGACACGTGGGAAAGATACTGGGTGACAACTCTGAACACACGCATCTTACCAATAATTTGTGGAGCCGACTGGATCGCATATATGTGCCACACGGTCTTACACAGGGAGTGGGCGCCGACGAACGATGGCATCTGGCATTTCTCACCACAGTGGCAACATCTGAACGATACATCTCCACCCTCAACAAGGCTAGCATAGTAACAGCCATTGGAGGATGAATTTAATACATCTCCAGGGCCCGGACTGTCACAGGCAAGTCACCGCAACGTGGACACTGTGAACGACGTCACTCCCGATATCATTCGACTTCGGCGTAGTGGCTCCTCTGCCCAAATCGATAATCCGCAAGACACTTACGCAGTTTCGCAAGGACGCGGTTGCGTGGCACCGGCACATCGTGGACTTTTACTATGCGGCGCTCAGACACCTCGTCACTCTGCCCGCATCGCCGGGCAGAGAACGAGAACGACACCGAATCAAGGCTCATACAGGGTGTTTCAAAAATGACCGGTTTATTTGAAACGGCAATAAAAACTAAACGAGCAGCGATAGAAATACACCGTTTGTTGCAATATGCTTGGGACAACAGTACATTTTCAGGCGGACAAACTTTCGAAATTACAGTAGTTACAATTTTCAACAACAGATGGCGCTGCAAGTGAAGTGAAAGATATAGAAGACAACGCAGTCTGTGGGTGCGCCATTCTGTATGTCGTCTTTCTGCTGTAAGCGTGTGCTGTTCACAACGTGCAAGTGTGCTGTAGACAACATGGTTTATTTCTTAGAACAGAGGATTTTTCTGGTGTTGGAATTCCACCGCCTAGAACACAGTGTTGTTGCAACAAGACGAAGTTTTCAACGGAGGTTTAATGTAACCAAAAGACCGAAAAGCGATACAATAAAGGATCTGTTTGAAAAATTTCAACGGTCTGGGAACGTGACGGATGAACGTGCTGGAAAGGTAGGGCGACCGCGTACGGCAACCACAGAGGGCAACGCGCAGCTAGTGCAGCAGGTGATCCAACAGCGGCCTCGGGTTTCTGTTCGCCGTGTTGCAGCTGTGGTCCAAATGACGCCAACGTCCACGTATCGTCTCATGCGCCAGAGTTTACACCTCCATCCATACAAAATTCAAACGCGGCAACCCCTCAGCGCCGCTACCATTGCTGCACGAGATACATTCGCTAACGATATAGTGCACAGGATTGATGACGGCGATATGCATGTGGGCAGCATTTGGTTTACTGACGAAGTTTATTTTTACCTGGACGGCTTCGTCAAAAAACAGAACTGGCGCATATGGGGAACCGAAAAGCCCCATGTTACAGTCCCATCGTCCCTGCCTCCTCAAAAAGTACTGGTCTGGGCCGCCATTTCTTCCAAAGGAATCATTGGCCCATTTTTCAGATCCGAAACGATTACTGCATCACGCTATCTGGACATTCTTCGTGAATTTGTGGTGGTACAAACTACTTTAGACGACACTGCGAACACCTCGTGGTTTATGCAAGATGGTGCCCGGCCACATCGCACGGCCGACGTCTTTAATTTCCTGAATGAATATTTGGATGATCGTGTGATTGCTTTGGGCTATCCGAAACATACAGGAGGCGACGTGGATTGGCCTCCCTATTCGCCAGACATGAACCCCTGTGACTTCTTTCTGTGGGGACACTTGAAAGACCAGATGTACCGCCAGAATCCAGAAACAATTGAACAGCTAAAGCAGTACATGTCATCTGCATGTGAAGCCATTCCGCCAGACACGTTGTCAAAGGTTTCGGGTAATTTCATTCAGAGAATACGCCATATTATTGCTACGCATTGTGGACATGTGGAAAATATCGTACTATAGAGTTTCCCAGACCGCAGCGCCATCTGTTGTTGAAAATTGTAACTACTGTAATTTCGAAAGTTTGTCTGCCTGAAAATGTACTGTTGTCCCAAGCAAATTGCAACAAACGGTGCATTTCTATCGCTGCTCGTTTAGTTTTTATTGCCGTTTCAAATATACCGGTCATTTTTGAAACACCCTGTATATTATCGCTTACGAATCGCTGCTTGCAAGGCGTCATAGTCCGCTCGGACGACAAGATTGAGCGCTGCAGAGGTCCCCACCATGCACCACATTGTGCTGGACATGCGCCGACACCGCTGACAGTTAATCACACGACGCAATATACAGGGTGGTCCATCGATCGTGACCGGGCCAAATATCTCACGAAATAAGCGTCAAACGAAAAAACTACAAAGAACGAAACTCGTCTAGCTTGAAGGGGGAAACTAGATGGCGCTATGGTTGGCCCGCTGGATGGCGCTGCCATAGGTCAAACAGATATCAGCTGCGTTTATTTTAAATAGAAACCCCCATTTTTATTGCATATTCGTGTAGTACGTAAAGAAAAATTAATGTTTTAGTTGGACCACTTTTTTCGCGTTGTGATAGATGTTGCTGTAATGGTCACAAACATATGGCTCACAATTTTAGACGAACAGTTGGTAACAGGTAGATTTCTTAAATTTCAATACAGAACGTAGGTGCGTTTGAACATTTTATTTCGGTTGTTCCGATGTGATATATGTACCTTTGTGAACTCATCATTTCTGAGAACGCATGCTGTTACATCGTGATTACCTGTAAATACCACATTAATGAAATAAATGCTCAAAATGATGTCCGCCAACCTCAGTGCATTTGGCAATACGTGTAACAACATTCCTCTCAACAGCGAGTAGTCCGCCTTCCGTAATGTTCGCACATGCATTGACAATGCGCTGCGCATGTTGTCAGGCGTTGTCGGTGGATCACGATAGCAAATATCCTTCAACTTTCCCCACAGAAAGAAATCCGGGGACATCATATCCGGTGAACATATGGGCCATTGTGTGGTGCTTCGACGACCAATCCACCTGTCATGAAATATGCTATTCAATACCACTTCAACCGCAAGCGAGCTATGTGCCCGAGATCCATTATGTTGGAAGTACATCGCCATTCTGTCATGCAGTGAAACATCTTGTAGTAACATCGGTAGAACGTTAAGTAGAAAATCGGCATACATTGCACCATTTAGATTGCCATCGATGAAATGGGGGCCAATTATCCTTCCTCCCTTAATGCCGCACCATACATTAACCCACCAAGATCGCTGACGTTCCACTTATCGCAGCCATCGTGGATTTTCCGTTGCCCAATAGTGCATATTATGCCGGTTTACTGTACCGCTGTTGGTGAATGACGCTTCGTCGCTAACTAGAATGCGTGCAAAAAATCTTACATCGTCCCGTAATTTCTCTTGTGCCCAGTGGCAGAACTGTACACGAAGTTCAAAGTCGTCGCCATGCAATGCCTGGTGCATGGAAATATGGTACGGATGAAATCGATGTTGATGTAGCATTCTCAACACCGACATTTTTGAGATTCCCGATTCTCGCGCAATTTGTCTGCTACTGATGTGCGGATTAGCCGCGACAGCAGCTAAAACACCTACTTGGGCATCATCATTTGTTGCAGGTCGTGGTTCACGTTTCACATGTGGCTGAAAACTTCCTGTTTCCTTAAATAACGTAACTATCCGGCGAACGGTCCGGAGACTTGGATGATGTCGTCCAAAATACCGAGCAGCATATGCAGCACACGCCCGTTGGGCATTTTGATCACAATAGCCATACATTGTAAGTAGGCTGTTTAGGTTCTTATATTGGTAACGCCACGTAGCGCTCTGTATGAAAATCACTGGCTGTGCTGTGTGCAGTCTGTGGTTTGTTTGCATTGTTGTCTGCCATTGTAGAGTTGGGCAGCTGGATATTAACAGCGCGTAGCGTTGCGCAGTTGGAGGCGAGCCGCCAGCATTGGTGGATGTGGAGAAGTGAGATGACGGATTTTTGAGAATGGATAATCTGGAGGTGTGTCCATCAGAAACAGTACATTTGTAAGAATGGATGTCATGAACTGCTATGTATTTATTATGACTATTAAGGTAAATACATTGTTCTCTATTAAAATCTTTCATTGCTAACTATGCCTGTCAGTAGTTAGTGCCTTCCGTGGTTTGAATCTTTTATTTAGCTGGCAGTAGTGGCGCTCGCTGTATTGCAGTAGTTCGAGTAACGAAGATTTTTGTAAGTGATTTGTGAAACGTATAGGTTAATTTAGTCAGGGCCATTCTCTTGTAGGGTTTACTGAAAGTCAGATTGCGTTGCGCTAAAAAAATATTGTGTGTCAGTTTAAGCACAGTCATGTATATTTTTTCTAAGGGGACGTTTCATATGTCGACCCTTAGCCGAGGATACCTCACTGGAATCTTCTGATTTTTTCCTTGTAGTTTCTGTAATTAGTGTAGCTATTGTTTATTGCTAGTGCGTAATTGTAGAGAGAATTTCTTTTGCAGTTGTAGTTTTTCATTCCTGTACAGTAAAACAGTTGTGGCATGCATGTAGATTTGCGCCAAGTATTTCGCAACTGCGCTTGCAATTAAATAGATATTATTTTCAGTGCTATGTTAATGTGTTTCCTTATTTTGCTCTTCAAATTGTGCTTTTCTGTGTTGTCGTGTGAAATACTGTGACAATAATGGCGTGTGAAAAACGTAACACTAGGCTCCAAAGTAAACTGAGAAATAATAGTGACGACGAGCGTAGCTTATCAGCGCCGCCGAGTTATGAATTAACTAATGTTCAAAGTAGTAATTTGGTAATTGTGCATAGGGAAATGGAGCGGGCTGCAAATAATGGTGTAGGCAGTGAAACAATTAGTGAACAGGGAAGCATTATCGATCGATCGATCGGTCGGCAACAGCTCGCCTCAGGAATCCGAAATGACAGGACACGATCTTGCAAATACTGTAGATTCAGGTTTTGTGTCCTCACCGTTTTCTCAAACAAGTCAAGACACATTTTCTGCTTGTCAAAATGTGAATGTTACCTGTGCAAATGCACTGCCGAAAAGCATAGAGGGACAGATTCCAGACACTAATACATTATTATTGCAATTAATGCAACAAATGGGACAAAATCAGAGACAAACACAGTAAAAGCTTCAAAAGTTAGACACAATGGAACAAAAGCTTCAAAAGTTAGACTCAGTGGAACATACGCTTGAAGAACACGTGATGATTTAACTACTGAGCTACATAAAATCGAATCGAAATGTCAAAAAGCCTGTAATGACGTAAAAATAGAAATTTGTGAGCATTTCCAACCTGTTTTTTCGCGGCATGAAAATACATTACACAATCACGAATTAACCATAAAAGAACTGCAAACTATTGTTCATGAAAATCATGAGATCTTGGAAGCTAAAATTGACTCAGTTGCATCTACCGATTCAGTTACGCAACTTGCAAAAACTCAGGAAAACTTAAAGGACACAGTAGATACGATTTCCAACACAAATGGACACTCTGAAATTTGGTTCAGAAAAACACACTGAGGAAATAAGTACACTATCGGAGAGAGTAGCCGAACTTTCGGATCAGTTCACTAACTTATCTGCAAAGGTAGATGTTGATCTGAATGACACAAGACCTGTAGCCATCACTGACACAGAAGAGTATGAACAAATTAAAAAATTCAAACAAAATCAGAATCAAATTAGTATGCAACACAAAAGAGAAATCCGGGAAGTACAAGATCAGTTGGCACAAGTAATACAAAAATTACATATTTCAGAGGACACTCGCGCTCCAACAAGGAAGAGGGACTTAGAAATACGGAAAAGCCACAAAATAATAACACAGGGCATTTCGGAAATTATGAAAGAAATTGACAAGGTGCACCGAATTTTGAGATGGAACCGCCGACACGACGTAACAGTGACCGATATGCTACTCGCCGACACGATGATTTTGACTATAAGCTGTTCATTACTACACGTAAATTCAAAACATTTAAGAATTCTGGCAACGACATTCATCCACAAGCGTGGCTCCGTCAATTCTCTCATTGTTTTCCTCCCAACTGGTCATTGCAGCACAGATTAGAATTTATGTGTGGCTACTTAGCAAATGAACCAGCTGAAAGAATGCGATCGGTCATTCACGATTGTCACAGTGAAGGAGAATTTTATCATGCCTTCCTCTCAGCATATTGGTCTCAACCTGCACAAGAACGAGTAAAACATAGCATCATAATGATGAAACATTTCGAACAATCTAAATTTTACAGTCTTGAGAAATATTTTGAAGACATGTTGCACAAGAATCAGTACCTATCAAACCCATACAGCCCCTCAGAACTCATCCGCATTTGCTTAATCAAATTACCTGAACATTTACGACATATTATTTTGGCAGGACGTTGCAAAGACGACATTGAAGCTCTTCAGGGACTCTTACAAGAATTAGAAATTGACACTGACAATCGCGGAACGCGAAAACAGAAACACAACAATTACAGGTCACATCCGTCGCAATTCCGCGATGAAAGAAATAATATCTGGACACGACAAGGCTATTCTTACAACGTAAATCGTGACCAAAACAGACACCACCCATATGACAACCGTTGGCAGAGTAGTAATAATTACGGGGAAAGATCACCTCTCCGCAGTAATGACTATCACAGAGACAATCAGAGAAACAGACAATATGGGAACCAAAATAATTATTTTCAAGGGAGACAGAATAACTTCATACGCAACGGTCCAGCGCGCAGTTACGATTCCAGGAAAATTCTCCACCACGTGACCGACAAGAAAAAAACTATGGAATCTACCGACATGACGTCAGACGATATGATCGTAACGACAGACCTGAATTGCATCAGAACTGGTGGGATTCAAACAGGGCAGAGCCCTCTCGACAAGGTGAATTTGTAGAAGTTAGGACTCCAAATCCCAATAACGACGCGCGCCAACAAAGAGACAATAGGCAATGACTCATACCGCTGGCAGCCACAAAACGTACTTATGAAACTGACGACGCAGCTGCCGTAGCTAGTAATTACGTAAAAATGGCAGACATTAGGGACATATTACTCCAGGAACACGAAGTAAAACATAACAACATTGCATATCCTGTGATTCACACTATAGTAAATGACGTAAAATTTACGACAGTACTTTGGCAGTCCCATTTCAGTAATTAGTGAAACAGCCTTTAGCAAATGTGACAAATTGAACGATTGCCCCACACTTCCGTTACGTAAGATTAAATTACAAGGTGCAATCTTTGGTAAAAGTGTAGATGTACGCCAACAAAGCAACTTAGAATTCTTTTGTCAAAGCCACAGCTTCTCTATGAACTTTCTTATTGTTCCATTATTGTCAACGGTTATTATATCGGGAGTAGACTTTTTGAATGAATACAAAGCAATCTTAAACTTTCACGATGCTGAAATAAGTTTAGAGAAAGAAGGTAAGTCAATAGCTTTGAAATTTGAAGATTGGCTCTGAAACCATGACGAAGAAATTAATTGGCTTTACCTCTTGTTAGACAACAGTTCGGAATTTTCGACGGAACTTGACACTAACAATCACTCTGCAAGTACTGACAGGGATGATATCGACGGCGCATTTGATACTAATGAGTTAATTCAGAATAAAATTCAAACAATTGAGAATTGTAATGATACTGATAGGCAAGACCTTTTTGAGATTTTACAAGCACATTCCACAGTTTTTACTCACAAAACAGGAACAATCATGGGATTTCAATACCAATTTCGTGTTCGTGAGCATACTAAATTTTGTGTTAGACCATACGTAATTCTGGCACATAATAGGGACCGTGTTAGAACATAAATACAATCTATGCTTGACGAGGGCATTATTGAGCCTGCAGTAAGCTCATACAACAATCCATTACATGTTGTTGAGAAGAAAAATGGATCGATCAGGCTTGTCTTAGATTCGAGACAAATCAATACTATCATCATTCCTGAAACAGACAGGCCACAAACGTTGGAAGAACTTCTTCAAAATTTTAATGGTGTAAAGGTGTTGTCTTCTATTGATCTCAGATCCAGCTTTTATCAGATCAAACGTCATCCAGAATGTAGAAAATACACAGCTTTCCTTTGTTTCGGCGTTTGTTTTCAGTTTCGGAAACTTGCTTTTGGTTTGAACATTTCTTCGGCAGCATTCATTCGCGAGCTAAATTCCATATTACCTGAGTTCTTAAAACGTCACATTACCTTATATGTGGACGATATTCTGATAGCAGAAGCCTCATGGGATCAACACAATCGCATCCTCAACAGCGTGTTACATATTTTTGAACCAGAATATGGAATTACAGTTAACTTGGAAAAGCCTGAATTCGGTAGGACAAAGGTCAAGTTTTTGGGACATATTATTTTTTCTGAAGGCATTCAGCCATATCCTGAAAAGTTAGAAGCAATCAGAGCCATTCTAGTTACATCCACAAAAAAACAAGTCCGCAGTTTTCTAGGTCTCGTAAATTTTTACCGTCGTTTTCGGAATATGCAAATTCTAGTTACACCAAAACTTTGTTCTCTCACTGAAAAAAATACTATTTGGAACTGGGACGAACAAGCACAATTGGAATTCAATTCTTTGAAAGAAGCGTTACTTAACGCGCCAATACTAGCTCATCCAGATCTGTCACAAGATTTCTGCCTTAGCACAGATTCTTCTAAAGTCGGTCTTGGTGCCCATTTATTTCAAGAAGCCATAGAAAATGACACTACTGTTCAGAAAGCCATTGCTTTTGCTAGCCGAGTGCTAACAAAATCTGAAAAAAATTATTCCGTTACTGAATTAGAAGCCTTAGCTATCGTTTGGGCATTTAACAAATTCCGTTTCTTTCTTTCTGGTAAGCACGTAAAAGTATACAGTGATCATCGTGCATTACAATTTCTTATGTCTTCAAAATTAAATCATGACAGGTTAAAACGTTGGGCATTGTTTCTGCAAGAATTCCGCTTCACAATAGTCTACATTCCCGGCAAGGAGAACATTGTTGCGGACGCACTGTCACGCGCACCGGCTGGGCTTGAGAAAGGTAACACATAAGGCAACCTCGAGAAAAATTTCAGTATTCTTTACATTCAGAAAGTCGCCTTTGAAACCTTCATCACCACATCTTTAAAGGACATTGCTCATGAACAAGATAAAGATCCGATTTGGAAAGACATCAAAAGTAAATGGCATGAAATGACACACACACATATTCAGCATTATTATCTGGTTAGAAACAACATACTGTTCAAACGCTGCACTGTTGATGACAAGCTATGGGTTCTTTGCATTCCTGACGATTTTGTTAATAAGCTCATTTGGTACATTCATTTCAGCTATGCACATTTTGGTCCACGAAAATGTTATCATATTCTTCGGACGACTTGTTTTTTAACAATATGGAAAAGAGAATTCGAAGAGTCTTGTCTATTTGTAAACTTTGTCAAAAGGCTAAACCATCTACTGTCTCACATCATGCTCCGTTGTTTCCTATCATTCCTTCTAAACTAAAAGAATTTACTATTGTCGATCTCTTGGGACCCCCTTGTCAGAACATCTAATGGATTTTCGTACGTTCTAGTCGCTGTTGAACTTACTTCAAAATCTGTTTCTTTCACTCTGTTACGTAAAGCCACTGGGCGGTCTGTATCCAACGCCTTTGTTAAAAATTTCTTATGTGAAGTTGGACACGTTAGTAAAGTCATTTCAGATAACGGACCGCAATTCAGATCTGCTGTTTGGTCACGCATGCTTCGGAATCATAAAATCAAATCTGTTTTTATTTCATTGTACTCACCACATTGTAACCCGTCTGAACAGATTATGAAAGAAATCAATAAGCTGTATAGACTTTACTGTCACAGAAAGCATCAGCATTGGGACAGATATTTACACTTATTTTAAAACGTGCTGAATGAAATGCCTCGTGACTCCACTGCTTTACCACCTATTCTTGTACTGAAGAATGAAGAATTACCGAACAGAATCAGAGAGCTTGTACCTTTTCCGAATACACGTAATCTTCGACACAAAGACATAATTGATTTGGCTATTAAAAATATAAAATCTGCAGCAGACAAAAGGAGAAAACTACAGGGTAAAGCAAATGCAAAGAAATTTTATATTGGTCAGAAAGTTCTCATTAAAGCTCATTCATTGTCACATAAGAAGAAACACTTGAGTCACAAATTCTTTCTAGTTTACAATGGACCTTACAGAATCTGACGTATACCACATGATAATTGCGTTGAAGTTGAAACTTGCGTACTAGAAAGAGTAAAGGTTTACACTAAATTTCTCATGTAAAACCGTTTATTGAAAGATAATCTGTTTTTTAACTTAGTCTTTGCCATAAAACTTTTCACTTCACGCTACTAGTACAATTTGTCACACTGAGAAACTGTTAACATGCAACAATGTTTTGAAGTTTACTATCCAGCCTAGAACCTAGGGAACATTTTTAAGCAGAAATTACGAATGCATTGTTATAGTGAACAGACGACACATTGTTGTTATTTGTACATTCTTGCTTGTTAGTTGCACGATTACGTAACGACTATAAGGCTTACATACTTAGAACATATACTGGCACTGCTAATGAGATTTTAATGTAACATTTTGGTTTACTTGAAAATACATTCTGGATTTAAACTACTTTCTGTGAGATACCAGATGACACAGTGGTTAGTTTATGTGACAGCTACACGATTTTATCACGACGCTACTAATGAGTGACCATTTACAATGTTGCTTTTGCGGTGTTTCTGTTTTATATCTGCACAGTTTTTCTGGATTCTTCTGGAAAGTAAAAAATGTTTTAGTAGTAACTTTTGTGGTATAGTTACAATGAGAAGCGTTTTTCGTCGTACAACAGTACGTTACATTATAGTACTTTCTTGATCACGGTAAGGTACGTAATAACTACGATATCTATACGCAAAGCATTTCACTTTCGTTTATGATGCGGTAAGTACGTTGATTTCAGCAGAACTTTGCTTACAGAGGACGATAACTACGACACTTCCACAGAGATTATCTTACAACAAGACGCACAGTTTAGCGCTACAGTACCACGTATTTGAGTGATTAATTTTGTACTTAAAACATTTATTTTTTAAAGATTTTTGAAGTACAAAGAAAGTTTTCCCTGATACATTTCATTCCATTGCTGTAATCTGTAACACCTGAGGGTATAATTACATTAATCTTCAGGGGGGTACACGCTTACTTTGTGTACCATGTGTTTGGCAAACACAAGGAGCCCTAGCTAATATGGTATTTGCTTATACAACTTTACGCATCGGTACCATATTTCTGTAACACAGAATTACACAGATATCTGATTATTTGACAGAAAAACAAACATTCTTTTTCCTACGTCAGTGACACATGTTTACACAATTACACAGTTGGATAACTTCACACTTATGAAATTGTATTTTGTCTGTAGTTTGTGAACTGTTCATATTTTTTCGGAACCACTGTGATACTATGAGAGCTTTGAATGATGTATTTGGTATGAGATCATGATTTTTAAAGTACGTTTGAGGTTGATGACACTATTGAAATGAGCAGAGAATTTTTTTTAGATTTTGAAATTATTGGAGGAAGCTACGACGATTTTGAGAATTGACTGAGATGTTATGATATTATTACGATGACGATATGTATTATGCTGTTGAGGTATGTTTATGATCAATAAGATGATGCTACCGTATATGAGGAATTTGATTATTCTATGTATTTCTTATGATGAAATATTGAAGAAGTGTCGACGAATATGTATATGTATAATAAGGTAAGGAATAATGAGTAGTGGGTAGGGACTCTGGTTTGTGGAGAAGGATGTTGGAAACCAAGAATCGTACTATAGTATTATGAAATGTGTGTACATGTGTGAATGTATCACAATGCCACTGAAAATTTTTTGGACACTGTTATATTTATAGGATTTTGTTTCCACACATTTGTAACGCAAATTCTCAACCTTTGAAATTTTTTTATATGAGGCTGCCACTGTAGCAGAAACTGCTGTCGTAAATATTTTGGTAAGAAAGGTAAGTGACCTTGACGTAATGCGTTTTGGGCGCCCAGCTGAGAGATAGTCATCTGACAAAAGAAAGCCATTAGGTGGAGAAAAAAAAAAGAGGCCATTATCCTCGCTACTGACATTCCTTTGTAGAAAGCATCGCAAATACGACACGCTCATTACTTTGAAAGATACTTACATCTGCACACCTGATTATGACAAGCGTCATTCTACGAGAGTTGAGAGAATTTCTACTAACTTATGAAATGTCACGTAACTATTGAATGATATTTTTATGCTTCGCTTTAGATAGTTGCTTATTTCATTTGATATCTTGTTTCCAGCTGTGTTACAGCATCGGTTTTATAAAATAAAATTAACTGCATTTGCTAATATGAAAACTTTCTATCAACAGATCTATTAAATAATAATTTTATGATCCACATTCTTCGAAAAAGGAGCACTTGGAAAGGAAAGAACGATAAGAAGGGATTAATAACAGTTCCTGCATACATAATTTTCTTTTCAACTACTTGGTAATTTTTTTGGTAGACTTCTTGTGGTTCACCACTTTAATTACATAGACATTAAGATGTGAATAGACATTTCCCATATCTGCATCGTTGCTTTTACTGTAATATTTTTTCTGCTTGAGCTTTGTCATGTTTAGATATAAGTTATTGCATTTGCTGCTGCTGTTTGCCAGGCATAGTGCTACTACATTTCACTTTGTATTACTCTGTTAAGCTAGTTTTTCTACTGATTTAGTTTTCTTGTTTTCTGCTCATTGCCTTATATTAGTTGTAATATTGCTGCTTGCTTTGCCAATTTGCATTTTTTTTGTCATTGCTGTTTGTGTTAATTGTTTTGTGCTGCTGCATTGCCTCGTTCCTTAGTTTAGCATCTGAGCTCAGTAGATTTAAGTTAGTTTAAGATGGGGTGGGCTATATAAGAGAACGAGTTGTGATGAATTGGAAGAAATGCATTGAGAAGCTATAAGAAAATGGTTTGGCCAAAAAGTATTTTGAAAGAGAATATGAACAAAAAAAGTTGGGTTTAGGGACAACAGGTTTAGGTAGGATTTTCTTGGAAATAAATGTTTAGGTAAGATAATGGATAATAAATAATGAGGTAAGAAATATGTGAACATATAAATACAGAAAGCATGCTTGGATAGGATTTTTTTGGTGGAAACAAATGTTGAAATAAGACGAAAGATCTATGGAATGAAGTTTTGGGTTGGACTGCAGTACGAAATGTTGCCCTGAAAACGAACCCTTCTTTCCTTTTGTATTGTTCCGCTATGTGTTTAAGTATCCTTGTGTATTTGTCTTTTTCCTGTCTTTATGTGTTTAGCTAATAAGATTTATGTTGTAGAATTTTTCAAATACTATGTTATTTTCTTTGTAAAGATGTTTAGACATTATTTATTCTGTTCTGTGTGAAATTAATGTTTCGAAAACTATTCTCATTATTTTATATATTCACTTATGTCATAATTCCTGTAACATTGATGTATCTGTTTATTTCTATTGTTTTGTAAAGCCTGTACTACTACAAATTTATCTGTATTGTTATGTTCTTTAATAATGTATTTCGTACCATTGTTATTGTATTCTCATGTTATAAAATTGTAATTGACACCAGTTCATCAAATTTCTGATGGTCATACACTCCTGGAAATTGAAATAAGAACACCGTGAATTCATTGTCCCAGGAAGGGGAAACTTTATTGACACATTCCTGGGGTCAGATACATCACATGATCACACTGACAGTACCACAGGCACATAGACACAGGCAACAGAGCATGCACAATGTCGGCACTAGTACAGTGTATATCCACCTTTCGCAGCAATTCAGGCTGCTATTCTCCTATGGAGACGATCGTAGAGATGCTGGATGTAGTCCTGTGGAACGGCTTGCCATGCCATTTCCACCTGGCGCCTCAGTTGGACCAGCGTTCGTGCTGGACGTGCAGACCGCGTGAGACGACGCTTCATCCAGTCCCAAACATGCTCAATGGGGGACACATCCGGAGATCTTGCTGGCCAGGGTAGTTGACTTACACCTTCTAGAGCACGTTGGGTGGCACGGGATACATGCGGACGTGCATTGACCTGTTCGAACAGCAAGTTCCCTTGCCGGTCTAGGAATGGTAGAACGATGGGTTCGATGACGGTTTGGATGTACCGTGCACTATTCAGTGTCCCCTCGACGATCACCAGTGGTGTACGGCCAGTGTAGGAGATCGCTCCCCACACCATGATGCCGGGTGTTGGCCCTGTGTGCCTCGGTCGTATGCAGTCCTGACTGTGGCGCTCACCTGCATGGCGCCAAACACGCATACGACCATCATTGGCACCAAGGCAGAAGCGACTCTCATCGCTGAAGACGACACGTCTCCATTCGTCCCTCCATTCACGCCTGTCGCGACACCACTGGAGGCGGGCTGCACGATGTTGGGGCGTGAGCGGAAGACGGCCTAACGGTGTGCGGGACCGTAGCCCAGCTTCATGGAGACGGTTGCGAATGGTCCTCGCCGAGACCCCAGGAGCAACAGTGTCCCTAATTTGCTGGGAAGTGGCGGTGCGGTCCCCTACAGCACTGCGTAGGATCCTACGGTCTTGGCGTGCATCCGTGCGTCGCTGCGGTCTGGTTCCAGGTCGACGGGCACGTGCACCTTCCGCCGACCACTGGCGACAAAATCGATATTCTGTGGAGACCTCACGCCCCACGTGTTGAACAATTCGGCGGTACGTCCACCCGGTCTCCCGCATGCCCACTATACGCCCTCGCTCAAAGTCCGTCAACTGCACATACGGTTCACGTCCACGCTGTCGCGGCATGCTACCAGTGTTAAAGACTGCGATGGAGCTCCGTATGCCACGGTAAACTGGCTGACACTGACGGCGGCGGTGCACAAATGCTGCGCAGCTAGCGCCATTCGACGGCCAACACCGCAGTTCCTGGTGTGTCCGCTGTGCCGTGCGTGTGATTATTGCTTGTACAGCCCTCTCGCAGTGTCCGGAGCAAGTATGGTGGGTCTGACACACCGGTGTCAATGTGTTCTTTTTTCCATTTCCAGGAGTGTAGTATATTCAAAATATGTGAGAAGTTGGGACTGTTAGTGTTTGGACGTGTGTTAATAATTCAGCAAGGGACTGATTAACAGCATTGCTGGTTCTAAGAACAATTCCAAAAACTTTGTGAGTGCACAAGTGGTGGTTTATGGACTTGCTATATTGTCTGCAAGACTTCTAAGGACCATTCCAGAAACTTTGTGAGTGCACAAGTGGTGGTTTATGGACTTGCTGTATTGTCCGCAAGACTCTTCGATGGTGATTGTGCACCTGCACAGTCGCAGCAGATGGCTGCTGGCCATCTGTACAGTGACTACAGTGGGTCTACACCTTTGATGATCCATCAATAACATTATTTCTACAAGGATTGCAGTGGGTCTACACCTTTGGTGGCCCACCAATACCATACTATCTACCAAGACTGTAGTCGGTCTGCTCTGTGATGACCTACCTACCAATATTCTTCAAAACTTCGACTGACTCTGCTGTGGGTTTGCTCTGTTGTGGCCCATTACCTGCCTGCATGTCAAGAGTCAGCACTGTCTTTCCGTTAGATGGACAACACTAATTCTTCAAGATTGCATGGAAATCCACTACTCTTGTGTGCATTTTCTTTTACTGCTCAGACTTTGAGAAAAACACTGCTATTTTACTGTGATGAACGATCAGGACTATCTTTGTGGACTGTGACAAAATTTTAGCTTTTGACCAACAGTGTATCAATAAGTGTGTTCATATGATTTCTTTGTTATTGTAATTATGAAAAATGTTTTCAAATCTGTATTGGCCACTGCCCAAAACAATTTGTAAAATTTTTTGTGGGGAGCATGGGGGCTATGTAAGTAGGCTGTTTAGGTTCTTATATTGGTAACGCCACGTAGCGCTCTGTATGAAAACCACTGGCTGTGCTGTGTGCAGTCTGTGGCTTGTTTGCATTGTTGTCTGCCATTGTAGTATTGGGCAGCTGGATGTTAACAGCGCGTAGCGTTGCGCAGTTGGAGGCGAGCCGTCAGCAGTGGTGGGTGTGGGGAAGTGAGATGGCGGATTTTTGAGAATGGATAATCTGGAGGTGTGTCCATCAGAAACAGTACATTTGTAAGAATAGATGTCATGAACTGCTATATATATTATGACTATTAAGGTAAATATATTGTTTGTTCTCTATTAAAATCTTTCATTGCTAACTATGCCTATCAGTAGTTAGTGCCTTCCGTGGTTTGAATCTTTTATTTAGCTGGCAGTAGTGGCGCTCGCTGTATTGCAGTAGATCGAGTAACGAAGATTTTTGTAAGTGATTTGTGAAACGTATAGGTTAATTTAGTCAGGGCCATTCTCTTGTAGGGATTACTGAAAGTCATATTACGTTGCGCTAAAAAAATATTGTGTGTCAGTTTAAGCACAGTCATGTATAATTTTTCTAAGGGGACGTTTCAACATCAACATGATATCGACCTTTACCGCAATTGGTAAACGGTCTATTTTAGCACGGGTAATGTATCACGAAGCAAATACCGTCCGCACTGGCGGAATGTTACGTGATACTACGTACTTATACGTTTGTGACTATTACAGCACTATCTATCACAAAGTGAAAAAAGTGGTCCAAGTAAAACATTCATATTTCTTTGCGTACTACATGAATATGTAATAAAAAATGGGGGTTCCTATTTTAAAAAACGCAGTTGATGTCCGATTGACCTATGAAAGCGCCATCTAGCGGGCCAATCACAGCGCCACCTCTTTCCCCCTTCAAACTAGACGAGTTTAGTTCTTTGTAGTTTTTTCGTTTGATACTTATTTCGTGAGATATTAGCCCGCTCACTAGCAATGGACCACCCTGTATGTACGACCCAAGAGGCCTCGTTATCTTTATCAGGAAAGAGCCATAGACGACGAGGTCACTGCAGAAGCGTTACAACAGGTGACCTTCTTCGAAGGATTCCTCATACCAGTACCGAAGCCGGTAGGGGGGCAATCGGTTAGTGACTATGGGCCACTTGCAGTGTCTACTCCGACTGCAAAATCTTGGTCAGGCTTTTGACAATCCGCATTAAGAAGTCTTTGCCAATGATTCTCATCATACAACAGACGTCGCAGCGGGACGCGCCAACCTACAGACATTCAGCGGCGACTACAGGGAGATGATAGTGATCGCTTCGGCAGGTGCCTGAGAGCTTCGATCGCTTCCATCGGTTTCAATCGGGCTTTCGATAGAGTGCACCATGACCTCCTCCTGCAGGTGACGGACTGTGTGGGATTCCCCCCTCCAGGCTCATTGACACCCTGCGGCGCCTTCTGACAACAGCCAGCTCTCATGTCAACATGTCGAGGTCAACGGATCGACAGTGAGCCCAATATCCCTCCAGGGATCTCTACTACAAAGTCGTCCCTTTCAACCTAACTTTATGCAATCTCACTCGAGCCACTCCTTGGGTGTTTCAACTACAAGCTATCCGGCATTACCCTGCGGGACAACACCTTCCACTGTACAGCGGAAGCCAGCGACCTGCTTCTGCTGTTTCGTTGCGCCGATGAAATATGCAGTGTACTAAACTGGATCGAAAGATACGGATACTGCGGCCGGTCTTCTGAACATCAGAAAGTCGGCGGCGCTGGGTATCGGGTGCGGCCTAGGACTGGGCGCTGTCGCTCGCCTCCCGCCAGTTACTGAACTCATATACTCGTATTTGGGAGAACTGGGGCTTCCTTCAAGGCTACTTCAAGTTGTACATGTGACGGCGCGCCAGAACTTGCTCCGGGACTTGAAACAACTACAACGTGTGGAATACCTTAAAATCTACGTGGCATCATAACTCAGTCACTTGGCACAGTCCTTCCGCTACCGGTGGTGAGGGGTCGCAGACTTCAGGCGGCCTTCGGTAGCTTCCTATCCACAGGACACATATTTAAAGTACGTACGTTATGATACTCTCACCTTCCCCCTACTTGAGAGAGTGCTGGGACTGGTTAACATCCGAGCACTGTCAGTTGCCCTCTGTATGAGAAATATTTGAAACCGTGGATGAGTCAACGCGCCTCCCTCACTGGTCGCCTATTGGAAGTCCTTATGCTGGTCTCTCACGTCCCGCCAGTCGGTGGCGCACGTCGCGACACAGCACTCTCAGGCAATATTATTTATTCTGGAAAACAGCTATGTGGCCCGGGATCTCACCACAACGCCCCCGCCGAAGGCGAAAAATTTTTACACCACCCTTCTGCGGGCAGTTCCGTGTAAGGAGGTAGAAATCAAGTACCTAACTGTCAACTGGCCCACTTGCTGCCGGCCAATGTGCACGTGGCGTGGTATGAGACGACACACAGGCTCCACGTTATCGGCTTAACGGACTCCCCACTTTGCCCCAATTGTCACCTGCTGGAAGCCGATGAACATCGCTTCGCGTGCGTGTCGTTGTCCGGCGTTCGGCTAGTGACACAGAAAAACTTCGCTTGTTATATCCGTGTCACACGTGACATGATTGACCCTAGGGTATCCGGGTGACTTTTAGTATCCTCTTGCCAAATATCATTCGCTTACATGCTTCAAGGGAATGAAAATCCACTACATCTTCGGTGAAGGGAGAAAAGTGGAGCTTGATTACTGGTGGTACATGTAAAACGCTTACAACGCTCTAGAATGCACACCGAGGTACCGTACGCTCTTTGAAAATTATTTACACAATCCCTGCCCCCGCTAGTTTGGGAGTGCCAGGCTCAGTGTAACGCAGCGCACAAAATCACATCGAAGACAGAATGTCCTGAATTCCAAGCAGTGCTAAAGGAAACCTATTGGCTGATTCAAAGAACTCTCCATTCGTTGAGGCATTAGCGATAAAGCATGAGTTTTTTTGTAGATATTTTAGACAGCATTAGTAGAAATAGAAAACGGCAGTGGTGGTGGACAAGAAAACCCAAGCTGCACAACTCCTTGAAGACAGATTCTTTAGCTGAAGTAGCGCAATCAATATGCAAAGTTGTTAAAAAAAAAGTGTGTGAATTCCTAAGGAACCAAACTGCTCAGGTCATCGATCCCTAGACTTACATACTACTTAAACTAACGTATGCTAAGAACAACAGACACACCCATGCATGAGGGAGGTCTCTAACCTCCGGCGGAGGGGTGGGGAGGGGGAGGCGCATTCCGCGATATGGTGCCTGAAACCGCGCTTCCACTCGGCGCAGCAAAAGCTGTTTTAGTTTATGCTTCGAATCATATTGTGAATGTAACATTCTCTTTTATGGCATTTTCACTCGCACAGCTTTAGTAATTACAATTACGTAAATAATAAATAAATAAATAAAGCAACAAATGACAAGCTCATTTAAGCTATTGCCTTGGGAGAATTTTTAGGAATAGTTAGTTAGGGGAAACGTATGAAGAGGGATATTATTTTTCTTGTAGGGTTATAGTGGCGGTGCCAAGTAGGGATAGATTCGATTTTCGTTTCTTTTGTTTTTGGAAATTAAACCTAGTTAGGTAAGGAGATAGGTCCACATCTTCCCTCCCCTCCCCTCTCCAAAGAAATAAGAAGAAAAAAAAGCGTCTAAGGAAAAAAAAGGGGTGGTAAACGCCGCTCAATGTAGACGTTAAGGTCACAAATACGATCTTCCTTTCTTTTCCTTCCTTTACTTTCCCTTCCTTCTCCTCCCATTACTTTTTAAGCCGCTGCACTTTCTAACCCACCAGTAATAGCAAAACGTTCTACAAATATTTCCACGAAAGAGCTTACATCTGCGTCAAGAGTAAAATAATTTACGCTCAACAGTTCGCTTGCCCTGCGGCGGCCACCGGCCACTTGCCACCAACCGCCTTGGGGCCGGCCGCTGACCGACCCGGTGACCGCAGCTCGATATTTTCTTCTCTCACACTGGTAAACATAAAATTTGTTCTTATTGTGGTTTCATTTTTCGGTTGAAATAACTCCTATAAACCGAGTGAACGTCGCTGAATAACACGGGTATGTTGTTATGAGTGAATTTCCCAAGAATTATTCTTTAAATATAGGTTGTAGCATCTGACTTGTAGTCGTTTTCACACATTTACTGTGCCTATTCGGACGAAAATGCACTTCAAACCTGGCTCCACGAAACTTTTAACTCCGAACGAATAGGTTTCTACAGCCGTGGAATCATTAAACGGCCTGATTATACACTCCTGGAAATTGAAATAAGAACACCGTGAATTCATTGTCCCAGGAAGGGGAAACTTTATTGACACATTCCTGGGGTCAGATACATCACATGATCACACTGACAGAACCACAGGCACATAGACACAGGCAACAGAGCATGCACAATGTCGGCACTAGTACAGTGTATATCCACCTTTCGCAGCAATGCAGGCTGCTATTCTCCCATGGAGACGATCGTAGAGATGCTGGATGTAGTCCTGTGGAACGGCTTGCCATGCCATTTCCACCTGGCGCCTCAGTTGGACCAGCGTTCGTGGTGGACGTGCAGACCGCGTGAGACGACGCTTCATCCAGTCCCAAACATGCTCAATGGGGGACACATCCGGAGATCTTGCTGGCCAGGGTAGTTGACTTACACCTTCTAGAGCACGTTGGGTGGCACGGGATACATGCGGACGTGCATTGTCCTGTTCGAACAGCAAGTTCCCTTGCCGGTCTAGGAATGGTAGAACGATGGGTTCGATGACGGTTTGGATGTACCGTGCACTATTCAGTGTCCCCTCGACGATCACCAGTGGTGTACGGCCAGTGTAGGAGATCGCTCCCCACACCATGATGCCGGGTGTTGGCCCTGTGTGCCTCGGTCGTATGCAGACCTGATTGTGGCGCTCACCTGCACGGCGCCAAACACGCATACGACCATCATTGGCACCAAGGCAGAAGCGACTCTCATCGCTGAAGACGACACGTCTCCATTCGTCCCTCCATTCACGCCTGTCGCGACACCACTGGAGGCGGGCTGCACGATGTTGGGGCGTGAGCGGAAGACGGCCTAACGGTGTGCGGGACCGTAGCCCAGCTTCATGGAGACGGTTGCGAATGGTCCTCGCCGAGACCCCAGGAGCAACAGTGTCCCTAATTTGCTGGGAAGTGGCGGTGCGGTCCCCTACGGCACTGCGTAGGATCCTACGGTCTTGGCGTGCATCCGTGCGTCGCTGCGGTCCGGTCCCAGGTCGACGGGCACGTGCACCTTCCGCCGACCACTGGCGACAACATCGATGTACTCTGGAGACCTCACGCCCCACGTGTTGAGCAATTCGGCGGTACGTCCACCCGGCCTCCCGAATGCCCACTATACGCCCTCGCTCAAAGTCCGTCAACTGCACATACGGTTCACGTCCACGCTGTCGCGGCATGCTACCAGTGTTAAAGACTGCGATGGAGCTCCGTATGCCACGGCAAACTGGCTGACACTGACGGCGGCGGTGCACAAATGCTGCGCAGCTAGCGCCATTCGACGGCCAACACCGCGGTTCCTGGTGTGTCCGCTGTGCCGTGCGTGTGATCATTGCTTGTACAGCCCTCTCGCAGTGTCCAGAGCAAGTATGGTGGGTCTGACACACCGGTGTCAATGTGTTCTTTTTTCCATTTCCAGGAGTGTAGTCAGACTGCTTTGGATAGTGTTAGAGAATATATTGTTCATGATTAATTACTTTCTTATGTTTACTGCTGTTTTCAGCAAACTAGTTGAAACACACTGTTAAATCGTGCACTGCACTAATCCAACAGAGTTGCGACTTACTAGTTTAATAGAACATAAAGTGCGTCCTAAAACGGCTAAAAAATAGTAAGATTTTACGCAAATACGCAACTTCGGAATAGTCTGTCTTTATGTGCTGTCCTGCGTCATATTCAAGTAGCATGCAAATTTGGCAAGTGGAGTAGGTTCATGGAGAAGCTAATTTACTAAATTATTCTGTGTCACAGGTTCATAAATAAAACTGTACAGTTAAAAAATTATGTTGGTGTAAGCAGAAAAAGTAATTACCACGTGTACAATACATATGATTTACGCCCTTACGCAGTGGGATAGCGAGTGGACTTACAACGGAGAAGTTTTTTAAGTTTTCCTCACTGAGCCGGCCGGGGTGGCCAAGCGGTTCTAGGCGCTTCAGTCCGGAACCGCGCTGCTGCTACAGTCGCAGGTTCGAATCCTGCCTCGGGCATGGATGTGTGTGATGCCCTTAGGTTAGTTAGGTTTAAGTAGTTCTAAGTTCTAGGGGACTGATGACCTCAGATGTTAAGTCCCATAGTAGTCAGAGCCATTTCCTTACTGATATTCGATCTGGCTACTTTATAACAATGTCGGAGGTTAGGTAAAAAACGGACATCAATCGAGCACGGAACCTAGAAGTAATGCAGCCTGTACCTCACAGTTCGACGAAGTAACCTCAGAGCTAGCGAAGAACTGCGGTAGTCATCACCGCCTTATTTCCCCTATGGCGGCTTGGACAGATAAATTACGACGAGAACGATAAGATTTGTTGCTGTGTTGGCATGGAACGGCCTCACTGAGAACCCGAAGTCACACCAAAAGTGAAAATCACCCACATTATTCAATGGAAATTACCACAAAATATTTAGTGAATTTAGAAAGATATATCTGTGATATCTAGTCAGCATTTCGACAGTCACAGCGTTTCCAAAAATACTCTGCATTGTTGACAAGTTTCAGGTATTCTACCAACAGGAAGAATTCGTTTGGCCTGTCAGTGGGTTCCTTCAGCGGGATTGGAAGTGACTGCCTGCTTCCAACTCAAAACACGCAACTGCCAAAACCTGGAACACCCAGCATGTCCTTCAGTGAGTTTTATTCCCGTTTCTGTAACCATGTATATGGACTAGAACTTAGTTACGATTAAATGCCCAGACTACGAACTAAACATCATAAATCAATAACTGCACAATTACTTCCATTTTTCTATCTTATGAGTACTGAAAACTAAAATGGTCATTCACCGTATGCGACTCCAGTTTTGGAACGTCTCCAGTAGCTATAATGGTCGCAGGTTCGAATCCTGCCTCGGGCGTGGATGTGTGTGACGTCTTTAAGTTAGTTAGGTTTACGTAGGTCTAAGTTCTAGGAGACTGATGACCTCAGATGTTAAGTCCCATAGTACTCAGAGCCAGAGTTATAATGTAAACATGATGAATACGCAAAACGTCTTTTGATCATTAGAGACTTAGAAAATGTTTTTACCATGTAATCAGTCATTGACACTGCTTTCAGTACAGAGGAACACAAACGAAAAGACAATAACGAACCATAGATTGCAAAAAATGAACATAAACATAAGGACTTCTTATGCTAGGAATAACACATGGTGAATAAAACCTCCCACATTGGCTGTTACAATATTTATTAAATAGTCACTACCGGTTTCGCATAAAGAGAGATGCATTTACAGGTGATCGGTACAAGAAATTGAAACATTACAGAATTGCAATGGCTTGAGAGTAGAGGAGTACTACCATAAAGCACCATATATCAGTCACAACTCTGTAATCACAGGTTTTTCGAACAGTCATGGCGCGGCAAAGAGACAGTTTGGAGCCAAGTCCCACCGTTCATTGCCAAGACAGAAGCAGATAGCACACTAAATGCGGTAGTCCACGATTAAACAGACTGGGACTGCGGGGCACCTATAAGCGGTAGGAAGCAAGATAAACCTATTTAAATTTTTGTCTACTTTATGAATATGTGAAATAACTAAAAATACCACATTAACATCTCTTAACTTCGACACATCTGTTCTCAAACCATTGTAAGTCTGAAATGTTTTAATCTCTCGTACAGATCACCTGAAGATGCATCTGTATTGATATAAAATCGGCAGTCATTTCTTAATAAAAATATTGTAATGGTCAGTCTGGAAGATTTTATCCACCATGTGGAAGTTAAGAAAGTCTATTGTGCAAGGAAACCACAAAAAAGCCCCGGAAAAAAATGAGTACCAGCATTTATATGAATCGATATCAGCTTCCGATAAAATGTTTGGAGAAGCAGCTGCCATGAGAACTTGGAACGAAACACAAAAAACGCTGACAATGTCTAGATTAAGTCATCGCCAAGCAAAACCGTCGTTCGATCCACAAATACTGAAAGAACAACAGATGTCGTCTACTCGTAATGACTGCAGTACAACAGCTGCTGATGGTTTGTAAATAAAAGTAAGAAGAGTCTACGTTGAGGAGCTTTTCAACGTGCAGTACGCCTGAACAGAGGGAACGCAAATAACATCGTCACCAGGCTGAGCGTGATGCTGATTTCCTGTGCAACCGGACTGTAGCCCAAACTTAATTCTGTCTGTGAAAGAATTGCTGAACAGTGTATTGGTAACATAAAATCCTTTACACCAAACACAACAGAGAATCACTATATGTTACTTAATTACATCTAAATACCATAATACATTCACTTCTTTCCGCCGCTGACTTAATTTCACAGCAGAGTGTCACAAAGTTGTGGAGGCGATAGGCGATACACAGCCGTTATCATCTACCGCAACAACACTCACGCCCACTCTCTTCCACCCCCCCCCCCCCACTTCTCCCCCCCCCCCACACACACAGCACACACACACACACACACACACACACACACACACACACACACACACACACACACCCGCCGCGGATATCACGCAAATTATGACACTGGATGCACATTTATATCTACGTCTTAGTTTTCTTCTGTGGGGTGTTCTGCTGTTTGCTTCGAAGGTGAATCAATAAGGTAATTACCGATATTCGATTTGGTGAACATCTAATGTTTGCCATCGTTTCAGCTGCACCATTCAAAAATAGCATAAATGTGTGATTTAAAAGCGTTATTTATTTATTTATTTTTAGAGTCAATAGTAAACACGTTATTTATGGAAAACTGTGCAAAAAGAAACAGCACACACGCAAAAATTGATAATGTAGCACACAAGATAAAGTGTGAGGCACATTATGCTAAGTTGTACTACTCTCAGTTATCAATTATCTCATTGAAAATTGCAGCTATAATACGTATGAATGCTTTTGTCCATGTAACTGTGTAGTCCTGTATTGCAGCTACATAGGACAAATTTTGGTTCAGTTTCTACCATTCTTCCATTGTCAAGATGTCACGAAAATTTTATTTGAGATTTTGTAGAAATTAACACACAGCTGTTTGTAACAGTACAGAGATGATAAGTAGATAATTAATTATCCATCTGTCAGCCTTTAGAAGCTTCGAACGTCTCGTTACAGTCAAATGTACACATGCCAGGAAATTGGATCACAACGATAATAAGTTAAGTCAATTTACCAGTGGTGATATACAGCTCAGGGCTACACCCAAAACTTATCTTTTCTCTCACAGGCAGAAGACTCCATTTAATTATTCATAATAAATTTATACTCTGCAGTAACAGTAACAGACTAAATCATTAAATGATAATGGAAGAGAAATCATTTATGTTTGTGTTGACGACAACTGTAATTTGATCTTATGTGTCGATTCTTAACTATAAAATAAGAAAGACCATCGACTGCATTTGAGTAAGAGTATCTCATGGCACGCCATAGCTTCTGTTTAATCCACTACATGACTCACAACAGTAAAAATTTATTTGCAGCTTTACTCTGTTATCATATGTTTTACGCATAACCCACTGAGTTTGGTGTACTCCAGAATCTCGAGCAGCATACTTTCCTGCTTGCTGTTAACGAAGCAAGTCCTACGTATATAAGATTCAGCAGGTTGCTAGTGTTTTTCTTTGAGTTTCAATCTCTGCATGTTCTTAAGAGACGTGAGGCGGTGTAGCTGCATAGGTTTTCTAATCCGAATATGAGTGCATTCTAGGTGTTACCTTGTGGAAGATCATGAAATAGGCAGATCTTATTCAAAGTAGTTGTCCATAAAACGTGACTATGTCACCATTCTGTCTTCTCATAGGTAGTCAGCGCACGGTTGAGTATCCCACCCACTAACGCCATACAGTGCAGTTAGACAGTGTAAGGCCATCTCATTCACTGCACAGCCATACCTTTCTAACCATACAGTTGTTAGTATTGTCTACTAGGAATGATTACAATATAATTTCTAATGACTCTTTGACAAAAGGGAGAAGCGCCTTCTGAGTGAGATTTTTTGCTTGCAGCACGCCTACGACAGAAATAATCCAAAATAACAATAGGAGGTTACCAAAATTAGCGAAGCCTTTCGTGTTCCTTATTCCACTTTCTGATAACAACTGCTTCTCCATTCATGTTAGCAGAAATTGGATTTGAGCTTGCACTTCACACATTCGCTGGTTTTAATTTCTTCCGTGGCTCTTCTAAGATTTACTTTCAGAGTATATTTTGTTTATCTGCAACCGTATTTTTCATAGCTAATCACTATCTGTGTGTATGTTCATATTTCGCAGGCAGTGCTTTGGTCTTGACTTTTCATTTGTGTTCGTCGGTGTTGTGGATAGTTCCAATGAAATCATACTGAAGAAAAATATTTTCTACGCATGTAACATTCAAAAAACGTGATGTCTGCTGATGATGTTTAAAGCACAACCACTGGAGACACTCCAAAAATGAGAACCGCATCCGAAAATGAACGTTTCAGTTATCAGTACGCTTAAGATGGAAAAACCAAAGTAATTGTATCAGTTATTGATTACTCATAGGAATACCCTTTGGTATTCCTGCTCTTGGTAGCCATGTACTTGAAATGCAAAGTGGGAGTCACTTTCGAGCCCACGCAAGGAGCACGTCGGCTGGTGAAACGAATTCTTCTTGAGGGCATTGTATCTTAAACTTGGCAACGACGCAAAATATGTTGGGAAACACTGTGACCGTCGAGATACTTTCTGGTGGCACAGATATACCACGCTAAATTCATTTTATTTTGTTCCCATTTTCTACGAATATTCTGATTATCACTTATGATGCAACTTTGTGTTATCAGTGTATTGTTTTGGTCCCGACTAGGTTGTTCCATGCCAAAACTGCAACTAATCGAGTCTCTTACAATCCAATTTATCTGTCCAGACCACCACAGGGCAATAAGACTGAGACAACTGCCCCAGTTCTTCTCAGTTCTAGTCTCAATGGACAACGGTTTTTTACCTATTCTTGGACACAGGTGCAAGGAGCCAGATCGAATATCAATAAGAAAAACGTGTTCTCTTGGTACCCGGTTGTGTAAGGGCAAAAAGCTTGCTACACTGCACGCTCGACAGCGCCGTTCACTGCTTATGCCAACATAGGTTTTGTGTTTTCCAACTTTATTTATGCAACTGTGTCACAGAACAGTTTATTAAGTGGCCTTCTTTATGCGCCTACTGCAAGTGGGAAATATCCATGGTACTTGAGTATAACACGGAACAGCACATAAACACTGATCAAGTTCAAAGTTCAAAGTTGCCATATCTTATAAATTTGTACCAATTTAGTCATGTTACAGACACTTTATGTTGTTAAATTTGGGTTTTCTAGTAAGACTGTTGTGGTATGTTGTATTTCATTTGTATTTGTACAGTACATACTTCAAACATGTTTTCCAATTAATTTTCAGAACAAACTGTAAACATATAAAGAAACTTATTGCCAACAATATATTCCTTAACATTACCTAAAACAAACAATTCCCAGTTAGTTCAATCATTCCACGCCTTTAAAAACCCAATCGCTTGGAGTTAAGCATTTCGCGAAGTGCATTTTCGTCCGCAAAGGAAAATTCTCGAAGGTTGTTCGATAAGAAGTGGGGAAGGTAAATATTTGAGGGTGCAAGAAAAGCAGAATAACTGCATGAAAGATGACTTCTAATGTAAATTCCTAGATAGGTTTGTTTGTTGTATCAGTGTAGTGCTTTATTATGTTGCTGTGCAGTGTTGTTGGGCATTTTTCTTTCACTTGTTGGAAACCAAGTGTAGCTGCAATCGACACACCACTGGGGAGGATTTCGTAAGACACCACACCCTCATTTTCCACTAGATGCAAAATATTACTTCACGTTGTCCTTTGCTTGAGAAGAGTCTTTTGTTAGGGCTCTGTTATTAATTTCTATCACAAAGTCATCACTGCACCGGGTTTTGAGAACATGATTCGAAAATCGCTTTAACTGGCGATTTGTGAATTGCTCCTGGGGGGAGGCCGACATCCAATTGCGCCACAAATTGTTGAAGAAGTTATTATTTCCGTAGCTGCGAATTCTGCTATCTTTAAGGAGTGCTGCGTGTCGTCAGCTGAACAATCCATGGTCTACAGTTACAAAAGTGCTGCGAACCATGGTGAAATTCCATGTATAGTGTGGTTGCAGGCTGTCGTGTATGGAGGTAGTCGTTGCACTGAGCAACGATTGTAACCTGGGACTTAAACATGATGTACAATTAACAAATGTTATCCTCTCATGAGGAAATTAAAGTGTGTTTTCCAATGATTTATTCGTTGTTTGTCGTCTACATTTTCTTAAAAAGGTTTCCACAAAGTTTCATTGTCCTACAATCATTCGTTTTTCATTGCAGCCCTCTCAAGTAACGAAAGTTTAATTATAAAAATCCGGCATTCTCTTCACTACCACATAAGTGATCTACAGTATTATTACTTCCAAAATATTAAATGATTTTAAGACGCTTACAATAAGCAATAAAATTCACTCTTTTCTTGTTTTTCTAAATGTTTAAAATCCCAAAACGAAGAAAATGTGTTTTTGCGCTTGTAATCTGTACCTCTTTTGCTTCTGTTCAGGTTCATGCCACACTTATTTCCATTATATTTTTAGTCGATTATAAAATTATTGTATAGCAACCGGAAGGCGTACAGTTACACTCGTAAGGATATACTAAAAAAAATGAAAGTAAAACATTTTGGGAACAGTATATAGCCGTCTGAATCATGGTTTTTTGTGGTTTTTAATGACCTGGGGTAAAATTTATACCCAATTTTCCCCCGGTGGTCTTCATTTATCAGTGTAATTATTCCTATGAAAATACGAGAAAAAGTTCAACACAATCTGTTGTATAGGGCTGCGTGAGGTGTTAGCACGGTTAGAGGCTCTATGTCACGGAATGCGCGGCCGGAGGTTCGAGTCCTCCCTCGGGCTTGTTCTTAGAATAAGTTAGTTTAAGTAGTGTGTAAGTCAAGGGACCGATGACTTCAGCAGTTTGGTCCATTAGGAATTCACACACATTTGAACATTTTTGTTGTTGTAAAGGAAATATCAAACAGAAAAGCGACATAAGAGTTTAATAAAATATAGTACATAAATGAGCCACAGAGGCCTTTGAAGGTGTCAATCAAGGCGTCACAAGCAACCACCATGACAGACGCCTGGAATGGTTTGTGAAAACCATGAAAAACCATGAGAGTTTCACATGTTCGGACATGGGGGAGATACAGAGATACAGGAACTGTCGACGGCATGGCTTGCTCAGGCCACCCAAGGGCTACTACTGCAGTGGATGACCGCTACCTATGGATTATGGTCGGAGGAACCCTGGCAGCAACGCCACCATGTTCAATAATGCTTTTCGTGCAGTTAGAGGAGGTCGTGTTACGACCCAAACTGTGCGCAATAGGCTGCATGATGCGCAACTTCACTCCCGACGTCCATGACGAGGTTCATCTAAGCAACCACGACACCATGCAGCGCGGTACAGATGGGCCCAATAACAAGCAGGACGGGTCGCTCAGGAATGGCATCACGTTCTCTTCACCGACGAGTGTCGCATATGTCTTCAACCAGACAATCGTCGGAGACGATTTGCTGGCAACCAGGTCAGGCTGAACGCCTTAGGCACACTGTCCAGCGAGTGCAATAAGATGGAGGTTCCCTGCTGTTTTGGGGTGGCATTATGTGGGGCCGACGTACGCCGATGGTGGTCATGGAAGGAACCGTAACAGCTGTGCGATACGTGAATGCCATCCTGCGACCGATAGTGCAACCACATCGGCAGCATATTGACGAGGCATTCGTCTTCATGGACGACAATTCGCGCCTCCATCGTGCACGCATTGTGAATGACTTCCTTCAGGACAGTGACATCGCTCGACTAGATTGGCCAGCATGTTCTACAGCCATGAACCCTATCGAACATGCCTGGGATATATTGAAAATTGCTGTTTACGGACGACGTAACCCACCAACCACTCTGAGGGATCTACGCCGAATCGCCGTTGAGCAGTGGGACAATCTGGACCATCAGTGCCTTCATGAACTTGTGGACAGTATGCCACGACAAATATAGGCATACATCAATGCAAGAGGACGTGCTACTGGGTATTAGACGTGCCGCTGTGTACAGCAATCTGGACCACCACCTCTGAAGATCTCGCTGTATGGTGGTACAACATGCAGTGTGTGGTTTTCATGACTAATAAAAAGGGCGCAAATGATGTTTATATTGATTTGTATTCCAGTATTCTGTACAGGTTCCGGAACTCTCGGAACCGAGTTGATGCAAAACTTTTTTTCATATGTGTATAATGAGGGAGGTTATTCCAGAGTCGGGTTCCTGCTACTGAGGAGGACTACGACAAATTTGGTGAACGATGGAGTCGGACAGAAAGGATTTTGCTCTGATGGGAAGAGGTATTTATGCCATGTTGTCCAGACAAGACCATCAAGGTTGAGGAGACATATGGGAGAGATTGTACGTTGATAAGACAGGAGAGAAGACAGAGGGTACAGAAATATCTGTGCTTGTCTGCACCCAGCCAGGATAGCTGTGGGTATCGTGATGAAACGTGACCAAAGAGTCGTACATCACAGATATTTCGAACACAGGCATTTATAACTGGTTCCAGGAACTGTGAGCTTTCCTGAGAAAGGCACTGCAGGATAACATCGCTACCTTCAGTAATTGGAACTATAAGTTTTTGTAGAAGTTCTTTTTTCAGGTCAAGAGGGAAGAGCTGGATGAATTTTTTGAGCTCATGGAAAGAGGCTGACGTCTTCTTCCACACTGCAGTTACGCGCTCAGTCCAACTTAGATTTCCATCTGTTATTATTCCAGACTCTTTTCTGAAGGAGATAAGTTGCTGTTTGTTCCATTTAGGGTTAGAAAAAAATGATTCAAATGGCTCTGAGCACTATGGGACTTAACATTTGAGGTCATCGGTCCCCTAGAACTTAGGACTGCTTAAACCTAACCAACCTAAGGACATCACACAGATTCATGCCCGAGGCAGGGTTCGAACCTGCGACCATAGCGGTCACGCGGTTTCAGATAGAAGCGCCTAGAACGGCTCGGCCACTTTAGTGTTAGAGATGGGAGGAATTACTTATATTTCCTGCTAATGAGCTTAGAAAAACCAACCAGTGCCGCTAGAGTTTTCGTTGGGTTGAGCCTTAAGCATGCATTCAGCATCCATTTTTTTCGGTGCCCACATTTCGGTATTGAGATTCTCGATAACTGCCTTGAGGTTTACTTGTTTCTCATTTACATACAAGTTGAGCTCTTCCGTGTACATGTGGTATTTGCAGTTGGATCAAAGTGATTACACGTTGTTGACATACAATGAAAAGTGTGTAAGACCTAATAACGAACCGTAGGGGTGCCGCATACTACCAGCCTCCACTGTGACAATCGTGCCGAGGACGACGCACTGCAGGCGAGAGGTCAAGTATGAGCGAAACCATTGCACTGTACTTGGTGAGAAACTTAGGCTGCTAAGTTTCGTACTTACAGTCTCAAAGTCAACAGTGTCGAAGGCTTTGCTGAACTCTATGAAGCACATGATAGTCGCCTGTTGTACAACCATGGCAAGCTTCAGGTCATGTGTTACCTTTATTAAGGTATTTGGTATCTCATTCGGTAAATGCTGGTAAATTTTGTACTCCATTGTTGCACTGACTCTGCAGAACATAGCGTAACACCTTACACTCGTCTCCACGTGGAGCTGGCCCCGCTGCAAAGCCTTGTCGACAAGCAGGACTGGCAACCTAAGTAATTAACTCAGCTAATTATTAATTCGGTCTTTTTCATGGAAAGTTGTTTAAACAAATAATAGTTCTCTTACGCTAGAACGCCTGAGAAGTCTGACGCCCGTACACAATTTCGTAATTGATAACAAAATGGAGGGAAGATTAGTGTTTGATTTGTCCTCGACAACGAGGTCAGTAGAGACGAGGCGCAAGTTCGGATTGGGGAACGATACGGACGGAAATTCGTTGTAACCGTTTTAAAGTAACAATCCCGGCATTCACCTGAGGCGATTTAGGAGTAGAACAGAAAACATAATTCTGGATGAATTGACGAGGATTCGAACTGTTATCCCACCAACGCGAATCCAGTGTCTTACCACTGCGCCAACTTACTCGGTAAAGTTGGTAAAAGAGCGTGTGATTCGTGGCCCCCTGTAGCTGAATGTATGCATTCCGGAAAAGGAATGGAGTGGTTTGGTTAAGGGCAGTTCAATTAATTACGGTTTATTATCTAAATTAGAGAACAATTTATTCAGCACGGGGGTCGAACACGGTGGCAAATTACATCACAATAACGATTGCTGTTGGGTGGCCGTGAATACGGTGAGTGACAGGTATCACGATCAAAATATATCATCAGCAAATAATATGTACAGAAAAAAATGCGTGACTTTACATTGCATTGCTGAACACTGACGTACCGCAACGTTTTACTTTACTTATAATGATTACAGTGGGCTAGCATATGATAAGTATTTATAAATCGCAGTTCCAGTCATTTTTTAAAACGTAACAGGATGTTTACTTTCTCGAGTAACAAACTGTGGCGTTGCCGTCAGTACTGCTTGAATCTGTTGCATTCGTATCAGGTTTCCTGCTATTATTTTTCGTTTCTTTGTGCTTTTGCGCCGCATCTGCGTTGGATCAGCATGGTTAATAGCGGATTTAGCATGATTAATTTCAGGGGTGGCCGGGTGTCCCCCTGTTGCCACCCCGTTACCTCTGGAACAGAAGTATGTACCCAAATTTGAGAAAGATTTTTAAATGTTTACGAATTGTATAACTGAGGTGGGACTGTCCGCCCCGATAGCTGAGTGGTAAGCGCGGCGGTCTGTGACGCCAAGAGGCCCGGGTTCAATTCCCGGCTGGGTCGCAGATTTTTATCCGCTCAGAGACTGGGTGTTATATTGTCCTCATTATCATTTCATCACCATCAGTGGACGGCAACGGGAAACCACCACTGGAATCACTTTCCTAGACACCCATTGGTGGACATCTCTGACGAGGCTTCCCCCATGACAAGACCTGCCGTAAGGCAGAACCCACAGTTTAGGTGGGACTTGGGTACCTCCCCGGTATTCACCTGGTCGGAACTGTGAAACCGCCTAAAACTCAGACTGCCTGGCACACCTATCCTCGTCGTCAAACCGCCGAGCGGATTCGATCGGGCATCCCGCCTCCATCCTGGAAGCGGAGCTTTTACACGCGCAGCTGTTCGGACGGGTTGATATTCACCTCAATTTATACTTAGTTATACATCTTAAGATAGAACATCACAGAAATTTTGAATATCATGAAGCGGAGGAGATATTCGAAGAAAAATACCTGATATCTCTTCAGAATATGCGCTTACAAAGGGTAAGGCAAAAAATGTAACGACATAAATCCTGTGAATCTTTCACCTTTGTTGGCAAGTCTCAGAGAGGAGCTTACTCTCGAAGAATATCGACTGACAGTCTCCGCAAATTGCTCTGTTAAGGAATCGAAAAAAGATAAAAGGCTGGGGATGACTTGCCATCGATAATGATCATGTTGTTTTAGGTTTCAAAGGAACCAAGTGGCATACACAGTAAGGAATTATGACCGTACAAGGGTCTGGACCGCCACTGTGGCCGGCCGCTGTGACCGAAAGGTTCTAGGCGCCTCAGTCCGGAACCGCGCTACTGCTACCATCGCAGGTCCTAATACTGCCTCGGATGTGGATGTGTGTGATGTCCTTAGGTTAGTTAGGTTTAAGTAGTTCTAAGTCTAGGGGACTGATGACCTGAGATGTTAAGTGTCATAGTGCTTAGATCCATTTGAACCATTTTTGAACCACCACCGTCCCGAATATGGTCCAACACCTCACCACTGAGACACCTCTCTCAGTTTAAGGTGTCGAGTTCCCCATAAAGGAATACTTTTAGCCACTAGCCAGCAGTAACCAAAACGTCAGCCCACTGAACGGTATACCTTGACCTATCCCTCCGGCTATGTAACGGTGCCTGGTGTTGAACTGTATGCGGCTGTGTCGAACGCCCCTGCATTGAGGGACGCGGAGCAGCTGCCATCGGCCTGAGGCACGAGTAAAGCCGAGGCGGCGGGAGCCGCTGCGCTGTCGCGACGCTTTTACTGGTGCTACGGAGCTGGCGTCACCCGGCGCCGCGCCAGCTGGATGCGCGTGCATTATGTAATGGGCAGGCGAGTTACTGGCCCGCCAGGAGACGCCACTCGGCAGAGTGGCCGACCGCGGCGGTAAAACTCGCGATCACTCCGCGCGATGGCGGCCGCGACGGCGACGCCGCCTCGTATTGGCAGACGGCGCGTCTCCGCGTGGTTCCCGCTCGTCCCCGCGGCGGCGATCATCTTCTTATGGGGACCTATATCCGCGCGTTCGACAAAGTAAAGTAGCCTCTCTCCCGACAGTTTTCCAATTGCAGACATACGTCACACACGTCCGAAAGAAGAGTTGCAGAATTTGTCCACTAAGATACCATTCAACCTCACTGACAAGGGGAGGCCACGACGTTTGGAACGCGGATTTACTTCAAACTTCGTACACTCGTAGTACTCCATGAGGACAACAAAATGTGTAAGCAGTAGAGCGTACTTCTCAAGCGTTATTGAGAAAATCGCAAGATAATTTCGGTCATCAAATATATACCTGTGCGTGGCCGTTTTTACCAGGAAGCGGCGGCAGCCGAGTGGTGGTAGTTGGCCTTTGGCTGTGCTGCGGTGCGGACGTGCTGTTTGTGTTCCTGCCGCAGAGCGAGCGCTCGTGTTGTTTACGTCGTACTCGGCCGTTTCGCGCGTGCCGTACTCAGCATATAGATCACTATGGCGCACCAATACAGAAAATCGACGCTCAAATTTACGTTCCGCAACGAATTTGCACGGCCCAAAGCACTCGAAGTCGAACGATTTCAAGGAGAAGACGTTAAAATCCCGGCGACCGACATTCTCGGCATTCATCTGTCTATTGTGAGTAGTATCGCGATCATCAATGACGCAGCATGTGAACGGATCCTTCGGGAAACGAAACAGGGCCTCCGTTTCTGCCATGCTGATGGCAATGTGGGGACTGTACACGTCGATTATTCTGGCATGGGATTTCATACGATCAGACTTTTCGAACTTCCTTTAGAACTACCGGCGGAGGACGTCGTGACAGCGCTGCGCCCCTATGGCACGGTGCATGATCATATTGCGGAAAAATGGACGCAATTCCAGACATATCCGGTGCTGAACGGAGTCCGCCAGGTCCGAGTAGCACTTAAAAGATATGTACCTTCATATCTGAATATCGGTGGCTGCCGTGCCATCGTTATATACGATGGGCAACCGAAGACCTGCTCTGGTTGTGGGAAGGAGGGACACCTCAGATCCGAATGTATCCAACGTCGCATCACTCAACTGCCGCCGGCTGACGCGGACCCACCATCGCAGCCGACGCTGCTTCCCGTGACGTATGCTGCAGCCCTCACGACAGCTACCACTTCACCACGACAGCCGACATCCACTGTTGGGTCGCGGCTCCATCCTACAATACAGGGCGATGACGACACACCCGCTCCACCAGCTATGGATTCAACTCCGATGCCGCCGCCCCGTCGACGGATAACAACATACATGACGATAGCATGGCCGTAGACTCGCTTATTGTGCCTACGGCTGCCTTTGTGCCGGAACGTCGTGATTCTTTGCCATCGTCTGACACAGAAGGACACGCCAGGAAGCAACGCTCTCCGAAGCGACGGAAGCGGAGGCGTAGAGCAACTTCCGGACGGGATGCGACACAGCCTCCAGAGGACGACGACTCCACCTTCAATGACGACGCTACTACAGAGGCAGGCGCCATTTGCTGCAGTGTGGCACCACCAAACGGAACTGAGGACGAACCACACATATCTACAGTGGCAAAATCGGATGCCGATATGCAGGACAGATACCACTCACCACCTTCTGGAGTGCAAAGCACCTATGCCGTGTCCTGAGGAGGCTAGGGAAGTCGATCTTGCTTTCAGTTCCCCGACGTGGGCAGATGACCACGACGACGACGACACCACGCAAGTTACGCCAACAGGGCCCACGCCATTGGCGCCGGCTCTCTAGACAGGACTGCAGGTGAGATTTGGGGCGATGTGGAGGTGTCAATACAGTCAGAAGCGTCATAGGTAATTCCAGTCTTACTGGATAACTTGACACCTGCGGTTCAGCAACAAGCTTATCGTATCGCACGCTTAACCTCAACACGATACGAACGGCAGTGAAGATCCAGTTGCTGCGTGAGATGCTTCGTTCTTCGGATGTTGACATTGCTCTGCTGCAAGAAGTGTATATAGCGGCCCTCCCCGATTTCTACGGTTATGTGACATATATGTCGCCGGCGGACCGAAATGGCAGAGATACGGCCATACTAGTGCGCGACGGAATTGCCACCGAAGACGTGATTTACCTTCCGTCAGGAAGGGGGCTGGCGCTCACAGCACTGGGCACGCGCATCATTAACATTTACGCTCCATCAGGAACTGACCAACGCCGCCAACGATCGCTTTTCTACTCGGAGGATATCGCCCCCATTTTTATCAGCCGCTTTGATCAATATATCTTCGCCGGCGACTTTAACTGTGTGCTCCACCCCAAAGATCAAGCCCCACATTTCTCGACTTGTCAAGAACTTCGGCTCCTGGTTCGAGATCTGCTTCTCACCGACACGTGGGAGACAGTGCATGGCGGCCGTCCCGGGCCGACATACCTTACTAGTCACTCAGCCAGTCGCCTAGACCGCATTTATGTCTCACGCGCTCTAGCGCCGGGAGTACTGGACGCCGAACTTTGGCCGCTTGCCTTCTCCGATCATAGCGCTTTCATATGCACAATCACTCTACAGCAGCAGCGGATATGGCGCAGCCGAGGACCCTGGAAGCTGAATGTGGCACCTCTTCAAGCCTTGGAATGCCGTCAGATTATCGCCAACACATGGTTGGATTGCGAACGTCGTCTTCCCCGATACCCTTTGACTCTAGCATGGTGGGTGGAATGTGCAAAACCAGCGTTTCGGCGTGTGCTAACACAATTCGGAAAAGATATCGCAGCTTGGCATCGTCACACATTGGACTTTTATTACACGATGCTCCGCGAACTCGCCAGCCAATCACCATCTCCAAACCGACAAATGAAAAGCCGCCGAATTAAAGGTAAAATATTGTCTCTTACGAGGAAACGTTTGGAGGGGGTCGTTGTGCGATCGCGGCGTCAAGACCGAGCCGAAGGAGAAAACCCGTCTATGCATCACATCGTGCTCGACAGCCGCCTACACCGACAGCAGTTGATCACGGACCTCGTATTGCCAGGTGGTAGGGTCGTCATGACTCAGGCGGCGGTTACAGAAGCCTTTGCGGATCACTATCGCCGGTTTTACGACGAGGTGAATACAGAGGAAGCGGACGATCACGACATACTGCAGCACGTGTCGCACACCCTCGACAATGCAGCAGCGGCGACGCTGTTAGCTGAACTAACAAGGAACCATATCGAGGATGCACTTAACAAGGGAGCCCTCAACAAATCTCCCGGACCAGACGGATTGCCGTTCGAGTTTTATCGGACTTTCCGCGATCTAATGATGCCCCGATGGATCATCATGTACCAAGAACTGATGACTCCCGGTTCCCACGTGCCACCAGCATTCGTGGAAGGGCTCCTTATACCGATACACAAGCCATCCAGAGGTCGGACGGTCGAGGACTACAGGCCAATTACAATGCTGAACTCGGACTATAAAATCTTCGCCCGACTACTCGCCAGCCGCATAAAGAAGGTTCTGCCCATACTCCTCTCAATGGAGCAAACGACACAGGGCGGAGTGACCAACATGCAAACGGCAACCAGCGAATGCAGGGATTTAATAACCATCGCCACATCCTGTCGCCTTCGAGCTGCTCTGATCTCCATTGCTTTCGACCACGCCTTCGACGGAGTTCGCCACAAGTTCCTTCTGACCGTTATGGCCCGCATGGGCTTCCCGCCTGACTTTCTCGATCTTTCAGCGCCTTTTCGGTGGAGCTGCATCCCGTGTACTGGTGAATGGACGAATTGCTGGCCCCTTTCCGATCCGACGGTCAGTTCGCCAAGGATGCCCACTCTCCATGATCCTTTACGCGATCGCACTCGAACCACTTGTCGAAGGGTTGAAACACAGGCTCTCGGGCATGTCATTGAGGGATCACACATTTCACTGCAGGATATATGCTGATGACCTTCTATTACTTGTACGCTCTGGTGACGAGGTACGCTCGGTGATACAATGGATCAATCGCTATGGATTGGAAGTGGGCAGCCTCATGAATGTGGCCAAGTCGGCAGCGATGCCCATTGGGAGAGGTCTACAGGAGGACGTTTTAGCCCCACTCCCACTAGTCAACAAGATCCGGTTCTTGGGCATAACATTTACACAGGATGTACGCCGCACGGCTGCCATGAACTATGCACGATTACTACAGGCAATACGCACAGAAGTTCGCCGGAAGCTACTTCGACGGATGGACCTCCTACAGCGTGTGGAAAACCTCAACCTTCACGTGGCGACTAAGATGATCCACATGGCCCAGGTCCTACCGATATCGACAACGATGGCCCACAGACTGCAAGCAGCGTTTGGATATTACCTTATCGCCGGACACCTATTCAAAGTCCGCTACGAAACACTCACCCTCCCTCCGCGTGATGGCGGACTGGGACTTACAAATGTACGAGCGAGAGCTACAGCGTTATACTTGTGCACAATGATGAAATTGTGGACCCACAAAGATGCTTCCCTTACGGGACGTTTGTTAGAGGAATTGCTGCCGGCGTCTCTTCTGCCACCTATCACGGTTGCGCACATTACACCCTCACTCTCGCACCTCTCGGCTTTTATTCTTGAGTATAGTTACGTGCGTCCAGACCTTCCCAACTGACGTTGTACTCGTAATGTCGAAAGCGACTTCTTTCGAAAGCCGTCTGTGCCGGTAAAATATTTGGAGGTAACAAGTAGTTTCGGGCTCCTTCCAGGTATAAGGGATTTCTCAAATCACGGACAAGCACACATTTTCAGTATCACTTTATGCATTTGGTCGTTTACTAGTAGATAGTTAAGAATATTATATTACTTGTAATAATAAAAATTTGTAGACTGTCAAATAACATTGTAAACTTAATAAAAGTTCACCCGATTACACGTATTTTTCCCATTATATCAACTGTAATATAAATAGTAAAGAGAATGTTATAAATAAAAAAAACTGACGAACGGGACTCGATCCACCGATCCAGCGATTACGGGGCTTCAACGCTACCCACTCGGCTGCTGCCACTTCATGGCAAAAATGGCCACGCACAGGTATATATTTGACGACCGAAATTATCTTGCGATTTTCTCAATAACGCTTGAGAAGTACGCTCAATTGCTTACACATTTTGTTGTCCTAATGGAGTACTACGAGTGTACGAAGTTTGAAGTAAATCCGCGTTCCCTTGTGAGTCTATCTGTTTCAGAGTCCTGTAACGTATACTGAGGTCCAGCGTAATAAGGTATCTCGCGCAGAATGACCGTAGCCAGCACAGATTACGAAAACGTCAGTCATGTGACATACTACTTGTGCTTCCCCTCACACGATACCCTCGAAGCCATGGATCAAGAGAAACAGGTGTGTGCTGTGTTTCACAACTTCCGAAATCCGTTTTGCACGGTATCATACTAACGACTGGTACAAAAATTACTACATCAGCTTTCGAATAATACACTACTGGCCATTAAAATTGCTCCACCACGAAGATGAGGTGCTACAGACGCGAAATTTAACCGACAAGAAGAAGATGCTGTGATATGCAAATGATTAGCTTTTCAGAGCATTCACACAAGCTTGGCGCCGGTGGCGACACCTACAACGTGCTCACATGAGGAACGTTTCCAACCGATTTCTCATACACAAGCAGCAGTTGACCGGCGTTGGCTGGTGAAACGTTGTTGTGATGCCTCGTGTAAGGAGGAGAAATGCGAACCAACACGGTACCGATAGGTCGGATTATAGCCTATCGCGACTGCTATATATCGTATCGCGACATTGCTGCTCGCGTTGGTCGAGACCCAATGACTGTTAGCAGAATATGGAATCGGTGGGTTCAAGAGGGTGATACGGAACGCCGTGCTGGAGCCCAACGGCCTCTGTCACTAGCAGTCGAGATGCCAGGCATCTTATCCGCATGGCTGTGACGGATCGTGCAGCCACGTCTCTATTCCTGAGTCAACAGATGGGGACGTTTGCAAGACGACAACCATCTGCACGAACAGCATGAACTATTAACTCCAACACCATGGCTGCGGTTACCCTTGACGCTGCATCACAGACAGGGGCGATTGCGATGGTGTACTCAACGACGAACCTGGGTGCACGAATGGCAAAAGTAATTTTTTCGGATGAATCCAGGTTCTGTTTACAGCATTATGATGGCCGCATCCGTGTTTGGCGACATCGCGCTGAACGCACATTGGAAGCGTGTATTCGTCATCGCCATACTGGCGTATCACCCGGCGTGATGGTATGGCTTGCCATTGGTTACACGTCTCGGTCACGCCTTACTCGCATTGTCGGCACTTTGAACAGTGGACGTTACATATGGTTCAAATGGCTCTGAGGACTATTGGGCTTAACATCTGAGGCCATCTGTCCCCGAGAACTTAGAACTACTTAAACCTAACTAACCTAAGGACATCACACACATCCATGCCCGAAGCAGGATTCGAACCTGCGACCGTAGCGGTCGCGCGGTTCCAGACTGAAGCGCCTAGAACCGCTCGACTACACCGGCCGGCAGTGGACTTTACATTTCAGGTGTGTTACGACCCGTGGCTCTACCCTCCATTCGATCCCTGCGAAATCCTAGATTTCAGCAGGATAATGCACGACCGCATGTTGCAGGTCCTGTACGGGCCTTTCCGGATACAGAAAATATTCGACTGATGGCCAAGCCAGCATATTCTCCAGATCTCTCACCAATTGAAAACGTCTGGTCAATGGTGGCCGAGCAACTGGCTCATCACAATACACCAGTCACTACTCTTGATGAACTGTGGTATCGTGTTGAACCTGCTTGGGCAGCTGTACCTGTACACGCCATCCAAGCTCTGTTTGACTCAAAGCCCAGGCGTATCAAGGCCGTTATTACGGCCAGAGGTGGTTCTTCTGGGTACTGATTTCTCAGGATCCATGCACCCAAATTGGGTGAAAAAGTAATCGTATGTCAGTTCTAGTATAATATATTTGTCCAATGAATAACCGTTTATGGTTCAAATGTCTCTTAGCACTATGGGACTTAACAGCTATGGTCATCAGTCCCCTAGAACTTAGAACTAGTTAAAACTAACTAACCTAAGGTCATCATACAACACCCAGTCTTCACGAGGCAGAGAAAATCCCTGACCCCGCCGGGAATCGAACCCGGGAACCCGGGTGTGGGAAGCGAGAACGCTACCGCACGACCACGAGCTGCGGACACCCATTTATCATCTGCATTTCTTCTTGGTGTGGCAATTTTAATGGCCAGTAGTGTATTTGTGAGTGGACTGAGGAAAATAAGAGAGGGAGGCCACAGCGTGTCATCTATATTGGAAACTTTGCTTACTTACTTATACTTGCGGCACAAACAGCAGCCGGTCCTTGGCCTCACTCAGTCCAGCCTTCCACAATTTCCTGTTATCTGCATCTTCGTGTCCCAGACCCAGTATCTGCATGTCTCCCACGGTATTATACTTCCATCTCATTCTCGGTCGTCCCAGTGATCTCTTTCCTTCAGCTTCTCCGTCCATTACAGTCTTTATTACCGTGTTCTCCCCTCTCCTCCTCACATATCCGTACCATCTTAGTCTCTTAATTTTCGCACTCGCTATGACGTCAGACAGTATGTGTAATTGTCTGAGTTCTCTTTTTTTTTTTTTTTTTTTTTGCTTATTCTTCACTGTTCATTTTCTTTCACTGGTCCTTTTATTTTCCCCAGTACTTTACTTTCAAAAGTGATGAGTTTTTTCTCTATTTTCTTTGTCAGGGTCCACGTCTCACTTTTTTCATGATGGTCTGATATATTCTTATTTTTGCCTGCCCAGATAGTGACTTCGATCTTATATGTTGTGCATTGCTCCACGACATCTTCTCCCAGCTTGAATTCTTGTTACTATCTCTTGTTCTATAAGGTTTTATTGGTTGATGTTGACACAGAGGTACGTAAATGTGTCCGTATTCTGTACTGTTAGATTTCCTATTTTTAGATGGTTTGGCCCTAAATGAGCTCTTCTACCTTCTACAATGAACTTTGTTTTACTTTCATTTATGCTGAGACCTACTTTCGTAGCTTCTCCCATTAGCACAGTCCCCATTTTCACCAAGTCCTCCATGTTCTTTCCTGTCAGCACTACATCATCCGCAAAAAGCAGGATTTTTTTTTTCCTATGATGACTCCTGCAGTTTCACATGTTGCTCTCCTCAGGGTGTTGTTGAGGGCCAAATTGAACAGGGTTGGTGACATAATAGAGTATCTCCCTGTCTCACTCCTGTTTTTGCTTCAAATGCTTCTCAGAACTCCCCCTGTACTTTCACTCTACACTTTGATTTCATCACACACATTTTAGTTAGCTTTATCATCTTGCCAGGTATCCCATACTCTGCCATTATCCTCTACGTTTCCTCTCCTACTATGCTGTCATATACTTTGTTGAAATCTATAAACAGGCAAAAGGTATCATGTTGTGCTCCCAGTTCTTATCTAATATTTGTCTTAGTGTGAATATTAGGTCGATTATTGATTTATCTTTTCAGAACCCTGCTTGTGCCGTGTCTAATATTTCCTCAATGTATGTGTCGGTTCAAAATGGTTGAAATGGCTATGAGCACTATGGCACTTAACATCTGAGGTGCCGGCCGCTGGTGGTCGCAGGTTCGAATCCTGCCTCTGGCATGGATGTGTGTGATGTCCTTAGATTAGTTGGGTTTAAGCAGTTCTAAGTTTTAGGGGACTGATGACCTGAGATGTTAAGTCCCATAGTGCTCAGAGCCATTTGAACCATCTGACGTCATCAGTCCCCTAGACTTAGAACTACTCAAACCTAACTAACCTAAGGACATCACACACATCCATGCCCGAAGCAGGATTCGAATATGCGACCGTAGAGGTCACGGGTTCCAGACTGTAGCGCCTAGAACCGCTCGGCTCAATGTATGTGTTGAGTCTGTTGAGTATAATTCTTGATAGTACTTTATGATAAAAGAGGTATGGAGAAAAGAAGTAATGCCGGAGGAATGGAAAACTGCTGCTGTATGTCCCATATACAAGAAAGGAGACAAAATGCTGGCACAGAACGAAAAAGGATATCTCTCCTTTGCACATGATGTTGAGTAATATCTATGTTGGAAAGTCGCGGATTAATCTGGAAATAAATTCAACAGTGCCCCAGGAATTGACGTTTGAGCCGTCGTTAGCAACACTTTCAATGGATCATTTAGCACGGGAGATCGTAATAATGTGGAACGAGTCGTTTTGAATTCACATCGCAAAGTAATTTGTACATACGGTTACATTCTTAACAGTTCTAAGTATTTTTTTAAACTTTTCTTATTACAAAAAGAAAAGAAAAATACACAGATATGAGTTAGTAATTTCTACTCACCACCTTTACGTTACAGTAACAGAAATTCTTCTACGAAATAGAAGGAGTCGTCAAGCAGAATCTTTCTCAGTTTGTTTTAAAATTTTACTTTGGTCTTTCAGACATTTTATATCACTGGGTGAGTGATCAAGAATTGTTGTTGCAGCACTGTGCGTCCCTTTTTTGTGCTAAAGGCAACCTTAATATGGTGTAATGAATGTCACTTTTCTGTCTGGTGTTGTAATTACGTCCATCATTGTTCCTTTTGAACTGTAGAGGATTATTTACAAAAAACTTCTGAGGGAATGAATTTACTGTGAAGCAGTCGTCAGAACGTTCAAATCCTCAAACAGACGTCTACAAGATGATCGTGGGTGAGCACCACATATTATCCTTGAGGAATGAAGATTTTATTTCTTAAATATAAGTTACCTCAGAACATTATTCCACATGACATTATTCAATAAGAATTTACAAAACATGTCAACTTACTGATATGTCTCTCCCCAAGATTTACTATGATTCTAAGTGCAAATATGGCTGAATTAAGTTGTTTTAGATTCCCAAAATGTGCTTCTTCCGGTTTAAATTCTCACCAACATGAACCCAATAACTTTGAAATTTCCATCCTTTTTATTATTTCCCACTATATGTTGCACTTATCATTGGTGTAGTACCCATATATGTGCGGAACACAATATTTTGTGGTTTCTTAAAATTGTGTGTGAGGCCATTCGCAGAAAACCAGTCAACAATACTTTGAAGAATTTTTTTACCATTTCTTCTGTTTCTGTATATGTGCTAGTTGTATGCTAGACGTATGCATATGAGGAACAGTAGTGGAATTAAAATTGGACCTTCGGGAGCCCCATACTTGATTTCTCCCTAGTCAGAATCATGTCCCTGGACTATATTGTTTGATTTACAAATTAAAACCTTTTGCATTCATTTGGTCAGATATGACATTATCCATTGTTATTCATAGTAATTAAACCAACAATAACCATTCTTATATGAGCAACAGAAGAATAGGAAATCAAAGATTTTAAATCGACCTGACGCAAACAGATAAATCTAACAGTAACGCCACCAGACAATCCTAAAGATAATAAAAAATAATAAAAGTTTAAACCCAAATACGAAATAACCTTTATCACCCGGAATAAACCATAACCACCTAACTTTAAAAAACACCCGCAAGAATTTTTCTTTCAGAAATATGAACCTCTTATATTAATAACTAGCAGACAATATTAACTGCTACTCCAGATCGCTGACAGGTGTACGTAGTTATCTGTAATCAAGAGCTATCAGAAAAATGCAGCATAAACATCCTGTCAGATCGTGGTAAGATTTCAGCGTAGTGCAAATGTTGACAACTTGCTTTAAATGTTAAGAAGCAGAGTAGTAACCTACGAGTACATGACTCACAACTTGAGTAAGTCAGTCCATACAAATACACGGGTCTAACCGTTCGTAGATATTGAGCCATGGCTGCTCGGTCAGAGTCGATCTTCTACCGAAGGCAAGATCTTTGGTCGGCAGCCGTACGGGGAACGAAGTGAGATGGCTCGTGATAAGTAAGTTAGGCTGGGTCGGTGGAGATGAGGTCCAAATAATAAAAGAATAATAACAAATCTCGACGGTTGCGGTCCGTGTTGTTCTGGGCCTGACAGTACACTGCTGTCGTCAACGATCTTAAACTGGAACCGGATATCTGTCACACGTCGCCTTACATGCAAGATTTTGTTTTAGTCGGCCTTACATCTTGACGTCTCGGGACGGACTTGAAGGGAATGAAGGTTATTAATTTGGAATCTGAGGCTATTACACATCCGTCCAATCTCAATCCATGGTTCGTGTCCGCTGTGTCCTAATCGTTGACTTCTTGGTGGTGTGAGAGGAAGATAGCCTCTTAATTACGATTAGAGCTTTGCTACCTCGGGGAAAAAGTAGTACCTATACACATAATGTGCTGTTGTTGCCGGCCTGGGTGGCCGAGCAATTCTAGGCGCTGCAGTCTGGAACATCGAGACCGCTACGGTCGTAGGTTCGAATCCTGCCTTGGGCATGGATATGTGTGATGTCCTTAGGTTAGTTAGGTTTAAGTAGTTCTTAGTTCTAGGGGACTGATGACCTTGGAAGTGAAGTCCCATAGTTCAAATGACTCTGAGCACTATGGGACTTAACATCTGTGGTCATCAGTCCCCTAGAACTTAGAACTACTTAAACCTAACTAACCTAAGGACATGACACACATCCATGCCCAAGGCAGGATTCGAACCTGCGACCGTAGCAGTCGCGCGGTTCCGGACTAAGCGCCTAGAACCGCGAGACCACCGCGGCCCGCTGTCCCATAGTTCTCAGAGCCATTTCATCCACTTTTTTTTCTATTGTTCTTAAGAGCTCATCTGAGCAGCTTTAATTTCATCCTGAGAGCGCTTTGCTTGCATAAGGAACTGATGTGTGTTTTGGTATGTTTTAGTGTTGTACACGGAGCAAGCTAAGCTGTGTCGTACGTGACCGTGCAGGTGTGCCAGTCGATGTCCAGGCTGTGTTATTTACCTATCTGCTTGCTGGCGGAAGAGACGTAAACTGAAAGCTAGCAGAAATTCTCACTTCTCCTGCTTTCTAAATTTTACTGAACGCTAACCAGTAGTCCGTTTAATGAAGTGGACTTAATATTTGAAAATATTTTTATTGTAATAGAAAACCTTTTTTTTTCTTTGTATTTGTTGTGTCTCCTAGCGCGAAAATTGTTTAAAGGGTCTTGTTGCCTTTAATTTGTTCGTCACTACTTGTTAATAATGTGAGGCGCCCTTGTATTTCGGCTGATAATTTACGGCTTTGTCATTCTTAAATGTAAATATTAAGCGCGGAGACTTACTTAACATTATTGTAGCCAAGAAGTAGTTTAGCACCTTGCTTTTCCATCTTGTGCGGGTCATGTGCAGATCTGGTATTTGTATCTTAACAAATAAGATTTTCTGTATCTCAGGTGAGCGTTTCATATTTGTTATTTAAGTTCAGCGGAGCTCTAATGTTACGTATGTTCGCCGTGTCTGTGGTTGTGAATTGGTGTTGATCTGTCTGCTGCTTAGTGCAACGTGCACTTTTCATTTGTGTTTTTAATTTCTTACTTTAGTTTGTCTAGCATAGTTTTTCATCAGTTTTCAACTGTTTTTTTGTTTGATTATTTGTACCTCATTTTTTTAGGTGTCCTCATTAAGGGGAGTTTTATCTAACCTGTGTGGCACGTGTCGGAACCAAACTATCTTGTGAGTGAACTGATGGTTTGATAGTTAACGGATTAGTCTACAGGGGATTGTGGGTTTTCTGAATTCGGAAAATTGGTTTTGTTTATTGTGTCTGTGTACTGTGATGTCTCAGATAAGCTTTTTGCCTTTTGTGATTGTAAGGTGAATGTTATCTGTGGGTGAACTGTGTTTATATCTTCGTGCTCGGGTGTCTCATGTGGATGGCTTTTCATGTTTCTACATACCGATATGTTAGTCTGTATTCTTTTAATGTCACTATGGTTTCCGATATTTTGTTTTCAGTGTGATTTAGGGAGATTTGGCTGGGATTCTGCTAACTGGTGATCCCGTGGGAAGCCCGTCCTTTTGTGAGTAGAAGTGGTTGTCAAATATGAAATAGTTTTATACGTTGATAAAACATGGAATTTGTCGTGAGACGCTGTGCAATATTCTCGCTTCAGTCCCTATAGTCTCATGAAGTTCTAGTACGTAGCGGATCTACACGCAGGCTTCAAAATCGCGTCTGTAACGGTGGTGTGTTACAAGCCGGGAGCTGACATTGAGTTTCTTTGGCGGAAAACCAGGGCATCGCCAGAAACCAACGGCGCTTGTAGTAAGTCTATGGAAGTCCGGCAGTGAACGACAGCAAGGTGAGTCGTTGCGCGAGACGTCTGCCATCATCACAAGAAGGTCATGCAAAACTGCCTACGGACCGCACATAGCTGTGATTCCTGAAATGCTGGATTGTATGGACACTCATTCGAGGTGATCGGTGTATCATAATTAAACAGCTCACTGCTCAACTGGACGTCTATGTTGTTAGTACCGACACGCTCGTCCACCTTGGGTACCAGTTGTGTGTACGCATTGGTTTCCCCGTCGTCGGACACAAGACCATAAAGAGCAACGAAGGACCATCTGTGTGGAATTGCTTGCCCGTTACGAGGCTGATCATGCAATTTTTGTCGAGGATCGTCGCAGGCAATGAAATATGAAATATGGGTTCACAACTTCGAACCGGAGACAAAACGGCAATCCATGGAATGGCGCCACACCACCTTTCCTCTGAAAAAAAATAATAAAGCAAAATAAAATAAAAACCAAAGCCTCACCATCAGCAGGTCAAGTCATGGCGAAGGTCTCCTGGACTCTGAACCTGCTATTCTGTTTCAAGTTCTCCCTTATCGTGCAACGATCATCTCTAAAGTATATTGTGCTACTCTCAAGAAATTGAAGAAACTATTTCTTCCCCCACAACAATGCAAACGAACTTTTCATTCGCCATGACAACGTTGGGCCTCGCACAGGTCTGCGAACCCTACAGGCGCTCACAAAACTTCTTTGGACTGTTTTTCCTCATCCACTATAAACACCGGATCTCGCACTTTCCGACTTCCAACTGTTTGGCCCAACGAAGTATGAATTCCGCAGGAAGCAGTACGTGGAAGATGGGGAGGTTATTGATGCGACAAGACGTTGGTTCCGACGCCGACCAATAGAGGGCTACAGACGCTACAAGTAAGCCGACACAAGGTCGTCGCGTTGAACGGTGATTATGTTGAAAAATAGGGTTTTTTAGACAAAAGAGTGGGGAATTGTATTGCTTTCAGAAAAAAATTGTTACATTGCTTATTTAACGCCCCTCGTACTATAACTTGAAAGAACTGTTAAATATCGTAATGCATAAAATATTTCGATACTGTTCAACGGATAATAAATGAAACCCACTGAAGATGGAGAAACTTCTCAGAAACATGTTTGGGTAGTGAAACAACAAAAATTGTTTTTGCTCAAGACAGAGCAACATTTCCTTATTACATAATTTTACTATTGTCTACCGGATTGCCCCCTCCTTGTCAGTAGTCCAAAGGCTGCATTCGAGAAGCTGTATGCTGTTGTTAACGACAACCTGTATTCATTGCAGGAATCAGGTGCGCAGCCCATGACAGGAACGGCACGCCATTCATCTTAGCGTCCGCTGCTGACGCGTCTCGGCACCCGCGGTCAGAGACGGATGGCAGGTGGATGGTGGATTGGAAGTGGGCGGGTGGGGGGGTGGGAGGGGGGGGGGGGCGAGGGATACCCCAGCCGGCCACTTGCGGAGCGACTCGTGTAACATTCAGCGTCCTCTGGCGTCCCTAATCTGCTACGCGATATGACTTGCCCGCCGCCTGAATTATCTAGCTCCTGGCGTACGGCGCAGGCTGGTGGGCTGCCTAAGTGTCAGGCGCGGGGCAGATGCGAGGTGGGGCGCAGCGCCCACAGAGAAGCCACGGCTGCTGATACTCCGCTAATGCAGAGCCTCCTTGGCGTGCCTCGCCTTGCTTGATGTACTGTTATTATGCAGTCAGTGGCAGGAGGCGGCTCATATGCTATGCGGCTATTCTAGCTGCTGGAGATATCCGAAGTCAGTTGTATTATAATAAATTGCGTAACCTGACGTATCGAAACAGAACCGTCAATTGGGACCACATTTCAGATTTTTAAAAGCAGTTATGCTTCGCAATAAATAATCTTGATTGTGCTAAGCACCACAGCTGACAAACGATGAATGAAAACAATCTCTGCTGTAGGGTGTTAAAGACGACTTTACAATTTTGGAAACTAATATTGTTTTATTCATTTAACCTATAAGCATGATTTTGGTACCTTTACTATATACCGAAACAGGTTAAAAGCGATTTCTATTGATCATGTGGCAGAGATCCCAATTGCAGTCGATTTCTATCTATACTCTCTGTAGCAGGTCAGGGACTTGTTCAGTTGTGAGGTAAGTTCTAGCTCTGAGTTCTTACAGAGAAGCTGGTGAGGATGGAGGAAACAAGGTACCACTGATGATTCCCCAAAAGAAAAAGTCAAGAGGTGTCAGGTCCAGTGAATGTGTGGGTCATGAAATTGGCGCACCTCGGTCCATTCACTTGTATAGAAAGCAGATATTCAAGAATGCAGACGTCTTACCAAACAGTCAAAACCTGATCTGTTTTCCTTCAAGATGCCACCAAGACTATGTAAGTTGTTTGAATAAATTTAATTTTTTAATTTATCAGTGGTCGATTTGATGCGTTCCATCTCGAATTCCTCTCCTGTGCCAATCTCTTCCAGTCAGAGTAAGAATTGCAAACTACGTCCTCAATTATTTGCGGGATGTATTCCAATCTGTGTCTTCCTCTACAGTTTTCACCTTCTACAGCTGCGTCTAGCACTATGGAATTTATTCCCTGATGTCTTAACATATCCTACAGTCCTATTGTTTCTTCTTGTCCGTGTTTACCGTGTATTACTTTCCTCGCCGATTCAGCGGAGAACCTCCTAATTCTTTACCTTATCAATCCATCTAATTTTCAACGTTCTTCTGTAGCATCAGCTCTCAAATGCTTCAATTTTCTTCTGTTCCGGTTTTCCCACCGTCCATGTTTCGCATGACTTTCTCCAAACATACAATCTCAGAAACTTCTTTCTGAAATACGTTCCTAAGTTTGATACTAATAGATTTCTCTTGACCAGAAATGCCAGTTTTGCCAGTGCTAGTCTGCTTTTGACGTCCTCCTCGCTCCGTCCGGCATGGGTTACTTTGCAGCTTAGGTAGCAGAATTACTTAACTTCATCTACGTCGTGACCGTCAATCCTAATGTTAAGTATTTGTTTGTTCTCATTTACGCTACTTCTCATAACTTTTGTCTTTCTTCAATTTACTCTCAGTGTACTCACTAGACTGTTCATTCCATTCATCAGATCTTTTAATACTTCTCCACTTTCACTGTGGATAGCAGAGTCATCTGATATCTTTTCACTTTCAAGTTTAATTCCACTACTGACTCTTCCTTTTATTTCCATCACTACTTCTTCGATATATAGACTGAACAGTAGGGGCGAAAAACTACATCCCTGTCTTACACCCTTTTTAATCCAAACACTTTCTTCTCGATCTTCCACTTGTAACACCATAGTTTGGACACTACATATCTTTTGTTGATTCATTTTGCTTTCTGTTTTGTTCAACATTCCATCGTTGAGCATCTGTAATTATTCTATGATTAATTCCATACTGTATAAAAATGTACTTTTTTCTTTGTAGAAACTTTGATGTCCTGGTTTAATCATATGCAATGTATTGTCTTTATTAGTTAAACACTTTGCTTCACTTGGATGCAAACAAAAATTATTATATATAACCGAAAATTTGTTCAAATAATTTTATGTTCAACTGTCAATTTGTGCAAATGATATGTTTTGTTCAAAAAGGTTTGGTTGCTGTTACGTAATTTCTGATCCTCACTTAGGGTTTTTAGTTAATTGTAAGATGAAATGCTGTTTTGGTTCCCCTCCGGAACGGAACTTTGTAACATAAAATGAGGTTGGCATGGATAGAAAGGTGGAACAAAGAGTCAGTCTGGGACGAGCTACCTACCCGCCCACATCTCACGTAAAAATTGTGTATTGTGCTGGTGCCGAGAGAGGCTTTCCGTGCCGTTTTCCAATGTGTCAAAGCCTCGGATGGATGGATAAATAGCTCAAATTATTCTGAAATTGGTATCTATCATCGCCACCAAGAAATGACAGAGTCCAGCAATTCCGCCTGCAAATCCACCCACCAACATGCACTCGCCACCACGTTGCGCAGTCAGTGTAACGGAACCAAGGAAGTGTACAAATGTACAGTGAAGGATAAGCTCAAGTGGATGATCTATTTGTTTTCAAATATAAGGTAAACATAAAGACTATCTATGAAAATTTACCGTGATTTATCCTCTGTCACATATCCACTTAGGGTCCTTCCCATGCTATAGTGCATACCGAGTGTCCTTACTGAAACAATATTAAAGCCCAATGCCTCTTGAACATAGCAAAATGAAAGTTAAAGTTAATGTGGCAAAAGAGTATGCTAAAGTAAATGATGTTTGCTGAAAGTAATTTTGCAATTAAAATTGATTATTAAAAGCTAGTGGGCTTGCTAAAAAACTAAAGTGAAAAATAGAATTTAAAGTAATAAACTAGTTCAAACAGGTATTAAAATAATTTGCGGTTACTTTTAAAAATTAAAAGTTCTGAGGATTATAAAGTTTTACTTAGTTAATGATCATAGTGCTGCCTGTTGTAAACTGTAAAAGGTGAGTCAGTATCTTACACATATATCAATTTTGTGTCGCACTGCAATAAAAACCGAGCGACGTGGCGCAGTGGTTAGCACACTGGACTCGCATTCGGGAGGACGACGGTTCAATCCCGTCTCCAGCCATCCTGATTTAGGTTTTCCGTGATTTCCCTAAATCGCTTCAGGCAAATGCCGGGATGGTTCCTTTGAAAGGTCACGGCCGATTTCCTTCCCAATCCTTCCCTAATCCGAGCATGAGCTCCGTCTCTAATGACCTCGTTGTCGACGGGACGTTAAACACTAACCACCACCACCACCTGCAATAAAAGTTGAGAACTGCAATTGTGGAAAGTTATATACTCATGCTTGCTAAATGGTTGTTTCTCTTGTGTATTGAAAGAGCATATTAATAGTGTAACAGGATCCACAGTTTGTCCATTGTGCTCATGATAAATAAAAGAAAGATCACTTTCTACGAAAACAGTAACTTTTATTATTCAGAAGACAGTGAGAAATAGTTTGCTACTGATTTTTTTTCAATGTCAGTTAGAAGAGTAATTGGTAATAGAAAGACTAAACCTAAGCCCATTTATAATTTTGCAGTGAACTTTATTCACATCTCATGTCAGACAGGAAAGTGTTTGAAAAGTGATACTAAATCTATGTCCAATTTATGATTCTAAAGTGCACTATAATAGTAATATTATTGAAACCACCCAATTTGACCAAGCCTTGAAAGCAAAAAGTGGATGTCATTATTGTTGTACTTGTGCAAATAGCCTTGTTCTTCTATAACTGTTACCACTTTCTTTAACGGTAACATCTGCTAGTGACAGAGATCATTGCACTTTCGTGTGATACAGTGTAGGCTGTGTCCATCCATTAAAGTTACTCATATCTATTTTCTTGAACAAGAATGTTAATCATTCTCATGCCTAATTAGGGTGGCGACCCTTTTGCTTTATTCTTTGAACAGTGTGGATAGGTAAAATATTGTTTGTTACTGTTTAAATATTTACGTAATTCTGACTTTCACTTCCGATAAACCGCCTCCGTTAGGTATATCACGGTCAACACAACAACATTCCTTTCGAGGGTAAAACTGCTCTGTTGCTTTATGCCAGAATGGCTTTAACAAGATAGTTTCATTATACGATCTGCCTTCAACTTTAAGATTATGGTATAGCTGTAGGATTGGTAGTGATATACGCTCTTAGCATGCCCTCTTGGCTCTTGTGCGTGTTATATATACCAGTCTGTCCCTATACCTTACACCTATTTTCTTCAGAATTTCGAACATCTTGCACTACTTGATATTGTCGAACGCTTATTCCAGGTCGACAAATCCTATAAACGTGTCTTGTCTTTAGTCTTGCTTCCATTATCAACCGCATCGTCGTGGCTACCCCTCTAGTGGCTTTATATTTGCTAAGGGGAAACTCATCGTCGTCTAAAACATCCTCAATTTTCTTTCCCATTCTTATGTATATTATACTTGACAGCAACTTGGATGCATGAGCCGATAATTCTCGAACTTATCAGCTCTTGCAATCTTCGGAACTGTGTAGATGATACTTTTCCGATGGTATACCGCCAGACTAATTTTTTCTAGACACCAGAGCGAATCGTCGGTTTGTTTTAATTTCCCCCAGTGACTTAGAAATTCTAATGGAATGTTATCTATCCCTTCTGCCTTATTTGTTCTTAAGACCTCCAAAGCTCTCTTAAATTCTAATACTGTATCCCCCAATCTCTTCTAATTCGACTCCTGTTTCTTCTTCTACCACATCAGACAAATCCTCCCCCTCACAGAGGCCTTCAATATACTCTTTCCACCTATCCGCTCTCTCCTCTGCATATAGCTGTGCAATTCCCAATGTTATCGCCCTTGCTTTTAATTTCACAGAAGTTTGTTTCGACTTTCCTGAAAGCTGAGTCAGTCCTTCCGATACTCATTTGTTTTTTGATTTCTTCACGTTTTTCATACTGCCATTTCGACTTAGTTTCCCTGCATTTTCTGTTTATTTCATTCTTCAGCGACCTGTGCTTCTGTATTCCCGAGGTTCCCTGAACATTTTTGCACTTCCTTCTGGCATCGATCAACTGAACTACTCCTTCTGTTACCTATGGTTTCTTCGCAGTTACCCTCTTTGTACCTATGTTTTTCTTTTCAATTCCTGTGATTGCCCTTTTTAGAGATGTCCATTCCTGATCAACAGAACTGCCTCCTGAACTATTTCTTATTTCTTTATCGTAGTATTTATAGCCTCTTCAGCTAAAATGTCTACTGAGCTATTCCTTATTTCCTTATCGTAGTATCTATAGCCTCAGAGAATTTCAAGCATATATCTTCATTCCTTAGTCCTTCCGTATCCCACTTCTTAACGCACTGATCCTGGTTGACTAGTTTCTTAAACTTCAGCCTACACTTCGTCACTACTAAAGTGTGATCTAAGTCTATATCTGCTCTTGCATATGCCTTACAATCCAGTGTTCGATTTCGGAATCTCTCCCTGATCATGATGAAATATAATTGAAAACTTCCCGTATCTCCAGACCTTTTCCAAGTGTACCTCCTCTCTCTTGTGATTCTTGAACAGAGTATTCGCTATTATCAGCTGAAATTTTTTGCAGCTCTATATTACTCTTTCTACATTCTTCGTATCAAACCTATATTCTCCCGTATCCCTTTCTTGAACTCCTTCCCCTACCACCGCATTCCAATTCCCCATGACTATTAGATTTTCATCTTCCTTTCCGTACTGAATTATCCGTGTAGTATCCTCTTATACTTTCTCTATCTTTTCATCTTCCGCTTCCGACGGCGGCATGTATACCTAAGTATCGTTTTCGGTGTTGATTTACTTTCGATTCTGATGACAATAACCCTATCACTGAACTGTAATTGGTACCTCACTCTCTGCCCTATCTTCCTATACATAAAGAGTCCTACTCTCGTTATACTATTTTCAGCTACTATTGATATTACACTATTCTCATCCGACCAGAAATCTTTGTCTTCTTTCCATTCCACTTCACTGAGATCCACATGTATGTACACTGAGCCTTAGCATTTTCCTTTTCGTATTTTATAGCTTCCCTATCACGTTGAAACTCGCGACATTTCACGCCACAACTCGTGAACGTTCTCCTTTCGTTGATTATTCAATATTTTTTCATGGTCGCCTCCCGCTTGCAGTCACTTTCCGGAGATTTGAATAGGGTTGCGGGGTTCGAGCTCGGTACCGAGCACGTTTTGATGACTAATTAAAGAGACTATCTCCCCTTTTTTAAGAGAGCTTTATGGGATCGTATTATGGGTTATCGGAGGCAGGGTGGGCAGTGGTTGCAACCTGAGGCCTGGCCATAATGTCTCCACCAATCCCACCCATCCCCCTTTCCTGGGATAATTTAATTGTTTAATTGTTTTGGAGACTTATAGGTGCAAACCACAACATACAGAATCTAAAGGTGCCATTCAACACATCCAAACGTAAAACTGCTCCCAAAGCCCGTGTAGATTAACGCTTTCACAAACAAGGGGAAAACGGGACCCTGCAACGGCCCAGTTGGCGAATACACAGGTCGGCTTATCACTAACTTAAAAACGACATATAGTCGCCTGAGTACATCAGGCATGAACATTAGTTCCTGCACCCAGATATATCTTTTCCCTCACTTCTCTCACCTGGAACACCACAGCTAACCGGAGCGCCCGTGAATAACGAACCTAAGTAATTGGCAAAACATGTTATATATTTCACTGTTGCTGTAACATCATAATTATAATTACAAACCAGGCGATGCTCGTCGGAGTCGACGAACGTGGAATGGGGACATATAGGCCTGTGGACCAGGTGAGCCGAGTGCAGTCGTTAACAGTTCGCAAATTTGCGTTCACCACAACGTATCACAAAGCATGTACCTCCGTAGGTAGAGAGGGAAAATGAACCGCACTCTATATTCTCTCTCACTGTATTACCACGTACTTTTGTTCGACCAAATTGCAAGGGTGTTGTAGAAGGAATCTTCGATACACGTCTTTCGTTGTGATCAGCCTGACCTCTGGCAACCGTTCTGATGGTAACTGTAATCGATAAAGAAATCCCTAAGATGTGTGAGTGGTGCCATGATGTGGCCAACATTGAACGGGTGCCACTTCGTCGATCACAGTGCCCGTTAAGGTGACGTTGTAACCTCCCTCTTACTATTCGGCCTATCCTGCTTGCGATATAAAATATGACCGTGGATCGCGTGTAGGCCTAATGGATTCTTTCTAATTATATAAGGCTATCTTTCCCGAAGAACTGATACCGATAAGTAGGAGGAAAGTGTACAACCGACCCTTCTGATGGAAAGTCTACTAAAATTAAAAGTAATTAAACCGAACAGGGCTATAATTTGGAAAATGAAAGTTATTTTGTGCATTCACTCACGGACAACACTGGACAGAAAGGTGTACCACTGATCATGAATAAAAAAGTAACACTAATGAACGAAAAGGAAGTAATTAAGTCGCCTGCCCACTAGGGAAATTTACATCCAAAATCCTGTACAAGATGATGGGAAAGTAAAATATGTACTATTAAACACTGGCGTGGCCACTAAAGGTTGCCACGTATTTTTTTACACTAATTTTAAGTGAGTAAATAATGATAAAAAAAACTGAGAAGTCACTCCTACGTTATGTTTGGCATCAAATTTTGACAAAGGCAATCGAGTAATGATTTGAAAATATGCAATTCAAATGTATGTTAATACTGAACTTCGTTACGTGAACAAAGACTTTCAGTGACCTCAGCATAACGTCATCAAAGAAATTTAGAAAAAAAAACAAGCACTTATTATTTTGCCGTTACCTATTTTGCAAATTGGATTTCATATTATTGTCTGAACAACTGAGCCTTATTTACTGACTTGAACAGAATTAAATACTGTAACACATACTACGAGGTGCATTCAAGTTCTAAGGCCTCCGATTTTTTTCTAAGTAACTACTCACCCGAAATCGATGAAACTGGCGTTACTTCTCGACGTAATCGCCCTGCAGACGTACACATTTTTCACAACGCTGACGCCATGATTCCATGGCAGCGGCGAAGGCTTCTTTAGGAGTCTGTTTTGACCACTGGAAAATCGCTGAGGCAATAGCACCACGGCTGGTGAATGTGCGGCCACGGAGAGTGTCTTTCATTGCTGGAAAAAGGCAAAAGTCACTAGGAGCCAGGTCAGGTGAGTAGGGAGCATGAGGAATCACTTCAAAGTTGTTATCACGAAGAAACTGTTGCGTAACGTTAGCTCTATGTGCGGGTGCGTTGTCTTGGTGAAACAGCAAACGCGCAGCCCTTCCCGGACGTTTTTGTTGCATTGCAGGAAGGAATTTCTTCTTCAGAACATTTTCGTAGGATGCACCTGTTACTGTAGTGCCCTTTGGAACGCAATGGGTAAGGATTACGCCCTCGCTGTCCCAGAACATGGACACCATCATTATTTCAGCACTGGCGGTTACCCGAAATTTTTTTGGTGGCGGTGAATCTGTGTGCTTCCATTGAGCTAACTGGCGCTTTGTTTCTGGATCGAAAAATGGCATCCACGTCTCATCCATTGTCACAACCGACGAAAAGAAAGTCCCATTCATGCTGTCGTTGCGCGTCAACACGGGCAGCCATGTGGTCGTCCGTCAGCATTCGTGGCACCCACCTGGATGACACTTTTTGCAATTTCAGGTCGTCATGCAGGATTGTGTGCACAGAACCCACAGAAATGCCAACTCTGGAGGCGATCTGTTCAACAGTCATTCGGCGATCCCCCAAAACAATTCTCTCCACTTTCTCGATCATGTCGTCAGACCGGCTTGTGCGAGCCCGAGGTTGTTTCGGTTTGTTGTCACACGATGTTCTGCCTTCATTAAACTGTCGCACCCACGAACGCACTTTCGACACATCCATAACTCCATCACCACATGTCTCCTTCAACTGTCGATGGATTTCAATTGGTTTCACACCACGCAAATTCAGAAAACGAATGATTGCACGCTGTTCAAGTAAGGAAAACGTCGCCATTTTAAGTATTTGAAACAGTTCTCATTCTCGCCGCTGGCGATAAAATTCCAACTGCCATACGGTGCTGCCATCTCTGGGACGTATTGACAATGAATGCGGCCTCATTTTAAAACAATGCGCATATTTCTATCTCTTTCAAGTAAGGAGAAAAAAAATCGGAGGCCTTAGAACTTGAATGCACCTCGTAAACCAAACACCCATGTGCTCCAAGCTACGTGTAAAATAAATAAAGCTTCCGCACTCTTAATTTGTGCATTTCTTTAGATTTGGATTTTATCCAATGATTGATTCTCAAACTTAAAAAATGAAATTGCTTTACTTTAGTCATATACTGAAGCTCAAAAAATGGTTCAAATGGCTCTGAGCACTATGGGACTTAACATCTTAGGTCATCAGTCCCCTAGAACTTAGAACTACTTAAACCTAACTAACCTAAGGACATCACACACATCCATGCCCGAGGCAGGATTCGAACCTGCGACCGTAGCAGTCCCGCGGTTCCAGACTGCAGCGCCTAGAACCGCACGGCCACCGCGGCCGGCTATACTGAAGCCTCTGTGGTACAACAGTTAATTGAAAGTAGACTGAGGCAAAAATTCTTAAATGAGAAATTTTCATTAATAAACTGTCTGTAACTATTCAATTTGTTTCTTATGACACTCAGTATATTAGAAAAAAAAAGGAACAAGGATCCTGCTTGGTAACAATGTCTGGGGGCAATGAGGTCACAATCGCCCTGAGTTTAACTGATTATTGTTTAAATAAATCTTATCAATCAAATGACATTCAGTTGTTCTGCTGGGTTAGCCGTTAATACCTTCTACCAATGAACAGTCATACTTCAGTGCTGTGCATACGACGAAACTCGGAGCTGACGACGAAACTATATTGCTGGAACTGCTGCTGTTGTTGAAGACGGTAGCATCTTGTGAAGCCACGGCTAATTATAGGAACGGGCAATCGTAATTTATACAGCCTCTTCCGCCCGTCCACTGTCCGTACTCCTGCTCTAGACATCTGGCCGGCGCGCGTACATGATGCCGCCGGAAATGGTACTCTCTACTGCGAGAGCGTTTAACACCACATTTCCGCGCACTACAAGCGCTGGAACCCGTCTCCTGCTCTCTCCACGCGCTGCGCAACAACTCTCTACCCAAAGATTTTACAACGCACAAGCACTGCTATTATCGTTGCTAGTCGATGCAAATAACGATTCCTTTGGCTTTTTCCCAGAGCTTATAAGTTTCACGGTAAAACACAGATAAATACAATGAAACGTCAACAGACTTTTACCTAAATGTACACATACAGTGAAGCCATGTCCTTACTTATTAAAAGAAAGCATTTACATTACAAATATTTACATACAATTAAAAAAAAAGTTATATGTCGGTATCAGGTGCCATGCATCATGCATTTTCGTTGTTATAACGTGCTCCGTTCTCCAAAAGCGCTGCATCGTGCTGAGAAATATCACACACACCCTGTTTCTCACATTTACGAGTCATATGCCTCCTCCTCTTGGTGGTAGCGTCAAGGTATCGTAGTGGAATTTAAAGAAGGACTCAGCACTCACTAGACGACCAAAGGCTGTAAACTTGACGCGATCGTGGTGGGCAAAGACGGTATGTGCGCCAAATGACCTATTTTTCGTGCCAAACAGACGCTGATATACATTGCGCGCTGGAACATATCTGTCGCGCGCAGTGCGTGTTGTCGAACTAATGCTTCGTTCTGGTGCAGTAGCCGTCGATAATTATCTACCGATTTCCTTCGTATGTTTCCATGGAACGCCACTCCAAAATACTTGAGAGTGGGGCCTTGGTAATGGGCACTGCTGTCCCTGGAGGGAGCCCGCTGCCCACTTCCATACGTCGGGTCTTTCGTAGGTTAGTGACGCTACACGCCGCTGTCCCATACTGCTCTAGCCATTCCAGCACCACCTGGATTTCGTCTCTTGACTTGACCAAAGGAATGACATCGTCGGCGTATGCGCAGCATTGGAAATTTGCGGTCTGTAGTTGGACACCTTCAAGGTGCCGTCGGAAACCATGTAGTGCAGGTTCAAGAGCGACTGCTAATAAGACGGCCGGAAGGGGGCAGCCCTGTCGCATTGAGCGCTGGATGATGATAGGTTCCGAGCTAGCACTCTTCACCATGAGGAGTGCGTGCCGTTAATCAACCGCAAGATAGTTTTAAGAAACGGAAGGGGGATTCCCAACTATTCCCTGACCACGCATAGAAACACACGGCCCACTGGGTCGAAAGCGTAATGTCCAAGTCGGGGGTCTCGTTGTCTATGGTTTTGGAACGGGTATCATAAGGTAGGTGTTAAGAGTTCGTTGTATATCAGTATTCGGGATGGTCCCATCAGAGCAGTAAAGGTGCGGTAGAACTCAGGAGGGAGTTCCTCTGTTCCAGGAGATATCTTTAACGCACCACACTCCAGGGCAGCGTCCAAATCATCCATGGTGATTTCAGCAATACGGCCGTCCAGTGGAGTGCTCGGCCGCTGGCATTTCTCGAAGCACGTCTGCGAGACCTGCTCTGGCCAGTTGGTAATCCACATAGAAACTGCGACAGTGGCAGTAATACGTGCAATGTTCTTCTGCAATGTACACCCACAATACATCGTACGAAATGACGTCCCGTATAAGTGTACGTCACCTCTGCCGCCTTTCTCTCACAGTATAGTGCAATGATGGTCGTTCGGTGCGTAATTCATCGAGCATCCTCTGACGTACTTTAATTCCCTCCATCTTCACTGCCATAAGACACAGCAGTTGTGCTGCCATAAGACACAGCAGTTGTGCTCTGATAAGCTGAACAGCCAGTTTGCGGTCGGGAGATTATGGTTGCGCCACCAGTCCACGTAGGGCAGTGAAATGAAATTCAGAAGTCGTCCGTTGCCAACGTGATTTGTCTTGACAATACCGTTTGAAACTTTTGCGTAATGCCGGTTTGACACAGCAGAGCCACCACTTAAGCGTTGAAATGTATGTTCGTTGACGCTGTTGACATTGACGCCATGTGCAACGTCCCAGAAACAGTTCTCATCCCGTAGGTGGATGACGTTCACCTTCCATGGACCACTGCTACTCCATGTCGTTTTTTAGAGACAGAGGAATGATTCAGTGTAAGCCCGGTGGTCTATAAAACCCGTAGGCCACAACAATGCGTCAATCGTCGCCGTGCGTAACCCAAGTGACACACAAACCCTGCTCAACTCGTAAGGTATGTATATCCGCGGCTGTCGCTGTGCTTCATTTCCCAGGTGTCACGTAGTGTGAGGTCACGTTTGTAACGCCGGGCTAGGAACAAAGTGTGGGTGTTAGTCCGCGGGCCTCAGAACACTGTTAAAGTCGCCGCCGACAATGTAATTCTCATTACGTCCTCGAAAGAACGGCGACACTCTGTGTAAAAGGTTATGTGTTCGTGTTTCTTTGTCGCGGCACACGGCGCAGAAACATTCACCAAGCAGACATCCATACAATCAAGGGTAACACCACGGGTAGATGGTAAGTATTCCACATCTTCTACAATTTTTGTAACAGCATGACCGTGCCACCGCTACCGTCATCACCTGTTAAACGATAGACGTCATAGCCGGAAAAGGCTATTGGGGTATCTTTCCGAGCCGCCTGCTATGTCGACGTCCGCTGCCCGCATCATATCTCGCAGCATATGGATCTTCACTAGGGTGCTAACACCATTGATGTTAACTGTGCCAATACGGTAGACGTGGCACACTGTATCGGCTGTGCACTGCTAGAACGTCACCCACCAACGACTCGGCTGCCTATGAAGCATTCGCCCTGAACAGGAACCACACGACAATGCCTCGTTGGCCACCATGGGCAAGGTGCCATCCCGACTGATGCCCGTGGGAGCCTGTGACTGAACGTCCACGTCTTACATCTCTTCAGTTTGGTCCATTTCTTGTGCCCAATCGCCCACTGAATTGATGGGGACGCCCGCTGTTGACGGCGGTTCATACCTGCCACTGACTAGTGGGACGTTATTCTGTTGCATAGTTGTATCCATCGCGCCACCTTGAGGTTGTGGCTCCTCCGCGGTCTGTAGCACAGACTCTATGGGTGTGACGGCGTCCTTTCCCTTCGGTGAATGCGAATCGTGACCATCTAGTTCGTTGCCTCGGTTGTGCTACTGGCCTTCTGTTTAAAGCCGTCGCTTCTTCCGCTGCCTCAGCGACCTCTGTTTTTGTAGCCGCGTCTCCACGCCTCCACAGAGATGCTGTTCAGTGTGTAGGGTGTATAATAATAATGTATAATAGTTATGTTTTATTTATGGTTGCTCAATACAGAAAAATACGTAAAGACTTACTATAGGTTAAGAGTAAATTTTAAAGACTTTGACACCTTAAGCCACAATATTCGGAAGCGGCAGCAGTGGAATAAGGAAAGCCGGCACGTGTGTGGCATTGGTAACGTTTCTGCACAACGTGAGAAGGCAGATGACCAATGGAGATTGCGCAGCAGGAGTCAGCATTTCGACAGATCAGCGACCGAGTAGATGGGCATTGCTTCAAATGACTCTGAGCACTATGGGACTTAACTTCTGAGGTCATCAGTCCCCTAGAACTTAAAACTACTTAAAGCTAACTAACCTAAGGACATCACACACATCCATGCTCGAGGCAGGATTCGAACCTGCGACCGTAGCGGTCACTTGGTTCCAGATTGAAGCGCCTAGAACCGCACGGTCACACCGGCCGGCGGCATTGCTTCCATGGAGAACAACGACCAGCACAGTTCGCACATTAGCGGTAAATGCTCAAGGAACTGTCAGCATACTGAACTCTGGCGATGCGGAGGAGGACCACATGGCACGACAATGCTCGACCACGCTAGCATAGAGGTAAAACAATGGAACGCCGGCACGTGTGTCGACATTGGTCGCGTTTCTTCCCAAAGTGAGAAGCTGAATCAACGACCGTCGCCGCCCTAGAAACTTCGCGACTTTGGCAAAAACAGCGAATAAATACCTCCGACAACCGGGAGTGAGGCGATCCTTTGAGGAGGTATTTCGAGGGGAGAAAGAAGACACGAAGAAACTTCGCCTGGACGGACGGACCGATGGTTAGTCAGTGGACGTCATGCTTCGCTACAACGACTCAGCCGCTACAATGCTCGACAGAAGATAATGTCAGTACCGCGCTAATATGTCAACGCAAAAGATGCCATCCCAGATGTTACCAAAAAGAAGTTAGTGGAGTAGTTACTCAGTGTAGAACTTACCCAGGAGGTTGGTGAGCACGGAGGCACTGCGGCCTCACCTGAGTCTGTTCAAAGGGTCTCATGTTTCAATAAATGACTGGTAGGGGAATCAACAACGGTTCTCTCACGCCACTGAGCCAAGTAAAGAACCCATTCCACCGCCCACAAAGAGTCGCTTTCCATCCCGCCATCTCTGACAAAATAATGACCTTTGCTTCTCTCTGTCGCTGACACTCAATATCTAGCGTCGCTAAACCTCGACCCGCTTCAAATGCGATCCTCTTGTGGATCCGCATCCATGTCTGAAGACGGATTCTGTGGGTGTGTGGAATGACCCTGACTCCGCAGCTGTTATTCGGCATCTCGATGGTAATGTGACTGTTTTATCTGCGCCGTCAATCAGTGAGGTAGGTGGCGATACCCTTAGACTCTATGGCCAACGGCTTTTCATGCTCATCATCCAAGTCGTTCCGTAGCGTTTCCACCTACGTGAGAGGTTGCGATGTCATCTGCTGCGACGGGTGGTGGGATCGACGAATGAGAATGCCGCACGGTGCCTCGTCTGTAGGTTTAACGTACATGACGCTGGACGCTATGGGCAGATGAATTCCTATCAGCTCCTGTGGATCTAGCTTCGTTGAAACGTTTGATTTCGTGTGCTTTGGCATTTTATACTGTGCGTTGAACGTGAACTTGACTGTTGCCTTCCGGTAGGAAAGAGCCATCTTGATCTGTAGTAATCAATGCACCGCTCTGCGCACGCTGCCGGAGCGCGGCCGGGTGCATTTGTACGAGTTCTCAATGTTGTAAAGTCGTTCTTGATATGTCGTATTTAATCACACATTTATTGTGCTACAACTGGTTTTGTTCTTAGAACATCTTTATGTTTCCTAGTTGTGCTAAGTGGTTTGGTGGTCGTATGGAACGTTAAAGCTCAAATCCTGCAACAATGATCAGAAACATTCTTCCGAGCTCCAGGCGGATTACGCCACATTACCTGTGGATACACCTCATCTGGTTAAAAAAAAAATGGCTCTGAGCACTATGCGACTTAACTTCTCAGGTCATTAGTCGCCTAGAACTTAGAACTAATTAAACCTAACTAAACTAAGGACATCACACACATCCATGCCCGAGGCAGGATTCGAACCTGCGACCGTAGCGGTCGCTCGGTTCCAGACTGTAGCGCCTAGAACCGCACGGCCACTCCGGCCGGCACAACTCATCTGTCTTTAATACAGTGGCTTCCATTACCTTCTGTACCTCCATTCTGTTAATTGTTGCTAGTTCTTCTGTCTCTTACGGGCAGTTTCCCAATGCAACGTCAAGAGAATGCCATGAACCTATGTGCGCTCCTACGCCCTCTTTGACAAAGCCGTTGGCAGAACGAAGATGATTTCATATGGTGTAAGTCTTCGGCGACCATCGCTGATGATTTTTATTCCAAATTTAAGCAGTGGCTAGGTTCGCACTCGGGACCTAGGACAGGTCAAAGATGCTGCCCCTAGAAAGCCGATCCTAAACATATTTAATGTGTGGCCCTAAGCTACTTCATTTCTGAAGATGTTCAGATGTTCAAATGTGTGTGAAATCTTATGGGACTTAACTGCTAAGGTCATCAGTCCCTAAGCTTACACACTACTTAACCTAAATTATCCTAAGGACAAACACACACACTCATGCCCGAGGGAGGACTCGAACCTCCGCCGGGACCAGCCGCACAGTCCATGACTGCAGCGCCCTAGACCGCTCGGCAATTTCTGGTGAGTGAAACATGTCAGTAGAGGAAGTACGGAGATTAGCTGCTTCAGCTATAAAAGGCTTGTGGCTCTACCCAGTCGCGCGACGATCGTGGTCGCAACACGCGTCTTACATTACACCTGATGGTGGGCATTTGTTAGCACGATACCGGTCGTGCTGTTGGAAGAGGAAAAACCTTTTACAACTGAAGCGGTTTATCTCCATATTTACTACGATGCTGAGTTGCAGTTGTTGATTCAGTAGGGTTACTTGTAGCAGAGGAAAGTTACACACGACTTACGGCTGCTTTGTAGTTTTATTTTCTAACGGTCGATGTACATCCTGCAGCGATACCTGCTCTCGCTAAATTTGTAAAAATATTTTGTTGCATCTAATACCATCAGAATTCAAAGTTAACTTGTTCTACGTAACAAAGCGATCTCAAGATCACTTTTATCTGGGGAAGTTTCTCCTCGTAGTGGCTTTCTGTCAGTAAATCTATGACTAAAACATTGCCTTTGAGCAACTAAGAAACCTCTATACCACTAATGCTTAAATCATTAGTTAGAAGCGTTTCTTGTTTTTTTCTTCCTGTTCTTCCACAATGTCCAGCGTTTAGCAGTGATTGTAAATAAAATAAAATTTAAATTTATGAAGTAATTTTTCACCTTCAGCCACTTTTGTTTACCAATGTTTATTAGCATGGCGTGTTTCTGCAGCAAGCTGCCATCATCAGAAAGATCGATTTATTTTAGTGTGCACCATTAGGTGTGTGGTATACTGAAATAATCTCAGTAATAGCTCTACTTAGACTTTCCCTGAATACCTCCACGTCTAGCACAGAGAGCATAAGAACAAAAACAACATTATCACTTTATACATTCACATATAACTGTTTACATTCCAGAGATTCTTAATTGCTAAAGTAAAACTTATTTCCATTACAGAGATAGTCCATACACTAAGAATACCGATATCCTTTGTACGAGCGTATTACATTATGGTAGTTGTATCGTGGTGACCATACACTAAGAATACAGATTTCCTTTGTAAAAGCATATTTACGTTATGGTAGTTGTATCACGGTATTTTTAATTTGTATTTATGGCTTCATTCAGTATTATAATTATTCTTCATCACACTCCAAAAGAATTTATAGCTGAAATATTTATGAAATAAATTGTCAGTTTGTCACTTTTATTTACCAATATCTAATGGCACGACATTTTTCTACAGCATACTGTCATCACCAGGTGCTCTGCAGTTTCACGAGAGTTAACTTTTAACTGTAACTTCACTACACTTAGGAGTGTGATGAACAATAATTATAATACAGATTGAACTCATAAATACTAATTAAAAATACCGTGGTACAAATTCTATAATGCACAAATTCTTATACAAAGAAAATCGTTATTCTTAGTGTTTGGATAAATCTAAATAGATAAAATTGTGCATTTCAGATAAAGCTGAAAATTATTTAAACCGACTGTCTTTGGTAAGCAGCACGCGACACAGAATTAGATATTTTTCTCTAATGTCATAATTTCCTGTGAACCTTATTTAATTCGGTAGAAGGTGTATTCGCTCTTCAGTTGTAGTGCTGTAACGGTTCCTGTTGTCCGATCTTCAGCTTTACTAGCTGTTTCACATTCACATTTAGTTGTACGTCTTGATCCTGCACAGTACTTCTTTACTAATGGAGCGAGACACCTGGAGTGAGTACACATACGATTGGTGCTCACCACACGGAAAATCGTAAAGGAGAATCGGCAGGTGGAGCGGCACACCGGGGTTATCAACTGTAATATACCAGTCGCCGGACCCCACATCATTCGACGTTTATTACTGTGTATCTACGTCTGCATGCGATCGGGTCAATTTTCAAATTACGTGGACAGGGACGAAGTTACAAAGTACGAACTCTGCAATTTCAGGTAGCTGACCTGCAGCACGTGAAGCAAGTCCCTACAATCAGCACTCATGTAATCGCGCGTAACATGAGGCCGAATCAGACGAACGTAAGACGAGTCCTCCGTGAGCAGTGATTAAATCCATTTCACTTACAGCGTGTGCACAGCCTGGAACCAGATGATTGTGCACTCAGAGCATAGTTTTTGTAATGATAGGTGGAACAGTGTCAGCTGCATCCTACATTTCTATTGCGTGCTGTTTACACATGAAGCAACTTTCGCGCGTGATTGAGTCTTCAATACCCACAATTCGCATGTTGGGACAGAGTTTAACCACATGCCATAGTAAGACGTCCTCATCAAGTGCGGTTCTACGAGAGTGTTTGGGCAGGCGTTGCTGGTGATTGTTTAATCGGGCCATATCTCCTCCTAGGTCATTAAATGGCAGGCAGTATTGTAATTTCCTCGTCAGAGCATTGCCAGAATCGCTGGATGCCGTGTCACTCGCTACAACACAGTGCATATTGTTTCAGCATGACGGGGCGCCGGAACATTTCAGTCCTCCTGCGTGTCGATTCTTAAACCGACAGTTTCCGGAAAAATGGATTGGCAGAGGTGGTTCTGTGATGTGGCTTACTCGGTGCCCTGTCTAGATACCTCTGAGATCCTTTGTGTGAGAAACCTACTAAACCCCTGTTTAATCAGAAGAGGATCTGCTTGCCCAGATAGAAACAGCAGGAGAAGAAAGTAGGGACACTCCTGCAGTTTTTGACTATGTTAGACAGAACATGATCCGCCGGTGTAACCTTTTCCTCAACGGAGGTTCAAAATGGTTCTAACGGCTCTAACCGCTATGGGGCTTAACATCTGAGGTCATCAGTCCCCTAGACGTAGAACTACTTAAACTTAACTGACCTAAGGACATCACACACATCCATGCCCGAGGCAGGATTCGAACCTGCGACCGTAGCAGCAGTGCGGTTCCCGACTGAAACGCCTAGATCCGCTCGGCCACAGCCGCCGGCTCAACGGAGGAATTTTTAAGTCTCTACTGAAAGCGAACTACACTAAACTTCCGCTTATCCGGCTCTCAGTAGTCATACCTCTCACTAATCTGGCCCACATCCAGCCTCTAGTCAATGAAGAAGAAATGGTGTACACAATATTAAATTTCCGTATACAACATCGTTGTTGTTTAACTAAAATGTTAAACAATGATATAAACATTTTAAACTGTGGCTTCCTGTACGGTTCAGTACCGTGGCTTTTAAAAGGAAACCGTTGTGACAGATCTAAAGCAGAAACTCGAAATTAGAGATTTGTTGAACTGAGGTTCTTCGCAGAAAGCCATTGTTGCTGGCTACAGTGTTGGAACGAGCAATTGTTTATGACCACTCTTCAAATGGTTCAAATGGCTCTGAGCACTATGGGACTCAACTGCTGAGGTCATAAGTCCCCTAGAACTTAGAACTACTTAAACCTATCTAACCTAAGGACAACACGCACATCCATGCCCGAGGCAGGATTCGAACCTGCGACCGTAGCGGTCGCGCGGTTCCAGACTGTAGCGCCAGAACCGCTCGGCCACCAACGGCCGGCGACCACTCTTCAACGGACGAAGAGATAATCAAAAGCGTACAGGAAAGTTATGAAGAAAGCTATGAATAAGAGGACACGGGAGAGAACATGTAGATATCTCACGCTGCAGGTACTGATGCTGCAGAGTACACTGTGCAACAATCAAAAATATGCAGTAACGATGTTACGCTTGTAAAGCCGTTGTGTGATAAAGCATTCTGCCGTCATGTACCATCATTGCAACAGCTCAAAATGTGGGAGAAGTGTCACAGTGAATGATACTACTTTACATGTGCACACTCAAGGACTACTATTTCCATGGAAATGAATGTATCTCTGGATTTGATGAGGTGTAGTCGCTACATTAACTTTACGGCACTCTCAATAATCCGGCACTCCTCTAATCCGGCACCCATATGTCAAGGAATGGCCGGATTAGCAAGAGTTTAGTGTAACTGTGTTGTGTTAATGTTGTTGTCTCTTCGTAATATGGAATTAAAAGTCGTTTGTGGTAGTTTTTGTCTATCGTAAGATTTGATGTCCACGTAAAATGTAGCCACATGGGAAAACACACCAGAAAAAGTGTTTCCAACGTCCCACGTGACCTCCCAGAGTTCGTTGGTTTAGTTAACTTTCACCCAGAGAAAACTCCCTCTACTACTTTAAAAAATCCTCACAGGAAATATGACACTAGAGAAAATTATTTGTTTCGGTGTACTATACTACGTCCTAGAGTCTGTCGGATTAAATAATTTTCACCCTGTGGACAAATATCTATGTAACCAATCACTGTTAGGACGAAGCAGATGATGTATGAATCATTTAGGATTAGAGTATGCTACGATACTACCTCATTCTAATACTTTATGGAGATGGTATTGAAATTCTTGACATTAAAATCGAATTGATTTACGGACGGCTTGAAAATGATATTTTAAACCTAGCGCGGGACTTCTTAAAGGTTTGTACGAGTATAGTTCTCAAAATTTTTACTGCTCTTAAAAATGTAAACTCCCGTCTCCTCACTTTGTAAGAAATATCTCTTACCACGTACGCTATAATTGTTCGCTTCTGGCGTGGATGTCATATGCATCTGTCACTGGTCCGTTTTTTTGGAACATTGCTTTTTCCAGTCGGAGGAGTATATCATTCACTCTTCCTTTTATTCCATGAAGTTCTCGATTCTGTACATAAAAAGCATGACCGATACTCGCATCCTGGACACTTTCGACACAAAAATGAAATCGTACCTTCATAGGGTCAGTTTCAGCAACAGCATAAATGCGCTAAAGAAGCAGTCGACACAGAAACTCGTTGTTATTAACAGGAAGCAGTAAAAGTAGTTTTTATTGACATAAATTGACTTTTCAGTCAGTGCATAACACAACGTGACAATAATATTTACTAGGAAACACTCTCCTTTGTTTATAGTGTAGTAACGACTGACGATAGCCCAAGAAGGCAAAAGCCGGTTCGTGACCAAACAATCGTTTTTTATACAAAATCATGAAAATGTTTCCTAATGAGCGGAACACACCGTCCATCGACATTATGTATTACATGGTTCCGACCTGCACATTATCTTTCGATTTAGTGCAGTAAGATGCAGATGGTCAGTAATAATATTACGGTACATTCTTAACAGATGGTGTTTTTCGTTCATTAGAGAAACGGAGAGCACGGTTTACTGCAACATACCGTCAGTTATGAAAAAAATTGATTCCTATCTAATATTATAATGTGTATTAATTCGGAGTTGATGGCTTAAATCTTGTTTGAAATCTACTCCTTTGTAAGCCCTAAAAATTGATATGTGAGCCATTACATTAAATATTTTCGTTTCCACGCATTTTACATCATGCCTTTCCTTACATAAATCTTGAACAGTGTAGACTCTTTTGCTGATGTCTGTCAAACGCGACGGGGTTAAGCGCATCACCCCACTAAATCGTTTGCGCAAAATGAGACTTCTCTTCTTGCCTGCGGGTAATATATGAACGTCCATGCCGTGATGTATTAACTCTGGTTACAGCTCGCCGCATCACAAACAGAAACGCATTGGCGGATTAAACGATAACGTTTTATTTCATTGCGGGACAGGCCAAATACGCTGGATAAAACGATTTACGATTTTTTTCCAGGAGAGGGGTATAAACATTTGCTTTGGACGCTCTGTAAACACCCGTATTAATGTACCGCGGCAAACATTTGTAAAATACATGGAACCGCTTGATTTATGATCGCAAGACCCATTGATTCCCTCTCTGCAATGCCAAAGCATTCCCTTTTTATTTTATTTTCGTTTTTTTACGAATGATTTTGCGAGATCCGCACACAAAAGACCGAACCGACAACAGTCGTATGGTTCGTACCCACTGTATCGCTGCAGCGTGGCCAATAATATCTTCTCTTTCAGAAAGCATCATCGAAAACATTTTACTGTTACTACCAGATGGGCTCTACTGTTCAGTGACTTAATGAGGTACCTTCAGAACCAACAGATTTGAGGTTCAAAATATTTCAGCTATGGATATTTCATCCGCTGACTGTGGAATGCTTAACAGTCATTACGGCAACCATAGCCTCGGGCTCCACTAGAGCTCTAATTTTCTATAAACTAACATACCATTTTCATTTGTGCCATGATCACCTTCTTCTAGCACAGCGGAAGCAGTCGCAATCATGAAAGGCAGCAAGTACACTTTAATTTAGATCAGTGATAAGGTCTTATTATTTCAAATTTAAAATGTATCCTCAGTATCATAGAGAGCAGTGTCTGGGGAAAAAAAGACTAGTAGACCTCGTACGGACATAGTCACGAAATAACGAAATATTCTTGAAGAAATAAATACAATAATTTGCTTTGGGAAGAAGCTCATGCAGGGCTTTCGCACAGTGAAACAATAGACCAGTCAGCCAAGTAACATGCTGTATCCGGAAATTACTTTGATATCCACTTATTCTTCACCGACTGCTTACGTTTAGTAAAAATGATAGGTCCAGTGGGAAGGAGAATGGGAAATATGAAACTTAGATAAGAAAAGTATGATGCTTGAGTTCAACGCCACGTACCTCACTTTCTATGGTGTCATAACACGTCAGTACACCACAGAAATATCTGTACAATCAAATTAGACACATCCACGCAGCTTTCCAGCTCACTCGCACCATTTAAAAGGAAGAATTTCAGACAGTTGTGACTGCAATAGCTCAGACTTTAGAGGTAGCAATCATTTATTTTTCGCTTGCTCCAAGTTCCAGCAATACAGAGAAGAATTTATTTCAAAATACGATGTCTGAAAACAGCTTGGTTATTAATTTTAAAATACGACCAAAGACATATAGAGAAGATGCAGTCATTATTATGAGTGATTAATTGTGAAATTGTTTGCATCTAAACGATTTGTAACGTTACTGATTTGTTTGTATAAGTGTTTTGTAGGGAAAAATTTAATTATTACTGCTGCGTTTAAAAACTGAGATGTTTTTCCTATTTTGCTAATGGTGAAGAAATACTGTGTAATTACTTTAAAGTAACATGTTCACACCCACGTTAAGAGAAATCCTGACTTTTTTGTTGCTGATACCCAAGTAGTTTAATCAGTGGATTTGTAGCCCTGGCACAGACCACATACACTTGAATATCGATCTCGTGAAGATAAGTAGTTAATCTATAATAACTATCAATTAAGTTAATATTACACCGTAGGGAAGTTAATTGGAACCTATTTCATATTATCTGTTGAAGATTTCACTCGATTCAAAGTTTACTCTTGATGTAGGTTTTCATATAAATTTATGGCGTTCACGTAAGTATTAAGTCAAGAATTATGATTGTTTTCGTTACACATATATTTAGCAGTGCCGTATCTATTCGGGAAATTAAAGGTTATACGTTCTATCTTTTATTTTTTTCAAAACGCATAAAGTCCATATCGCGCATAAGCGATATCAGGCCTAATTTTTCGGATTTTGAGTTTTAACGATATTTTAAGTGCATTACGTTCCTATATTAATTGCATACACATTTATTAGTGTTGAACATAGCGTTAGTTACTCTGGTATATGTAGTTAAAAGAATATTACTGTTATTGTCTAATAAATGTTGTAAAATGATTGTAAATAACCATGAACTAGAAGTGCTTGAGCTGCTGCAGGAAAGTTAGTTCTGGGGTTTCATGCAGGTGTTGTGATGGATGCTTGCATTGGTGCGAATGTAGTGTTATGGAAATTGTGGAATTATATAGTTTTCTTCCATGGCAGTGCGAAGTATGTTCAAGAGATACAAAAACAGCTGAACAGGAAGGGACGATTATAGCTCTTAAGGCTGAACTGGATAATGCTAGCGAGGAAGGGGTGAGAAGGGTGAAGACAGGTGGGAAGTGATAGCAAGGAACAGGAGCCACAGAAAGCAAACAGCATCTCAGTTTCTTCATTGACACAAACAATAGATTTGCATCACTAACTCAGTGAACCAAGGAAGACGATCAAGTAGATGTAAGTGTAGTCAGCACTCAGTAGACTTTCACTAGGAAACCAACTATTTCAAAAAAGTAGGAAGGAGGAGGAAAGTTCTGTTGCTAGGTAGTAGCCATGGAAGAGGTGTGGCCAGATCTTGCAGGAAAAACTAGGTGGGGTACCAGATCACAAGTTTTCTCAAGCCCAGTGCATGTCTTAGCGAAGTGATAGAGGATGTAGGATCATTGTGCCAGGGTTTTACAAAGCAGGATGATATTATGATAGTGGGTGGAGCAAGAAACCGTGTTAATAGGGATCAGGGCTACAGCATTGAGTGTGATCTGGTAAAACTAGTGCCTGACACGAACCAAACAAATGTTGGCTTGGTTTCTGCTTTCATGCGGTATGATCAGCCCTAACTGCACAGCTCTGTCAGGAGGGTGAGTAAGAAGCTAGATCTAGCTTCTACTTTGTCAGGCATAGGTTTGGTTACCGTTGTTGCTATTGGTAGATGAGAGTTCACAAGGCAAGGACAGCATCTCAGTAGGAAAGGGAGGGGTAAATTAGCTGGGATGATAGCAAAACCTTTTAGGGGAGTGCTCTGAAACTCATGGGAATATCTCTTTTTTAGGCTAAGATCAACGTCCAAAATTCAACACTGAATGAAATTAAGCTTAATGAGAAGCTCAGACAGGCAGCTACTAGAGATGTTAAAACATCACACGATTCTCATTAAAGTACACTGAAAAATAATATTAGTACATTGTGTCAGAATATCAGGGGATTGAAAGTGAAGATTTAGGAACTCAGTGTGGAATAGATGTATTATGCCTTTCTGGAAACCATGTAGTCACAGATATGGAGGAGATAAATGTAGGTGGATACAAGCTTTCCACACATATCAGTGGAGACACTAAGGGGAGAGGAGGAGTTGCCTTGTATGTTAAAATTTATCATACTGTCAAAAATTTAGAAACTAAAAAAATTATGTAGAGCAATATATAGAAGCATGTGCTTGTGAACTTAAACTAAATAATTGCACTTTTGTAATTGTAGCTGTGTGTAGGCCCCACTGGGAAATTTCCAGCTATTTTTGAAGAACTTGGGTTCTTTGTTGTATTGTCTGTCAGACAGAGGGAAGCAAATTATTATTTTTGGGAATTTTCTGAAAGAGTCTGATAGAAAGACTTACCTGAAACTATTACTTGATTCTTTCAATTTGAAGTCAGTTAGTGATTTTCCTACTCAGGTACTACAGGAAATCGCCACACTGATAGATAATGTTTTTATAGACTGAAATAAATTTAATTAAATAAATGCCTGCTAAGCATGGTCTGTCTGATAATGATGCACAGGTAGTTACAATATGTGGCGTAACTCTCTAGAGTAATACAAAACAGTCCTAATAATAGTGTGTTCAGTTACCGATTTAACAATTGCAAATTTTAGGGAACTTATAACAGAGTAGAATGAGGTGTATAGGGAAACTGATACTAATTTAAAATTTAACGTATTTCATGACATCTTTGTGAGTATATTTGAAAACAGTTTCCCCTAAGAAAATAGTGAAATATAACTGTAAGAGACCATCTAAAAATTCATAGATTACTAAAGGGATAAAACATCTTGTAAACAGAAAATGGAAATATAGCTAGAAAGAGTAATGATCCAGAAACAGTGAAACTTTCTAAAAACTACTGCACTATATAAAGAAAAGTTATTAAAAAGTCCAGAAGTATGTGTATTGTAGGTTAGCACCTCTGAGAATAAAATTGAAACAATTTAGAATATTGTTAAAAGTGGAAACAAGGTAAAAAGTACAACAGCAGCAGTTTTAATGCCTAATCGATGCCTCAACCTTGAGCTATTACGCCATTGCTGCCATGTATTCCATTGTTAATGTTATCTCTACACTGTTAAAGTGGCTTCAGTTCATTTGGTTAGCCTCCTCAGTTTGTTTTTCTGAATTGTGAGCAATGACATGTCTAACTGTGTAAAAAGTACAATGCGCGCCTACTGGTGTGACAGTTAGAAGCTTCATTGCAGCAGTCAGTGTCCAGAGTAAAGTGTACTAAAAAGTTAACTACACTTGCTCTTTTTTCTTTGGTTTTTAGAGGTGCACATTAAACGTTACTTCGGTTTCACTGACATCTGAATTTATTCATTTCATTTCATTGATAGTTTGTTCCAATTCAAAGGGTGTATCAGACGAAGAAAGTCGCAAACTGTGCGAAGAAGATGATGAAGTCCATCCAGACTTTTCAGACTTGGAGGAAAATAAAGTAGGTTTGAGTGATGTAAACACTGAATAGAACCATGGCAGTGAATCTGAACTTGAAGATGAGGATGGTGATGATCCCAAAGAGACAGCAGATGTACAAGATTTCTTTATTGAAAAGACAAAGTTTCACGTTGGTGTAAAAGCTAGTTTGCAAAAACTTCGAAAACCATCAGAAAAAAACATTGTGCAAATTCCACCAGATCTGCGGTGAAAGGTGATGGGTATAATTGATGAAGTTGGTGCGTTCTTAAAGTAACTGACCTTGACTTTATTGATGCAGTCGTAAACTATAGAAATACCTATATAAATAAACTAGGAGACACACATCAATTCTCGCGCAAAAGAGTTAATAAAGTGTTTGGAATTTTTTTTTGAAGAAGAAGAAGAAGAAAATGCCATAATGCTAATGTACTGGAACGCTGGGCAGCAGACACAACAGGAATGCTACTGCTTAGGACTGCAATGAGTTACAATTGTTTTCTGTTTTTTCTAAGCTGTATGAGGTTTGTTGATATAGAAACGAGGAATCACAGGAGAAAAACTGATAAGTTGGATGCAATTCGTACAGTATTGGATCCTTTTGCTGCTAACAGCCGATGTTCTTACAGCCTGGTGAATTCGCCACAAAAGATGAAATGCTTCACCCCTACGGAGACTGCTGTATATGGATACAGTACATTCCCAGCAAACCAGCCAAATATGGGACAAAAATATTTGCTCTGTGTGATGCAAGAAGATTTTATTGCAATAATCTGGAAGTTTATTGCGGCATGCAACCAAAGGACAATATCGGGTATTTAACTATCCTGAGCACATAGTGAAAAGATATGTGATGTCTATAGAAAATTCTAACAGGAACCTTACAACTGGCAGTTGTTAAGCAAGTCACCTCCTTTCTGAATATCAGCTGCAGGAGACTATCATTTGTATCGGTACAATGACGAAGAAGAGACGAAGAAATTGGAAGTGAAATGTTTGGATTGCAGTTGGAAAAAACCTGTTTCAAATGTTCCTTGTAGAAACTGTACTACCATATTCTTGTCTGCTGTGAATGATGTAGCGGCAGTGGCTGAAGAAAACACAAACCTGAAATCATAAATGAGTACAACATGACAAAAGGTGGAGTTGACTTTGTAGCTAAAAATATGTGGCTGATACTCCATTTCAAGAATTACAAGGAGATGGCCATTGGCTACTTTTTCATTTTTCTGAACCTTTCCAGAATTTGGCAAATAAATTGTCTGTGGAAGGTGTTATAAAAGTGAAAATATGCCAGAAAAACTAGCTAAACTGTTATTTAAAGAACTTAAAGAGTAAAAGTTTTCGTTATAGATGTTGAAGGTAGTGAATATAAACTGCTTTATTCGACAAATATAACAGTTCATTTAAGAAAAGTTTGTTTTTACTGACAAATAACCATGCTGAAAATTTTATAATGCACACTTTCTCGTGTGACAACAGTAGGCGACCCAGCTGGAGGGTTAATAAACATTGTTAAGAGTGGTAGAAAAAATTGGGTCGAGCTGACAGAGAGCTAACGAAGGCTGCACAGTGTACTCATGCTAAAGGTGCAGTAAAAAATCTTAGTTTTGTAATTGACATAGTCTTTGCCTGTAGTGGAGACAGAGCACAAGAAGTCATAAAAAAGCCCCCAACAGAAAAGCATGAATGTAGTTCCGAAAATCAGATACAACAGTTTAACCATACAACCAACTGGAGAGTTTCTGTACTTATACCTGTTGAAGAAAACATTTGCATAGCTAGTAAAACAAATAAAGAGTGGATTATGAATGCTTTAGGAAAAATGAAAACAATTTTCAAAATTAAGCTTGTCAGTATAATACTACTCCAACAGAATAGAATGATGTTTTATATTTCCATGGACAGGACATGTGGCCTATAATCGAAGAAGTGTCATGATGATCTCTCCATTGGCAAAAGATTCCGGAATAGTCCCCCCTTCGGATCTCCGGGTGGGGACTGCCAAGGGGGAGGTTACCATGAGAAAAGATTGAATAATCAACGAAAGGATAACGTTCTACGAGTTGGGGCGTGGAATGTCAGAAGCTTGAACGTGGTAGGGAAACTAGAAAACCTGAAAAGGGAAATGCAAAGGCTCAGTCTAGATATAGTAGGAGTCAGTGAAGTGAAGTGGAAGGAAGACAAGGATTTCTGGTCAGATGAGTATCGGGTAATATCAACAGCAGCAGAAAATGGTATAACAGGTGTAGGATTCGTTATGAATAGGAAGGTAGGGCAGAGGATGTGTTACTGTGAACAGTCAGTGACCGGGTTGTTCTAATCAGAATCGACAGCAGACCAACACCGACAACGATAGTTCAGGTATACATGCCGACGTCGCAAGCTGAAGATGAACACATAGAGAAAGAGTATGAGGATATTGAAAGGGTAATGCAGTATGTAAAGTGGAACGAAAATCTAATAGTCATGGGCGACTGGAATGCAGTTGTAGGGGAAGGAATAGAAGAAAAGGTTACAGGAGAATATGGGCTTGGGACAAGGAATGAAAGAGGAGAAAGACTAATTGAGTTCTGTAACAAGTTTCAGCTAGTAATAGCGAATACCCTGTTCAAGAATCACAAGAGGAGGAGGTATACCTGGAAAAGGCTGGGAGATACGGGAAGATTTCAATTAGATGACATCATGGTCAGACAGAGATTCCGAAATCAGATACTGGACTGTAAGGCGTACCCAGGAGCAGATATAGACTCAGATCACAATATAGTAGTGATGAAGAGTAGGCTGAAGTTCAAGACATTAGTCAGGAAGAATCAATACGCAAAGAAGTGGGATATGGAAGTACTAAGGAATGACGAGATACGTTTGAAGTTATCTAACGCTATAGATACAGCAATAAGGAATAGTGCAGTAGGCAGTACAGTTGAAGAGGAATGGACATCTCTAAAAAGGGCCATCACAGAAGTTGGGAAGGAAAACATAGGTACAAAGAAAGTAGCTGCGAAGAAACCATGGGTAACAGAAGAAATACTTCAGTTGATTGATGAAAGGAGGAAGTACAAACATGTTCCGGGAAAATCAGGAATACAGAAATACAAGTCGCTGAGGAATGAAATAAATAGGAAGTGCAGGGAAGCTAAGACGAAATGGCTGCAGGAAAAATGTGAAGACATCGAAAAAAATATGATTGCCGGAAGGACAGACTCAGCATACAGGAAAGTCAAAACAACCTTTGGTGACATTAAAAGCAACGGTGGTAACATTAAGAGTGCAACGGGAATTCCACTGTTAAATGCAGAGGAGAGAGCAGATAGGTGGAAAGAATACATTGAAAGCCTCTATGAGGGTGAAGATTTGCCTGATGTGATACAAGAAGAAACAGGAGTCGATTTAGAAGAGATAGGGGATCCAGTATTAGAATCGGAATTTAAAAGAGCTTTGGAGAACTTACGGTCAAATAAGGCAGAGGGGATAGATAATACTCCATCAGAATTTCTAAATCATTGGGGGAAGTGGCAACAAAACGACTATTCACTTTGGTGTGTAGAATATACGAGTCGGGCGACGTACCATCTGACTTTCGGAAAAGCATCATCCACACAATTCCGACGACGGCAAGAGCTGACATGTGCGAGAATTATCGCACAATCAGCTTAACAGCTCATGCATCGAAGCTGCTTACAAGAATAATATACAGAAGAATGGAAAAGAAAATTGAGAATGCGCTAGGTGACGATCAGTTTGGCATTAGGGAAAGTAAAGGGACGAGAGAGGCAATTGTGACGTTACGGCTAATAATGTAAACAAGGCTAAAGAAAAATCAAGAAACTTTCATAGGATTTGTCGACCTGGAAAAAGCGTTCGACAATATAAAATGGTGCAAGTTGTTCGAGATTCTGAAAAAAGTAGGGGTAAGCTATAGGGAGAGATGGGTCACATACAATATGGACAACAATCAAGGGGGAATAATAAGAGTGGACGATCATGAACGAAGTGCTCGTATTAAGACGGGTGTAAGACAAGGCTGTAGCCTTTCGCCCCTACTCTCCAATCTGTACATCGAGGAAGCAATGATGGAAATAAAAGAAAGGTTCAGGAGTGGAATTAAAATACAAGGTGAAAGGATATCAATGATACGATTCGCTGATGACATTGCTATCCTGAGTGAAAGTGAAGAAGAATTAAATGATCTACTGAATGGAATGAACAGTCTAATGAGTACACAGTATGGTTTGAGAGCAAATCGGAGAAAGACGATGGTAATGAGAAGTAGTAGAAATGAGAACAGCGAGAAACTTAACATCAGGATTGATGGTCACGAAGTCAAAGAAGTTAAGGAATTCTGCTACCTATGCAGTAAAATAAAAATAACCAATGACGGACGGAGCAAGGAGGACATCAAAAGCAGACTCGCTATGGCAAAAAAGGAATTTTTGGCCAAGAGAAGTCTACTAATATCAAATACCGGCCTTAATTTGAGGAAGAAATTTCTGAGGATGTATGTCTGGAGTACAGCATTGTATGGTAGTGAAACATGGACTGTGGGAAAACCGGAACAGAAGAGAATCGAAGCATTTGAGATGTGGTGCTATAGACGAATGTTGAAAATTAGGTGGACTGATAAGGTAAGGAATGAGGAGGTTCTATGCAGAATCGGAGAGGAAAGGAATATGTGGAAAACACTGATAAGGAGAAGGGACAGGATGATAGGGCATTTGCTAAGACATGAGGGAATGACATCCATGGTACTAGAGGGAGCTGTAGAGGGCAAAAACTGTAGAGGAAGACAGAGATTGGAATACGTCAAGCAAATAATTGAGGACGTAGGTAGTAAGTGCTACTCTGAGATGAAGAGGTTAGCACAGGAAAGGAATTCGTGGTGGGCCGCATCAAACCAGTCAGTAGACTGATGACAAAAAAAAAAATTTCCATGGAAAATTAATCTACATGGTGATTTTCTGCTCGACTCAGCCCAACTCAACAAAATATTCCCTTGATAATTAGGACACTAACAGATTAATAAGAAAACACTTAATGCAGTTATCATTAATATTTAACTCAGCAGCAGAATTGGCAGGTTCTATATTCTTATTTCTTAATAATCTGATACTGTTTCGTTGGAAGTTTTCATTTATTCTTTGCTTGCACAAATAATGAATATAGTCATAACTTTATTTATACATTGCCAACCAATACTCATACTTCAATTCCTGTACTGACTTCAACACAACAGCTCCCAACAGTTACAAATGCATGAGCTATTTATGAAACTTTTGGTAGCAGGGAAATATATATACCGTTGACATGCAAAGTGCAACGAAAACTATTGATTTACAAAGAGTTCTAAACATTTTTTGGTGTTTTTGTGTGACTTAACTCCAAAATTATGGTTAAGAAATACAGCTGTTGTCAGTTATGAGTTTCCAAAAAAAAAAAAAAAAAAGGTACCTACTCAGATTTATATTTTATTTACATTTCACATATAAATCGGTTTTAAATTTATTAGTAATGTTTCATGACTAATTTAAATAAATTTTTACATTTCTTTCTACATCAGTTTTAAAATATTTTTGTTGTTCCTAAAAGTTTATTCCTAAGTTACTGAAACTTTTATTTATGTGTATACCTATTAATAAAATGTAAAATATTGCAGTCACTGAAATGAACACAAATTAAATACAAAACATGCAGCAAATTTTTAAGTAGAGCTCATAGTAATGAAATGAAACATTTCTGTTAGTGAGATGATACAAGTACAAAAAATTATAATTGATATCACATTGTGAATAACCATTATGTATCATAGTCTTCAATACTATTGACATTAGAAGTTACATTATAGCCTCCCGTGTGTCTGAAAAATAAAGTTTGCAATCAGTGCCTCTTCCCACTTATCAGTGATATGTGGACGAACGCAAAAATTAAAAACAGAAGCTTACTCAGTCAGCAATGTAAAGTGCAATGCTGGGAACCATAAAAGGACAAACTACACCCACATCGCACATGAAATGCTAGTGGACAGGACATGGCACCAGGTGAATGGATGGTAGGTGGACCAGTGAATAATTTCATGGGATAAGAATTGCATAATGGGAGGTGGGTAAATAAGATCAGGGAACGTGCAGAAGTAGGAAAGATAAGTGTAGCTGGAAACTATAGTGCATATCTGGGGAAAGGCTCAAGCCACAGTGCATGTCAAATGGGTAACAATTGTGATGGTAATGAAGCTCAGGGAAAGTAGAAGCACAAAAGTAACTCAAAACTAAAGGTATCAAAGCTTCTATGGTGTGGCTAAATTTGCAACACCCAGGATGGGTCTGTAATAGCTGCATTCGGTTTTAGTGGAATATAGAGAATAGAAATGATATTGAAGTATGATGAACTACTCATTTTTTTGGAATGTGTCTGAAAAGTTTGGACCACCTAGTGGAATGTGAGAGCAGCTGTGAGCAAAGGGAAAAATTCTTGAATTGAACTGGCATTTTACCTTACTAAAAAATCAATATCTCTACAACATTAATTTCGAGAAAACTGGAGTATGTTGTGGATATTGATAATCACAGGTGTACTAAACTACTAAGTGGATACATTGATTGCAATTGGGATTCATTTTGTAAACATTCTTCTCAAGCACTCACAATCTAAAAATCAGGAACATATATGTAAAAAATCTGAAAAAATTAACCCAAAAATTCTATATCATGAAATTCATTTTCATTAATTTTAAGTTTCTTTATTCCCTTTCATCTCACTTTATTACTACCATCTTCGAAAAACTGAAAACCCAACTACTAACTAATTTCAGGTATCTGTTTGGCCAAATAATTTTAAATTCATTATCAAGCTCCATACAAATTTTTTCACCGTATCTAGTTCTTAAACATTCACAATTTAATGTAATATAATATAAATGATTCACTTCCAACTCACTAATATTTTTAAACAAATTAGAACTGTCTGTGTTATTGAGTTTCTTGAGTAGTCTCTCCATTTATTGGATTAAAAATTTATTAATCTTAAAAATTATTAATTATCTAAATAAGGATGAAATGACTAATGTGTGGGACGAATTTAAATTTGTCCAAAATATTTTTCTTGAGAGAATTATTGAATTAAAAGAGGAACAAGTTAAATGTAACATCTGCAAATATTGCTTTAATTCATAATGCTTTTGGAAAAGAAGAGACATTTGTGGAAAGATACAGCTTATGGGGAGAAATAGAAAAGTAGAATTCTTTCTTTTTTATAACTGTAAAAAATACCGAATTATCAACTTGATGATTATAATCCAACAATAAATAATTACCAAAAATGTTAAAAATTATGTAAGGTGTACATAAATTCCAATAACACTTTGAATTATTTATTGCACAATAACTAAATATTGTACAGATGTCATACATATTGCATTTTGAAAAGAAACTCTGAAAGTTTTTTGACAAACATTAGACCTGCAAACCATTAGTGACCCGGCAGACATCAATATAGTAATCGAATTCTTGCCATACCTGTCCCAGGATGGCATCGTCGACTGTGGCTGTCACTTCCCATATTCTCTCCTGGAGCTCTGCTACATCATGTGATAGACACAGCACATACACCAGATATTTAATATGTCCCCACAGAAAACAGTCACATGGAGTGAGATCTGGTGATCAGGAAGACCATTTCATCAAACAGCTTGCCCCTTCTGTAGCACGGCCAGTCCACTGATGTGGCAGCTCCATGTGCAGGTACCCATGAACTTCGTGATGAAAGTGGGGTGTAGCCCCATCCTGCTGAAAGATGAATGGAGAGTCCGATTGCATTTGAGGCATCAGCCATTGCTGAAACAAGTCCAAGTAGGAATATCCAGTGACAGTGATCTCAATAACGAAGAATGGTCCATACAGTTTTCAACGTTACAAGGCACAAAAAACATTTATCTTTGAGGAATCACACCCAAACTCAATGTATTTGTGTGGACGCTTTGTACCCCAGATTCGACAAATATGCCTGTTCACTTTCCCATTAGTGTGAAAACGGAATTCATCGACAAAAATTAAGTGATCAACAGTGCCATCCCCATCCTCATTCAATTGTTACAGCTGCTAGCAAAATGCAAAACACTTGTCTTTGTCGTCATCATTGAGCTTCTGCACTAGCTCCAATTTGAATGGTTTCACAGACAGCTTCTGTCGCAGGACTTTCCACACTGTCATTGGAGCCATTTCGAGTTCACAGGATGCACGACAGACCCCTTTAGACTTGTTATGAATGTCTCTCATACACATTCCACATTCCTTTACTCACATTGGGAGATCCGCTTCTCTTTGTCGGGCAAAAGCAACCCTTTGTAACGAATTTGTTGTGCCAGTGGTAAATGGCCTTCCTTGTTGGTGGCTTCTTACTGTACTTGGTTCTAAATATCCATTGAACAGCTGCGGGATACTTGTTTTTGTCGAACTCCAACACACTCCAACACTGCACCTGAACTTGCCATGTTTGTGACTAGCGCTGACTATCAGCAAATTACCAAACTACGCTGTGGTGGTATACATGAAAAAAACATTCAGGGTTTCTTTTTAAAATGACATATGTATGATACCTGTACAATGTTTGGTTCTTGTGCAATAAATAATTGAAAGTGTTCCCAGACTTCATATACACTCTGTATTAAAGCTTGTACATTAATTCTAAACGTTTTGCACACACTAACCAAAAACTTGAAATGTATAGATTCAGAAAACAGAGAAGAGAATAAAAAGCAACTAATAAATTTATTCCATTGCTCTAATGAAATAGCTATTATAGATTTATTTTTACATTAGAAACTGTATAAAACTGATTGTAACACCTGTTACACATTGTATCATAATTTTGTAGAACTACTCTTTATTGTGCTGAAATGAGAATTCTGTCTTAACTTTTAATTTATTAAATTTTATAACTGTAGTCTAATTGTATCGTTTTCTTCGCTTCACTCTCACTTGATCTCATCATAGATTCATTATTCAACTTTTGAATAATTTTAAGGTTAAAACTGAAGCACTTCACTTTAATTTACTATGATTTCATCATTTTTCTTAACATATTAACTGTTAGGTCCAGTTGAAGTACCATTTGCAACCCATTATTAATTTCTACCTCATCAGTCCATTCACTCCATTCACTCAACATACATCATTTTTGTACAGAGTTTTTTTACCATCATCGATATATATATATATATATATAACATTTTTTCATAGCTTGTCTAACCTATCATACATCAGCCTTGTAGTTGGTGTAGTCTATGCTTTTTAAAAAATATTTTTAATTGTATTATTTTCTGCACAATAATACTAAAATTGTACTTCATGTGTACCATATGATCATTAATAAAATTTCTATCTATAATGTCTAATCGATCATCCAACAGCATCTCATACAATCATTGAAAATCTGTCATTTACACAGTATTATACATACTTTGTCATTGCCGAAATTTTCCCCATACTGAATTTAGACATCTTAGCTAACACTGAGCTTCCTAGATTTTCTTTTCTTCTGCCATGATATAAGCCAATATTCAGTTTCTCTTTCACAGCTCTCACATGGATCTCACTGGTTTCCAAATGATGTGGAGTGGTTTCTAATTTTGTTTTCATAAAGTCACATGATTTGAAACAATGAATTGCGTTTCTTTCCAGATTCCAATATGATACTGACATGTAAAGTTTTATATCTTTTTCTACAGCTTTCTTCACTTCATCAGTTACCCAAGTTCCAATAAAACTACTTTCATCATCATTGTGATAATATTTATTTCTTTTCTCTTCTACACATTTGACAGAGAAAGGAAACATCAGTTTTCCATTTTTACCAAAATCACCCACACTGGCATAACTGGATGATAAAATCCACTAGGTACCAATACCTAACATTATATACTTTCATACCAGTTTTAGAATAATATCTTGGTTTATATGTTTTTGTTTTGTGTCGCTCAGGATAATAATCATAATATTGTATAATTGGATAAAGATTATGCATATCAACATATAAAATTTTTGTGTTAACCCCATCTGGTTTAACTCCCAATTTTATTGCGCTAGTTCGACCACTATGAAAAGCATATCTAGGATTCAAATGCTCACCAATTTCAGGTAACTATTTCAGTTTCTTAAGTTTTATTAATTCTGAAGAGTAAATCCAATCACATTCTCGCATCTCTACCACATTACACCCAGAATTTCGTATTTCGCTAACTCATTAAAGTCTTTTGTTATAGATCATCCATTTTTTTGTTGTTGTTAATTGTCACAAATTCAAATTATTTTTAAAACAATGCCAAAAGCAGTTGTCATATTTGTAAACAGTGATGGTTTCTTTATTAGAACCATCTTATTTTTCACAAGTTATATTTACTTCACCATCATTAAGATAATGCTGAATATTATTATTGTTTAAACTGTTTAAAAATCTATGGATTCTTTATTATGATTTTCTTTCTGTTTTTTATTCAATAGCGCATATCTTTCTTGAGGCAAATATTTAGATCTGTATACAACCATGCAAAGTCCAGTAATTATTAAATAACAGAATCGATCTATATTGGCTATTTGTAGGATCTGTTTCCTTGTTGCAAACAGTCTCTTCTGAATATATATACATTGGAATTACAATAATTATTAATTTCTTTCTTCAGATTCAACATATAATTTTCTTTAACTTTTCTAATACGCCATTTGAGAAATACATCTCTTTTTTCTGGTTTCATAGTGTCAGCACAATAACAGTTGGTATCATGAATTGACCCTGTGTAATTTTCATTTGTCTGTGTATTTAACAAACGTGGGAAGTAACTTCTCTTCAATTCCTTCAATTCAGTGGTTTTGGAAAACTATTAAATGGACCTTGTATGAAGTTACTGCTGTCTCTAATTTTTAAATGTATTAGTTTCATCTACAAGAATATTAATTTAGTTACTGTGGGGACAGCATATACCTTTATGGAATTTTATATGCTATGCTTAAAAATACGTTTAAATCATGACCTTTAGTGTAATGAGGTCTAAATGTATAATGTTTATTTTCTTCAGGTATCATCCACCTTCAAAATTCATCAATTGTCTTAATTTTACGAACAGTGCCATCATTAAAACTGTGAGCTCTTGTGAGATTTGGAATATGCATACCAGTTTCTTGTTGAGCTTCATAATAAAAAAGGTCTCTATGGACTCCTTATCACAACAATTAAACTCCTTACCTGTAACTTGTTTTGAGAAATTCCCAGCACTGGAAAACGTAACACCCTTTGAACTCTTCATTAATATAACAACTGTCTTTATGACGATTTTGAGAACAACTGACTACAAAATCCTCATCAAGTTTTCTTTCACAGATACCACCTGTTCGCAATTCTTATTGCATGTAACATTTATGATTTATGATTTTTAGTAGTTCTTTACGGTTTATACATAGTTCAAAGCCATATTTATGTTCTTTAGATCTCAAACAATTGAGCTTATATTCTGTACGTTTATAAGCAGTATCTCAAACTTCTTGGTGAATCCCTCGGTATTCTGTGTTATAACGGTATCTCTTGCAAATTTCGTAGTGTATCTTACTTTCTTCAGTATTGTGTTCTGTACCATTGCAAGGTATACAAACATTATTTCTACTTTGTGTCGATGTTTGTTCTTGTTTTGCTATATCATTTCTCACATTTATTACTGAAATATAGCAACCCTAAGATGGATGTCTTACTGCTAATTGTATGAAACTGGTTCGTAGACATTTCTGTCTTGCTTTATTGCTTCTGATTACTGAATCGAAATTTTCAGCACATATTACATATATTTGAATATATAGCAGTTGCTCAATATTTTTAATATCATCAAGAGTAAAACCTTTTTCATTATATTCTCCTAACTGTTTACATAATATGTCAGTTAACTGTTTTCATCATTTGAAATTGTCTCCTACTCTAATCTTCTTAATTTCATTCTCATTCAGTTATCTACATGATATTGAATTTGTCTGATACATTAATGCTGTTGTTATTGCTCTGGCACAGATTATCATTATTATTAATTCTTGTAACATAACTTTCAGCCTTTTATTTTACCTTTGCTATATCTAGGAATTGCTTGAATATTAAATACAAATCTTCTGTATCAATAGACTTAACGGTTGTCAAATCTTTAATCTTTATCAAATTTGGATCTTATTTTCCTTGGGCCCACTATAAAATTTGCCGAAAATGTTTTATCTAGTCTATTTTTATTCTATATAGCACTTGCCAACAATAAGCTTATTTACTATGCATAGATGAGTATTAACGAAAATAATAATCTTTGATTTAAAGCTGAAGATGTAGCTAAAATATTAGAATACAAAAATGCAAATGGAACAATATTATAAGATATTAGAGAAAAAAATTGGAAACATTATAAAGATGTGCAGGGTATCAAATCGCTAACCTTACATCCAGATACAAATTTTATAGATGAACCATGTGTATTTTCACTATTTATGAAATAAAAATGAAATTACATCAACAATTTCAAGATTGGGTAACTGAAGAAATTTTTCCATCAGTTTGCCAAGATGGAGACTATAAGATAAAAAATTAAACTACAGATCCCTACAGAAACCAAATAGAACACAATTTTTTTTTCTGAATGACTACAAGAATTAAATAAAAATAATGAAGAAATCATCATACCAGAGGAGAAATGAAGAGAAAATTTGAGAGGAACAGCTAGGTTCTTGAATGATAATAGCAAGTATAATTGTTGTGTCATGTGAGTTCAGAGAAGAAGTTTCCAAAAACATTTGAGCAATACTAGAGGTAATCATCCAAATTCTGAACAAATATTAAAACTTAATCATGATTACAAGTCAGTAATCTTGTACCTGAGAATAAGAGAAAGAGTGAATGTTATTCGTTGGCACAATCAATTTAATCTTATGAACGACTACAAACAAGAAGGATTGATTTATGATATAATGAATCTTCATCAATAAAAGCGAAAATCTTACTGCTTGTTTCAAATTTATATTTTATATAACATTCATAACAATTTTGTATATATCAAAAAAATACACATATAAACCCATCTGGCTCAATCAACTCAGTTTTAAAGTTATCAATGAATTATGACCTTATATAAATTGTATTAACTCTTATTTTAATGTCGAATTGTACTCTATCTTCTTTAATAAGACTATATGTGGAACTAATACTGTATCGGTACCATGCAGTTTTAAATTTTCAATAATAAACTTTATAAAACTATATTATGTGTGTCTACCAAAAAATAATTTGAATTATCAGAGACAAAGAATTCAACATATGTCTTCATCCATTGTCAAAACATTTTCGATAAGATATACATCAGTAGAATTTGCCTTTTGCAGCTTGTTCAAGAAAATTTCGTTTTATTTGTTCTCCATCCAGTGCCTTCAGCAATATGTCATTCGATTAGAATGATTAACCTTTTCAATTACAAAAAAATTCTGTTAATGACCATTGATTGTGTATTCATTTTCTACCATTTCTTTAAGGTTAGTAAAGTTCCTTGTAAGTCAAATTTGTTCCACATTTTTTTTCTTTGGGTGATCTGTTAAATGTTTCTGCAACAGATGCTTTTATTACTGAAAGAATTGAGTAATGTTCGATGTCATATTTTTTCATGAGTTGCTTAGATCTTTAGAGTAGATCTCATTTTCATTATCTGTTTGCAGATTTCTTGTTCTTGCTTTAAATATTATTTCAAAAGCATCATCTACATTTTTATCTGTTTTATCTTCAACTGAATCTCCCAGGCAAATTTTGAAGAAACAGCAACAACTGTGAACAAATATTTGTATCCTTTATTTATTTTTCATGTTCCTTTCAAGTTTTCACAATCTGTTTCTACTAGGCCAGGTTGCCATGAGACATCCCAAATTAAAACTTTCTTTTTAAATCTTTTTTGTCATTGGTATGTGTAATACACTACTAATTTCTTCATGACTAATTGGCTGTAAACCATCAGTTACAAACTATTTTTAATACGTTTACTCTTTTCAGTCTTTCTCACTGTGCAAAGACCTCCAATCTTCTGTCTGCCATTTTGAGTCATTACTCTGTAAGGATTATGTGAATCAGTAAATTTTCTGCACTTCAAGCACCAGACATGTTTATCCATTTAGATAGATTAAAAATAAAATCTATTAATTTTAAATTATTTCTTGACACATAATTTTACATCTACTGGTACAGTAGTAGCTGCATCTTTTAATCTGATGGTTAAAAAATTTGATTTGTTATTATTATTTACTTCACACAGCTTATGAGATACACTTATTGTGATATCAAAAACAAAAAATTTCAGAATTTTGTTTGTATATTTACCAACGACAATAATTTTTTTAAGCCTGAAATCATATTCTAAATTGTGCGTTTCTTGTTTGTTTCCAGTTGTAAAAGTAAATTTATTATTTTCCTACCATGTACTGTATTTTCTAGTCTATTACATCTATCTAAAGTTATGTGAGACTTGCATTCATGCTTTCCATGAAGATGTGTTCTAGTGGTATTGTTATCTTGTTTGAATCTGCATAACTATTTCACTAAGATGTTTTGTAGCAACAATTACTATATTGTGTTAAAATAAATGAGTACTCAGCTTTGCTAACAAGATTGGAAGATTCGTAGTAGCTGCATCATAACCATTTATAGGATCTTCTATAGATACTAAACCTCTACCTTTAAAAACAATGTAACTTACAGGTGTGTTAAAAATGATACATAATACTTTTTGAGATTGTTTGATTAAACTTTCTATTTTCTGATATATTTCATTTTTATATTTTCTGAATTAATTTTCCACTGTTTATGATGCCTTTAGGCTGCATCTTAATTCCAAAAACGTCTATTGACCATATTCAAAATTTTGTTTATCTGAAAATTGCTTTAGCACAAATACACACAAATGAGTGCATATTGAATGATTCAAATGTTTTAGTCTGTCAGGATTTTAATATTGTTTATTTTCTCCCAAATAGTCAACTAGTTGTTTTGGCATAGTACCAGCAAACGAAACAAACACAAATTTCGTATTCTCTCAGTATTGTAATAGAGTTCATTTTCTCCCAAATAGTTAATAGTTGTTTTGGTATATCACTAGAAGATGAATCAAACACAAATTTTTTCATTATTCCTATAACAGCATATCCAGCGAGTATCACGGTGATCAGATTATCTAAATTAACTTTTTCACATTATGTACATTCATATTTGTGCTTCAGTTAAAAATTATCAACACTATGTAACTGATCATTGTTAAGTTTAATGTTATTGAATTTTGATTATATTGTAGTACTATCTAGTAAAGTATAATTAGTGCTAAAGTGATTCATTGATATAGATAAAAACTTTCATACCGATTAATATTTATATAAACTGCAGCATTTTCATCAACACCCATACACAGTTTCCATTTTCTGTACTCTACTCTTCTAACTGTTGTTGCTGCTAATTTTTCGCGAAGTGATGGATCTTAAGCATCCATTCTCTCTCTTGGCACTAACTGAAGTTCTTTGTCAGCTTGATATCTGGATTATAAGTCTTTATTATCTCTGCATATAACATTTTGAGTTTTACAAGCTTCATTTAGTGGAGTTATTCCTTTATTACCATGTGCTAGTATTTCCTCTTGTTTAGCAAAAAGGTCCACAGGATGGAAAACTGGGTAGATGCATCACTGGCAGTAGCAAATGTCTTGAAGCCCAATTGTCTGAGCTATTCTCATTTTAGCAGTTTTATGAAATGTGTGTCGCAAATTATTCAAAATTATGATGAAATATGGAACTCCATTTGCATTATTGATAATGAAATCGTTAAATTTATTTGTTAACATTTATGTTACTCCAACTTTTCTGTTATAATAATTTTTATTTCCATCTAATTTATCACAATGAAAATCGCTAATCTATAGATTAATTATTATGTATCGTTCATCCAGATATATCCAACTAGTTTTGCTGTATATTTTTTTTACTTAACATTCACCTATAGTCTCATTTGTAATCCACTTTTTAGTTATCTCCATCAAATTATATTGGCAATTTACCAACAAATTTAAATATTCCCACAGGTCTTACTCCAAGAACACATTCTTCAATATGTTTGGTATATTCTAGCTTTCCTTCACTTATAAATATTTTTTAACATTACCATATTTGTTTTTAATATCACCCTGAACTTCTCTATCTATATCCTCTTCTTTATTTTATGATAACACATCTAGTATTTATGATTCACTTAGTGTATAGTCACATTGTGAACTTTCACATTGTTTAATAGGTGGTGTGTCATCAAAATAGTGGTGGTATTGGTAAGGAACCATCTGTTTTCCAACTTTCGGTTTCCTTTAATAGCTTTCAAAACAATATCTCCTATTCCTTGAGTTATGTTAATAACAGGTTCATCTCCTTTTTCATATTTTTCATACTCTGTTCTAGGTTTTGTCTTCCATTTCTTAATTCTTCTTTCAACTGTTCCTTTGTCTTTCTATATTGCCTAGCATTCTTAACAACCTCTGAGTCATATTTTGCTAACATTTATTAAAGATAAAAACGCTGATAAAATTAACTTCAGTTAGTTAAGAAATTTATTAGTCTATGACCATACTTCCTTTTTTAGGCTTTTTAGCCATATGTATTCTAAAAATAACGTCATTGGTTCTCATTCCAAGATTTTCTACATTTATCTTTAAAAATCATCAAATTTTAATTCATCACCAACAAATTGATGATATACGTGACTTAAAAGTGTATCACTTTGTCTAAAATATTTAAAAAATTTATATTATCTCTTGTTAATTGTTTCGGTATTTTCAACACAAGTTGTTGTGTTTTCCTTCCCAGAGACTGTTTTGATAGAGCTATCCATGCTACTCTGTCCTTTGCAAGTCTCTTCATCTCTGAATAACTACTGCAGCCTACATCCTTCTGAATCTGCTTAGTGTATTCATCTCTTGATCTACCTCTAGGATTTTTATCCTCCTCACTTACTTCCAGCACCAAACTGGAGATCCCTTGATGCCTCATATGTGTTCTACCAACTGATACCTTCTTCTAGTCAAATTGTACCACAAATTATACTTCTCCCCAATTCTATCCAGTACCTACTCATTAGTTATGTGATTTACTGTAGGGAAGCAGCCTACTCACGCCATAGTAAATTCACATCAGTCTTTCCATTGTGTGCCAGCCAGTCCGCTCAAACTAGCTCTGACGTCATAAATGTTGCGCAATACTTTAAAAATCAAGCAAATAACCTAAAATGTTTCAAGCATGTCAGGAGTAATACTAAATTAATATGTGTTGAATATCAGTTCGATAACTTTAACCATTTTCGAAATTTGGATGTTTTTCTGTAAAAATCATTGGCGCAACAGAAAAGAGCTACAGATTTAAAAATTTATACTTAGATTCCTTTTCAATAATAATTTAATAAAAACAGTACTTTGGATTTCACAAATTAAAATTTTAGTGGAAATTCATGATTTTCCGGTTTTTGTCTTAAAAATTAAGGAAGCAAGATAGATTAAGTAGGCTAATAAATAAGGCTAGGATGTTTATATTTAAGTAGAATGGAGATCCGCTATAACCATAAGGATGTGAGAAGTTTCATTTGAATACCTATAAAACTATAGCGATAGCGTATCTCCAAAGGGCCAGTTCAGAGCTCGTCTACTGTGTGGAGTGTAATTAAATTAATTCTCTCGCCCAAAATATTTAACTTAGCCACGTCAGACTTTTATTATGATTACTTACCTGTGTGCTGAATGCACATTTAAATTGAGAGCTTCATCGGCCCTCAGCAAAAGAAGCTATGATTTATTCAATAACTTAAAGTGGTGCATTACTAGCCCAGTGGCTAGTCGGGAGAGCCGATTTGATCAGGCGTTCCCTTAGCCGTCCGCACCGCGGCTTTATATATAAGAACGCTGCGCGAGGAAGTAAGGCCCCAGTTCTCTCCAGACGCTGAATAGCACACCACATGTGTCGGGAGTCGCGTCGCGTCGCGTCGGTATCATTGCTATAAACAGCATCGGATGCCGTATTAAGTTACTCGTGATACGCGTAACCATGAAATCATTTTCAAGTGAAGTGTTAATTCTGGGATGACTTTAATAATCTATCTTCAGTTTGCGTATGTCGTATTTTCACGTGCCGCCTTGGGACAGACATTCTACCATTATTTAGCGTGGCGTTTGATGAACATTATCATCAAATTATGGCGAGCATTCACTTAAACATTTAATTTGGACAGTTATAGTTGCATCAGCGCATTATACTCTAAACTGCTCTGTTAGTCATATTGTGTGGATTCTGTTTTTTTTTTTTCATCTGTGACTTTCAGTAAACAGAAAATCAATAGAAAATCGTTTTTTAATTATGAATCCCAGACAATCTCCTAATTTCTCAGAGCTATAAGCTGTAGCTATAAGTGTATTTCTCAGGTGAAGTGGGCACTAGGAATTCTAATTACAGGCTTCACGTTTTGCTAATCACTTTCTGGTTGCCAAAATTGTAGTTAGAGAGCCAGTGTTGAGAACGGCAAAACAACAGCATAAATAATAGGAACACTTATATAACAATTAATTGTAACCGCCACCCCACATATGGTTAATCAGCCGGGAAGTGTTTCAACATTCAAACATTATTAATAACAATTATTCCACCGCCGCCCCACATATGGTGCATCGGCCGGCAAGAAGAAACAAACTGAGTAAAGTGAAAGTGATTTTTAAATATTCGGATTCGCGAGTGAAATGCGACACGCAACTGAGTAATAAAACAGTGATAGTGACGTGTGCATGTGGACGACGCAATTGGATTAACAACGCATTTGGATTGACGGAGCTGGCACTGAGTCTAGCGGCGCTGCCGGCATCGCGAGAAGCCAGTTTCGCCGCCGCCGCACCGCAGTCATCCGCCAGAGCAGCCGGAGCCGCGCCTGCAGTTGCGGGCCACTCAAACACACAACAGCCGTCGTAGTGCCGTCTGCAATTCAGCGCGCTGCGTCGCATCAGTAATCCTGGTACACCACGCCGGCAACGCCATACATCGTGCAGAAGGAGCTAAGTTAAGTGAAAAGCTGTTAAAAATTTTACTAACCTGCACTAAAAGACTGTCGGCGATGGAACCGCCAAAAGAAACTGAAGTTAAACCTAAATCAGAACCTATGTCTGTTGATGGAACTGTAAATCCAGACAACGGTTCAAGTGTAAATATGCAGGAAAGTAGTAATGTTAAAGTGAAATATGAAGTATTGTCTCCTGGCAGTAGTGTAAAAAGGGGCAATGATTCAATAATAGAGACCCCTGTAGTAAAGCAGAAATTAGAAATTGTTAATTTATTGGATGATAGTTTATCTGATGAGTTAAAAACTAAACAGTCATCAGAGGTAGTAGAAATTAAAAAGGATAAGTTAGGTATGACTGATCAATCAGAAGTTTCATTTAGTTTTGAAGATTCTGGTGTTGTAGCTAGTTTTTCGTCACCTGAGTGTGATAAAAAGCCAACTACTGAGCAACCCAAAGATACTGAGGCTATGGATTTAAATGTTATATTACAAGCAGTAACTGCCAGTAATGCAAAAATGACAGCTGAGTTAAAGTCTGAAATCGTGGCCAGCCAAACCAATTTTAATAAACGGTTTGAGGAAATGGACAATACCTTCAAGGCTGATTGCAATAAGTTGAAAGAGGATCTGGACAATTTAAATTATAAAATTGATTACAACCATGAGGATGTTAAGGAAAAGGTTGCTCAACAATTTTGTGAAATGTATAAAACAGTAAAATCCGAAGTTGCTGAGGTTCGCAAAGACTTCCAAATGGAAGATGCGAAGCTGGAGCACATGTTAACAGAAAAGATCGAGGCGGAATCTGAACTGTGATCAGATAGATCTAAAGATGTTGAAACGTCCCCTTTTGAACAATTATACATGACTGTGCTTAAACTGACACACAGTATTTTGTTTGCGCAACGCAATCTGACTTTCAAAATTCCCTACAAAAGAATGGCCCTGACTAACATTAAACTATACCTTTCACAAATCACTTACCTCACAAAAATCTTCGCTGCTCAAGCTACTGCAATACAGCGAGCGCCACTACTGCCAGCTAAATAAAAGATTCAAACTATGGAAGGCACTAACTACTGATAGGGATAGTTAGCAAATGAAAGATATTAATAGAGAACAAGCAATGTATTTACCTTGATATCATCATATATAAATATAGCAGTTCATGACAAATTACAAAACTCCGCCATCTCTCTCCCCACATCCACCACTGCTGGCGGCTCACCTCCAACTGAGCAACGCTACGCGCTGTTCACAGTCAGCTGCCTAACACTACAATGGCGAGTATTACAACAATGCAAAGCAGCCACAGACTGCACACCGCACAGCCAATGATTTTCATATTGAGCGCTACATAACGTTGCCAATAAGAAAACATAAACAGCCTACTTACATAGAGAAAACATAAACAGCCTACTTACAATGTTAATATAAAAGTAAACATATGTCAAGCAGAAGTAGACGCAATCAAAACTGATACTACTCATATTGTGCAAAGAGTAGATAATGTTGAAATGAGAGTAGCAAATATTAGTACTAACATTGCTAACATTGAGAATAAAGTAGCTTCAGTAACTTCTGGTAATGGCAGTATACAACAAGTTGTAGCTGCAAACGCCGCTTTTATCGGGTGTCGGCAGTTCTTGCTGTTCTATCCAGATAAAAATATCCACCCGCTAGATTTCTGGAACGATTTTGCAGATGTGATTCCACCAACTTGGTCTGAACGAGAGAAAATCTCATTTATTAGAAGCCATTTAGCAGGTGACGCCATGCGTTGGTCAGCTGATGTTATGTTGAAGTGTAAAACATTAGCAGAATTTAAAACAGCTTTCATTAATGAGTATTGGTCTAGTAATAAGCAAAATGAAGTGTTGAGAGAATTTTGGAGTGGAAAACGCTTCAATGCATGCAAGGAATCTATTAAAGAGTTTGCTAGGTCACGGATCTCACGTTTGTCACATTTGGCCGAAAAGCTAAAACCTGAAATGATCATACTAGGTCTTGAAGCCAAACTGCCATGGTATTGGCAAACTAGAATTGTATCTGCCCCTAGAGACAATCTGGATCGTTTCATTGAGTATTTGGAACGTGTTGCTGCCAATGAGGAGCAAGCAAGTAATAACAGAAATTCTAATAAGAATAGTAGTAATTTTAAGAATGAGCAGAATGGCAACGTAAACATCAGAACAGTAGGTGTTCGCCATTCTAAGAGAGGTAGGAATTGGAGAAATAATTATCAGAACCAACAATGGCATCCAAATGATAATAATTTTGTTCCAAACAAAATTATGCAGGTAAACAACAGTACGGAAAGCAAATCTGTGCCAGTTAACTATAATGGAAATAAAGGAAACAGTAGTAGGCCGAGGCAGGAAAACTAGTTCCCGTCTATGAGGACACTGGCGCTCACCAGGCGGTCACTTTTCCTAAGCCAGTAGTTACGGTAATTGGTAAGACAGATCAGAATACTCAGACTGAACATGTGGATGAAGAGTCGGTAGCATCTAAGGATACAACAGAAATATTAGATCACTCACAGTATTTAATAGATACCGTGTTAGAGACGCTTTCTAAGTGGGAAGAGAAAGAGAAGGCGCAGCAGTGTAACGATAGGGAGGAGCTACAAAATACTGAATTGTCAGGTGAAGAAGCAGAAGAAATTCATGCTTATATTTACGATGGGGATGATGTGCTCTTATCTAAAGCGCCTGTGCAGGATGTTGATACTGTACTAGTAGATTTAGGACAGGAGGTTAGTGAGAATGTAGAGGATAGCCTGTTGTGGGTCGATGAACCCAGTAGCTGTGACCAGTTGTCACTTGAGAAGGAACCCGACGATAATGGTGAAAGTGGTTTAACTGTAACTAGTGTTATGCCCGGTCTGGAGGCGCAGAATCGCTCAGACTACAGTAATTTGGGTCATGTTCAGCAAACTAAATGAAGTCGTGCGGTGTTTCGATTTAAAATTAATAGACCGACTGGAAAAGGCAGCTGAAAATGTAATTCAGGAAACCCCTACACACTTTGACCTAAATGTAATGAAGGCAGATGTCGATCACTTTAGTTGGAGACAAATCCAAAAGGAACTATTGGATGAGTTTGAGGAACCACCTGTACAACCTAGAATAAGCCACCCTATAGTAATAGTGAATATGTTGGGTATCAATGTACGTTGTCTCTTAGACAGTGGAAGTGAAGTGAGTGCGATATCTCAGTCCTTCTTTGATGCATTACCTGGTAAAGACAAGCTTACAGTAATGAGGGTATCAGGACTAAGAATAATTGGTGCTACTGGCAAGGTGTCAAAAACGGTAAAGCAAGAAGTTTTGCTGCCCTTTAACATTAATGGTAATTTAATTGATCATCCATGTTTAATTGTAAACAATCTCAGTATTGAGGTTTTAATTGGCATAGATTTCTTGTCAAAATATCAGTGTGTTGTTGACTTTGAAAAAAGCCAGTTAAAAATGGTCTTGCCGATAACCAGAGTAATTACAGTACCTTTTAGTGATAAACATGTAGTAACTAATGATGAAACTTCGGAGCTGCCTATACGAGTTCTGAAAAATAGGAGATATTGGGACGAAGGTGTTAATCTTAGTACAAGTAAGCTAAACACAGAAGAAGAAGAAGCAATCATTTTGGACAAAATAGAAGCTAAATTGCAGGAAATCGATAAAATTTCAGCTAATCGGAAAGATGAACTGAGACAGGTTCTAAAAAGGCATCATAAAGTATATTCAGATCTATGTGGCGTGATCAAAGGTTATGAATGAATGCTGTAGGGAGGAGGTTGTTCTGTAACCTCTACACAGTGTGGCAGCTGTGCAGTCCCAGCTGTGTGAGATCTTCTTTCCTTTTCAGGTCTCACTCATTCTTCGTCTTTCCTATCCACCAATATTTCGGCTCTTATTCTCAAATACTAAATTTTCCGTTATGGTTATCAAGCCAATAATAAGCTAATGAATTCTGTAGGGAGGAGGTTGTTCTGTAACCTCTACACAGTGTGGCAGCTGTGCGGTCCCAGCTGTGTGAGATCTTCTTTCCATTTCAGGTCTCACTCACTCTTCATCTTTCCTGTCTACAAAAATTTTGACCTCTTCTTTCCAATATGAAAATTTTCTGAAACTAATGAATGCTGTAGGGAGGAGGTTGTTCTATAACCTCTACACAGTGTGGCAGCTGTGCAGTCCCAGCTGTGTGAGATCTTCTTTCCCATTTCAGATCTCACTCATTCTTCATCTTTCCTATCTACAAAAATTTCGACCCTTTCTTTCCAATACGAAAATTTTCTGAAACCAATGAATTCTGTAGGGAGGAGGTTGTTCTGTAACCTCAACACAGTGTGGCAGCTGTGCAGTCCCAGCTGTGTGAGATCTTCTTTCCTCTTCAGGTCTCACTCATTCTTCATCTTTCCTATCCACCAAAATTTCGGCGCTTACTCTCTAATACAAAAATTTTCCGTCATGGCTATCAAGCCATGAGTTCTGGAACCATTCTATCCACCGATTAGTGAAGAAAAATACCTGATGTGACAAACTTAACAGTGGCATAAACAATAGAGAAGTATGACATAATTAAGATACAAATGTATTTGAGTAACAATTATGTATAGAACCATGGTAATATTATAAGTACAAAGTTGTTGTTTTCTTGGAGATAGTCCCACAATAGTAATTTAAAAAGATATACGAATTCGTGTAAAAGCAGGATCTGGAGTGGCAGTGAAACCTATTGCATGCTGCAGAGCTAACTAATTAATAGTAAAAGAGATTGCTTAGTGTTATGAAAAATTATGCAGACAAGTTGTAAGAATAAACTCACCTTGTGTAGCAAGGAATGGCAGTGTAATAGAATTGAGCAGTGTTTGTGGTTGAGACGTGAAGGACACGTCCTTGAAGTATTTATAAGGTTGGAGGTGGCCATTATTTTGGTGTAGTGTGTGACAGGACACACCTACAAGTATTGAGGTTATGAGTTTTGAGGCGTGAATGCGACCATAGGTATCCTTACGTTAGATGAGACAGAGCAGCTCATGGTGTCCTATAGGTTTAGGGAATTTAGCATTACGTTCGTCCAGAATGACTTAATGCACTTTAGTGGTAGGTCGAGAGAGACTACCTGTGGTTTCAGCGTCCGATCGAGTGGAAATGGATTGCCACGTGAGCAAACTGATCAGCTACAATACACTATAGATATGAAATAAATGTGCTATCCTATGCTTTAAATGTTAATGGAGTGAGTGTTAAATAAGTACATACACTAGCAACATAATTAAGTAACATAATGGCAGACGTGAAACATTATTTATAGCTCAGCATAAATACACTTCGAGGAAGTAAGTACATAATTGCAGATGTGGAACTGACACAACAGCAGAGGACCAATAAGTGAATTTAGTAGTCAACTGGACGTAGTGTGTTTTGAACACTCAGAACTGTACTATTACCAAAAGTTACTCACATGTACAAGAAGCTGAGAAAACAACTACTAATCAAATATACTCATACTATCTCTAAGAATAAGGTAATCAAAGATCAGTTAGCTAAGTGAATAAAATACAGATTTGTCAGGAATGTACCGAGCATTGGTTCAGTGTTCCGGCCCAGAAATAATAAATTGAAATTAAATAGGCTTCATGATTGTATGCCTTGAGCACAAATTTTCTCTAATACGTGACTAACGGCGTTTTGAGCCATTTGTTTATCGATTTTATGACAATTAAGTAACCATGAGAGTAAAATAAAAAAGGTTCTGTTAACTTTGTTCCAGTAACATATTGGAAGATAAAATATATATCCCCATTTCATTGTGACCCAACCTTAGATATTAAGTGAACAGAGTCTGAGGCACTCATTTGTTTGTTCTACAGGACAAACCAGATAATGGCAGCCTGGTAGCTATCGGAAAACGTGGAGTGACTTGGACACAACTCACAGTGACCCCTCCCCTTTCCCCATGTAATTTAGAGTGAACGTGAAGGACGCACACCATAGCAACTTCCCCTCCTCTACCCTTGTGAATGGAAGTGTAGAACGCCAGCCAAAGCGGCTACAACCATGTGTGAAAAAAAATATTTGTGAAATTTTCTTTCACGTTTAGAAAAGACTGTTAAGAGATAATCATCTGTTTATGTATCATGAACAACTTAATTTCTTTGAATTGGTGTATGTAAGCATGTATTTAATGTATTTAAGATTTTCATAATTTTACATATTTTTATGTGTTTGTTTGTCTAAGGCAATATGTATGCCAAAGTGTTTCATTGATTTTGCTTAAATTTTGAGGGATAATATTGCGTAAGAGGCAGTGAAAATGCCTGTAATTTAAATAATTGAAGTAGGTAATCAGTTTTCTTTTAATGTTTCTACATATTTACATTTCAATTTTAATTTTTCATAGGAAGTTAAGCTGTACTCTTGCTTCCCTTTTAGTAATGAAATTTTTTTTCATTCATTAACATTCAAAAACAAAAAAAAAATTAAGTAGAGGGTGATGTAGGGAAGCAGCCTACTCACTTCATAGTAAATTCACATCAGTATTTCCATTGTGTGCCAGCCAGTCCGCTCAAACTAGCTCTGACGTCATAAATGTTGCGCAATACTTTAAAAATCAATCAAATAACCTAAAATGTTTCTAGCGTGTCAGGAGTAATACTAAATTAACATGTGTTGAATGTCAGTTCGATAACTTTAACCATTTTCGAAATTTGGATGTTTTTCTGTAAAAATCATTGGCGCAACAGAAAAGAGCTACAGATTTAAAAATTTATACTTAGATTCCTTTTCAATAATAATTTAATAAAAACAGTACTTTGGATTTCACAAATTAAAATTTTAGTGGAAATTCATGATTTTCTGGTTTTTGTCTTAAAAATTAAGGAAGCAAGATAGATTAAGTAGGCTAATAAATAAGGCTAGGATGTTTATATTTAAGTAGAATGGAGATCCGCTATAACCATAAGGATGTGAGAAGTTTCATTTGAATACCTATAAAACTATAGCGATAGCATATCTCCAAAGGGCCAGTTCAGAGCTCGTCTACTGTGTGGAGTGTAATTAAATTAATTCTCTCGCCCAAAATATTTAACTTAGCCACGTCAAACTTTTATTATGATTACTTACCAGTGTGCCGAATGCACATTTAAATAGAGAGCTTCAGCGGCCCTCAGCAAAAGAAGCTATGATTTATTCAATAACTTAAAGTGGTGCATTACTAGCCCAGTGGCTAGTCGGGAGAGCCGATTTGATCAGGCGTTCCCTTAGCCGTCCGCACCGCGGCTTTATATATAAGAACGCTGCGCGAGGAAGCAAGGCCCCAGTTCTCTCCAGATGCTGAATAGCACACCACATGTGTCGGGAGTCGCGTCGCGTCGCGTCGGTATCATTGCTATAAACAGCCTCGGATGCCGTATTAAGTTACTCGGGATACACGTAACCATGAAATCATTTTCAAGTGAACTGTTAATTCTGGTATGACTTTAATAATCTATCTTCTGTTTGCGTATGTCGCATTTTCACGTGCCGCCTTGGGACAGATATTCTACCATTATTTAGTGTGGCGTTTGATGAACATTATCATCAAATTATGGCGAGCATTCACTTAAACATTTAATTTGGATAGTTATAGTTGCATCAGCGCATTAGACTCTGAACTGCTCTGGTAGTCAGATTGTGTGGATTCTGTTTTTTTTTCATCTGTGACTTTCAGAATACAGAGAATTTTTAGAAAATCGTTTTTTAATTATGAATCCCAGACAATCTCCTAATTTCTCAGAGCTATAAGCTGTAGCTATAAGTGTATTTCTCAGGTGAAGTGGGCACTAGGAATTCTAATTACAGACTTCACGCTTTGCTAATCACTTTCTGGTTGCCAAAATTGTAGTTAGAGAGCCAGTGTTGAGAACGGCAAAACAACAGCATAAATAATAGGAACACTTATATAACAATTAACTCTATCCACCGCCCCACATATGGTTAATCAGCCGGGAAGTGTTTCAACATTCAAACATTATTAATAACAATTATTCCACCGCCGCCCCACACTACCTATCTAATCTACCTATCTTTAGCATTCTTCTGTAGCAGCACATTATGAAAACTTCTATTCTCTTCTTTTCTACGCAGTTAATCGTCCATGTAGCTGTGCAGAGTGGCCACACGATCTGCGGTGCCATGTCACAGATATCGTGGCCCATCCCACCAGAGATTTGTTCTTAGAATAAGATAGTTTAAGTTAATTTAAGTATGGTGTAAGCCTAGGGACCAATGACCTCAGAAGTTTGGTCCCTTAGGAATTTACACATATTTCAACAGTTTTTTGTCCATGTTTCATTTCAATAAATAGTTACACTCCTGATAAATACGTTCAGGAAAGACTTCCTGTCACCTAAATCTATACACGATTATAGCCAATTTCTCTACATTTTATATCCTCTCTACTTCGACCATCATCACTTATTTTTCACTGCAAACAGCAAAACGTATTTACTACTTTAGGTTCCTCATTTTCTAATCTAATTCCGTCAGCATCACCTGATTTAATTCATCTACATTCCATTATCGTCGTTTTGGTTTTGTTGATGTTCATCTGATATCCTCCTTTCAAGACACTGTCCATTCCATTCAGCTGCTCTTATGGGTCCTTTGCTTTTGATGCATATGAACTAAATAAAAACATTATATTCTTTCACAACTACCTCTATCATAATATTCTCTTACTCCATACTGACAGTACGAAGACATCAAATGTAACAACTGTGTTATCTCCATATTCATCTAGTGGTATAATTTCCTCATTATAATCAATTAAAGTAGCTACATTTTTATTATTTTTCTCTTCAATTATTTTGCACCTGTCTATAAATTCCAACTATTTTGGTCGTTTGAATAACAAACAAGTGATGATTCTATTTCAGGTCCACCATCCTGGAGCTAAAATATATTTGTCAATCATTAATGTGGCTTTAAGACAAACACTTGGTCCCATTATTGCACATCAAACAGAATGCGATATAAGTTTCCCATCTTTATTTTTTGATTTCTTCTCTGAAATTCTTATGTTGGGTACCAATCTGTTTTCATTTAATTAAATAAATTTTTATTAATTGTAAGTGAGTCATTTATTTCAATTGATTGGTAAGTTGTCTGTTACAAAAAGAACGATGGACTGACCCATACAAGAAAGCTACAGTAATATTGTAATAGTTGATTTTTATACAAATTTTTAAATCCAAATGTTACATCAAAGATTATAAATTACGTTGCGATGGAGAAACAATAGAGATTCCTTTAGGTTAATATACTGTAAGACGTTCAGAAAAATTGTTTGTTATGAAACAGCCAAATGTCCACACTAAAACAAATAAAACTTTAAATAGAGTTATTACTGAGGATGATGTTATATTATACACAGATATAAAAGATAGTAGTGGAAGTGTGCTTGGTTTTAGTGGTCCAACTACTGAAGACAGTAAAAAACCTGTTGCTAAGGGTGTGCCTGAATTGATTCTATTTGAATTAATTAAAATATTTTTAATGTAGCTGACAGAATCTTTGTGAAGCATACTGATCATTTTCATTGAGAAAGTAATATTATTGCTTCATTCAAGTCTGATGAATACATTGGTGGACCACTAATTCGTGAACCACATTATGCAGTATATATTCCAGTTTTCTTCCTGGGATTTTCAAATTACTGTAACCAATGAAAATGATAATTTGATTGACTTTAGTGGTACTATTGTTGTAGTTATTTTAGGAATGGCTTAAGAAATTTTTATCTTTATTAAATAATGAACAAAATAGAGAGCTATCAGTTTTACTCATTTTGAATTATTAGATGTGATGGTACAAATTATCCAACATATGATGAAAAATCCAATAAAACGTGATTGTCAACTATGTGGCAAAGCTGTTGAAAATTATCATCATAACGAAAGGAGACAATATACACTCCTGGAAATTGAAATAAGAACACCGTGAATTCATTGTCCCAGGAAGGGGAAACTTTATTGACACATTCCTGGGGTCAGATACATCACATGATCACACTGACAGAACCACAGGCACATAGACACAGGCAACAGAAGATGCACAATGTCGGCACTAGTACAGTGTATATCCACCTTTCACAGCAATGCAGGCTGCTATTCTCCCATGGAGACGATCGTAGAGATGCTGGATGTAGTCCTGTAGAACGGCTTGCCATGCCATTTCCACCTGGCGCCTCAGTTGGACCAGCGTTCGTGCTGGACGTGCAGACCGCGTGAGACGACGCTTCATCCAGTCCCAAACATGCTCAATGGGGGACAGATCCGGAGATCTTGCTGGCCAGGGTAGTTGACTTACAGCTTGTAGAGCACGTTGGGTGGCACGGGATAGATGCGGACATGCATTGTCCTGTTGGAACAGCAAGTTCCCTTGCCGGTCTAGGAATGGTAGAACGATGGGTTCGATGACGGTTTGGATGTACCGTGCACTATTCAGTGTCCCCTCGACGATCACCAGTGGTGTACGGCCAGTGTAGGAGATCGCTCCCCACACCATGATGCCGGGTGTTGGCCCTGTGTGCCTCGGTCGTATGCAGTCCTGATTGTGGCGCTCACCTGCACGGCGCCAAACACGCATACGACCATCATTGGCACCAAGGCAGAAGCGACTCTCATCGCTGAAGACGACACGTCTCCATTCGTCCCTGCATTCACGCCTGTAGAGACACCACTGGAGGCGGGCTGCACGATGTTGGGGCGTGAGCGGAAGACGGCCTAACGGTGTGCGGGACCGTAGCCCAGCTTCATGGAGACGGTTGCGAATGGTCCTCGCCGATACCCCAGGAGCAACAGTGTCCCTAATTTGCTGGGAAGTGGCGGTGCGGTCCCCTACGGCACTGCGTAGGATCCTATGGTCTTGGCGTGCATCCGTGCGTCGCTGCGGTCCGGTCCCAGGTCGACGGGCACGTGCACCTCCCGCCGACCACTGGCGACAACATCGATGTACTGTGGAGACCTCACGCCCCACGTGTTGAGCAATTCGGCGGTACGTCCACCCGGCCTCCCGCATGCCCACTATACGCCCTCGTTCAAAGTCCGTCAACTGCACATACGGTTCACGTCCAAGCTGTCGCGGCATGCTACCAGTGTTAAAGACTGCGATGGAGCTCCGTATGCCACGGCAAACTGGCTGACACTGACTGACACTGACGGCGGCGGTGCACAAATGCTGCGCAGCTAGCGCCATTCGACGGCCAACACTGCAGTTCCTGGTGTGTCCGCTGTGCCGTGGGTGTGATCATTGCTTGTACAGCCCTCTCGCAGTGTCCGGAGCAAGTATGGTGGGTCTGACACACCGGTGTCAATGTGTTCTTTTTTCCATTTCCAGGAGTGTATCATCTATAATGGAGTATCCGCTTATTTCTTCACTTGCCCTTATGCAATTGACACCATCTCTAGCCAAAGAGTTAACCAAAGAGTTAACCTCAGTAATGGAAAGTAATGAAGTAATTTTTCCTTTAGAAATATTTGGTGGGTTTTCCAAACATTATAAAGGTATTATTTGGAAAAGGAATTTAAATGTAACTAGGTATCACGAACTACTATAACTACTATAATTCTGCAGAATTTCATTGCTTTACTTGATCTTTGTTGTTTTAAGACAAAACTGAAGAATAATTGGTTGAATGACTCATCCTTGTTTGATCACATCAGTTTTCAGAATATCTATAAAAAGACTATAGAAAATGAATTATTCTTCAAGAAATGTGAAATCTAGATTCACTAAATAAATATCTGAAAGCATAAGATGCTTTCCTACACTTTAAGAGTCACACAACTGAATAGTGATGTCATTACAAGTCCCTTATCGTATCTACATTATAAATATGTCTAGAGGAATGGATATGTTAACTACTGAGAAAACAAGAATGATGGTGTGGACCAAATTAAATGGTAAAATTGTGAATGATATACTTGTGTACATAGTTAAATATGACGAGAAAATTATTATGTAAGATTTTCAGCAGAGAATCTTCAGTTGAAGTTTTTAAGCTTAATAAATTCTTAGTCTATGTAAATGGAGGCTCTCCTCAAGAAGCTCAATAACGCAAACAGTTTTAATTTGCTTAAAAATTAGTGATTAGATATAAATAATTTATATTACATTACTGGCTATGAATATTTAAAGACTAGATATGGCGAGAAAATTTGTATGGAGCTTGGTAATAAAGTTAAAGTAATTTTTCCAATCAGATACTTGAAAATAATTAGTGGTTGGGATTTTCAGTTTTTTAAAGGTGGTAATATTAAATTGAGATATAAGGAAATGAAGGAAATTAATGAATTTCGTCGTCTAGAATAATTTGTTTAATTTTTTCAGACTTTTTTGTATATATTTTTCTTTTTTTAGTTTGTGGGTACTTGAGAAGGACGTTAATGGAATGACCCCCAAGTACATTCAATGAATCCACTTAGTAGTTGCTACGACATATTTTTCATAAAGTCTTTAAAACTTATTTTGATATGCCATCACCCCATCGGTCCAATGCTCACTATATCATATTCTGTGTTTTGGCTGTTTACATATCTCTATAAATGAAATAGTTTGGGTAGCTCAGTTGGTAGAACACTTACCCTGGAACGGCAAAGGTCCTGAGTTCGAGTCTCGGTCTGGCACACAGTTTTAATATCTCAGGAAGATTTATTAATGAAATAATTTATTGACCCTTTACGTGTAATATGTTTTACAATACTTATCACAATGTTGTGTATATTATGCATTAGTTTTTCACTTTATTCGACTTGTCCATTTCGTTTTTTAAAGTCTGTAGCCTACCTATCAGATTAAAGCGACTAACATTCCATACTCTGACTCACAAAATGACAGTTTTGCTCTTCATGGTGATGATTCGTGAGATCCAAATGAGGGACTACTTTATTTCCAAAATATTTTATGCTGTAGGATGGCATCATCATTAAGCCATACCCTAGATCTGCATGCCATTGGGAAAAACAAGAACCCTAGCTTCCTCTTGCTTTCAGTTGTTTGCAATACCAGCTTAGCAAGGTCATATTGGCTAATGCTAATTCTTTAAACTAGCTATTCTCCACCATCCAAAGACACAATAACTGCAAGCCTTGGATCTACTAACTGAATTTTGACTGTATCTGTAAACGTAAAAATAAAATTATTTAAAATTATGTAACCACAAAGCATGGGTTTTATACATGAAGAAAACACCTATATTCTAACTTTACGAAATTATGAGGGTACTTTGCTGTTGGTTTATTTATTTGATACATTTTCGCGTTTAAACGTTGAGCGCGAATTTACAAGGAAGTGACAAAAATATTTTATTAGTGAGAGGCAAAGTTCATGCTTCCGTAAGAAGCTTCATATCGGGACTTCCCGCCTTCAAAGCAAAAACGTGGATATAATCTCACTCACTTCGGAATATATTGGGAAAATTTTGTATGAACAAGACACTATTATGACCACAGCTTCGATCGCATGAAGACGCATTTGCGTGGGATAAAAACTCAGTTGACGGAGTATATCCGGAAGGTAAACATCCTAGAAGATAAACATGATTTCAGGAAGAGATGGGTTCTGAACCCATTCAGTGAAAATGTCATTACCGCTGGTAAGTTAACAGTTGTGTTTCACGACCAGGTCTTCCAAATTTCTGCCGACAAAGCTCTACAACTGTAATTTACAAATTAATATTTAAATACGTTTTGGTTTGCTCGTGGAAATGCATATGAAACTTAGTCGCAGTAGCATTGAAAATATTAATCCCTTTCGCCACTTATTTTCTTTGCAAAAAGCGTTTTCCTGTATTAATGTTATAAAAGCTAAATACAAGAATCGTCTTTCATAACCCGAAAATAATGCCTTTTGTATTTCTAATACAGATACACTTACAGAGAAACATTTAAAGGAAAAACAAATGCAACCATCACATTAATTTCTATCCTGATATGTGTAGCTGTTATAAGAAAAATGTTTAGAATAAGTTATTTTCTCTCGTAAAATGATTTCATTACGCCTTAGGACATTTCACTACGTCATTTTTAATATTACCGCTACCCCCTTGGGGCTCGCGACACCCCGGTTGAGAAACAGTGGTCTAGACTTTTGCCTTGCAGCTACAGAAGTGGCTTTTCATGAATTATAGGTTTGTCTATCCTCTCCTCCATTTTGGTTGCACTTACAGCACGGCTGGCTGTATCGTTGAGGCACACACAACTCGGGAACAACCATGGTTCATTGCATGGAAATATGTAGCTATAGAGAAATAAAAGAGGATAAATAATAGAAAAAATTCTAGCATGATGGTGATGCTCTGAGAAAATGGGGAAAGTTTAGAGGAGAAAATTGCAAATATTAGGTTGCTTTTTTTTGTAATTAAAGAGGAAATGTTCTGTAGTAGGCTGTATTATACACGATCTTTATTTAAATCGTCCTTTTTTCGTGTTTGGTTTCAGCACATCGGAGTGCATAAAGATTAGGTAAACGGTTCTCTTTTCAGGCTAGTTGATTTATTAACACGCCTCTGCCCACTTTGGACGTCGTAGAAAACCGATTTAAGGTAAACTGAAGCCCTTTAAAGACGCCGTTTTCTGCTGTTATCAGTGATTTTTTTGTGATACTTTATACAAGGTGAGCCTGAACTCTACCAACAAAATTTAGGTTGTTCAGCGATGTTTCCTGCATACTTTGGCATTATGAGCCCGTGGTGTGCTCTGGCTCTTTACAGAATAATGCTGTAATTATGATTTATACATTTTATTACTACAGTTACCATTGTTTCTGGGCAAAAATTGAAAAATCTTGAAATATTCGAACACAGATTCGGGCAGTGCAACTAGCATACTAATGCAACTATCCTCAGACGTATGCAGAAGTATTCTGCTGTGGATGACGTCGTTACGGCAACGGATCAACATATCATCGTTTCAGCGCACTTCCGTACTATAAACGGGATGCACATCTGCCATATTTTCATGAGAGACCTTGTCCGTCTACTTTGTACCGCTGTTCCCATGTAACTAACACAGCTGAGAAAGTGAAAAATTTGTTTGCAAATAAGATGCACACAACGCATACCTTCGTCATCTGCAAAGAGAAACGGGGCTATGGAATCAAACGAAATGCCATTATTCTGTAACGAGGCGCTGGAGACCACAGACGTATTATACCGCAATATTCAGAAACCTAAGTCGAGACGGGATTTCAAAGAAAACTTAAAACCTCAGAAGCATTCACTGACTTATCAGCGGTCTACGATAGAGCGTGGAGAGGAGACACAATCTACAACCTTCTTCACACAGTCCCTTGCAAACCAAGCGCTGGTCTAGTCGACAATTAGCTAACGACAGTTCCAAGTAGTTATACGATCCAGCATCAGTTCTCCCCCCCCCCCCCTCCCCACCCCCTCCAATGATCCGACGACTGGATACCTACAACAAGGTGCACCTCAACTATATGTAGTGGGGAATGGTAGATTCAAGGAAAGGCAAGAAAATGGCGAATCCTTGCTTCCATCTAAGTAATAAAGTCTCTAATCACCAAAGTGCTTGGACATCTATCAAAAATGGTCGAAAAATTGCAAACAAGAGGCAACATAATGCAAAAGCTGTATGGTACCGAAACAAATCTTGTAAAATACGAATTGTTTTTCATTGCTTTCGTATGGTGAAATAATTACTGTCCATGGGAACCATGTAATGGAACAGTAAGGGAATTTCATTATAAGAGAACTAATATTGGGTGTAACAAGCAGACTGTGTACAAAAGAAATATCAAGCATAACTTCTAAATCTCTTACAGTTCTTTCTAAATCAGAAACTTCGGAAGTTTGGGAAATGAGGGCTTCCCCTTCTTGTAATTCGGTTCGATTGTCACTTGATAAGCGATCAGAGAAACATGCGTGGTGTTCTGGGTAGTTTCTAATTATTATTGAATAATTATTGTCACTTTTCTGTTAAATGTATCTGCAATAATTTGTAAAACCCATAAGAAAAAAATACATAAATTTTGTTGTATGAATTTTGAGCCGTGTCGAAATATCGACCTTCGTAGATCGGGGTCGAGACGTTATTTCGGGGGTTTGCAGAGACACAAACCTTGTTGGCCGTAAGCTTTTATTGTGATAGTGTTTTTGTTGTGCCTATCTGTGACTGAGGCTCTCCACTGTATGGTGAGTAGCAACTTTACTTTTCATGTATTGTAACTGGACTATATGATCGACAATATCTGTGTGCTTTAGAGGGGAAGCAGAGGGAGCTGCGTTGGAGAACAGAGCTACGGACGGAGCAGCGAATACGAGCGTGGCGTGGCCGTCTGCAGGTAACTGTGTTCACCAAGAGAGGGTGCGCCTATCCGAGCTGTACGGTACCGCTGGGCACTGACACACTCTACAAGGACAACCGTGGACTCCGCAGCTGGTGACGAGGCGAACAGCACAGGGAGGAAGTACTATCAGTTATTTACTTCTCGAAACTTCCTGGCAGATTAAAACTGTGTGCCCGACCGAGACTCGAACTCGGGACCTTTGCCTTTCGCGGGCAAGTGCTCTACCATCTGAGCTACCGAAGCACGACTCACGCCCGGTGCTCACAGCTTTACTTCTGCCAGTATCTCGTCTCCTACCTTCCAAACTTTACAGAAGCTCTCCTGCGGACCTGGAGATCTAGCACTCCTGAAAGAAAGGTTACTTCTCGGCTATCCTGTACCACCGTGCGTGGATGTGCAAGGCATCAGCGAGGACAGTGGAACCTGCAGCTGATGTTCGACTGACTACCTGATGAGATAGACGGTACCTCAATCTGGGGAATCGGCAAATTTCGAGACCAGTGAGGCGACGTTATTGCCATGGGATTGCGCCCGAGAATCTAATTTAGTGTATTACAGATCTGTTCAATACAGGTAGGTCTGACTGTCAAGAACGTAGGACTCTCGCGCTACTGTAGCTGACGACTGGCAATTTGATAAACTATGTTCAGTTTTATTGTCTTATTCATATAAAGCCAGAGAGAAATAATACTTGAAGTACATACCGGTCGAAGGTGATACTTAAGAAGTAACTTGATTTTAACTACCAGATGAAGCTAAGTGCTGAGTCTATTTTTATATGGTTTGGTTCAAATGGTTCAAATGGCTCTGAGCACTATGGGACTTAACATCTGTGGTCATCAGTCCCCTAGAACTTAGAACTACTTAAACCTAACTAACCTAAGGACATCACACACATCCATGCTCAAGGCAGGATTCGAACCTGCGACCGTAGCAGTCGCGTGGTTCCGAACCGAGCGCCTAGAACCGCTAGACCACCGCGGCCGGCTTTATACGGTTTCCACATGGGTACATACGCTTCTAATCACAAGAAAAGCCTTATAAATTTTCAGTCTTGTCAAAAACTACTGTGTATAGAGTGAAGCTCCTCAAAGCTCACTGTTATTTGTAAAAGCCCAGTAAGACAGTTAACAGCACACGAAGTTTTTACTTTTTGAAATGGTAATTTTTATTAACTGGTATCCTACATAAAACTTAAAAAAGGAATTCACTTGTGTAAACAATATTTTCGATAATACGGTAGAACACGGTACAACTATGTAGCAATGTTTGATTTTTGTTTGGTGTACTGATGTCAAATAAATATTTTTTAAAAGTTTCTCTTGACAGTCATTAACCCTCTAGTACGGTCAACATCCTAAATCCGTGTCCACTTATTGTCCATATTTCACATAAAGGTCAGTCTATTAGGATTGTGGCCACATTGTTTGATAGCGAAACAGCCGATAGATTATCGAGTAGTATCGTTTAAGTATAACTTAGATATGAAATCGATCCTTTGCATTATTCACTCGGAAGTTCGCTTCTATACTTGTAACCTCCTTGTATGTAGAAGTCATTATAATATTTTTCACGGTCAATGCTTTCCAACAATGACGATGTACATCACGGTCTTATACATCAAGAGGAAAGAAATCGAGCGACGGCATACATACATCATTGAAGGTGATGAAATATAATAAATTAGATGGAGATTATTTGATGCGTGTTTAAGTATAACAGCTTCGTTCAAAAATGGTGCAAATGGCTCTGAGCACTATGGGACTCAACTGCTGAGGTCATTAGTCCCCTAGAACTTAGAACTAGTTAAACCTAACTAACCTAAGGACATCACAAACATCCATGCCCGAGGCAGGATTCGAACCTGCGACCGTAGCGGTCTTGCGGTTCCAGACTGCAGCGCCTTTAACCGCACGGCCACTTCGGCCGGCAACAGCTTCGTGCCATTGAATTTGCTATGCGTCCTTCCCAAGGCAAACGTATTCTAATGCACTGCATACTTTGTACTACATTTAAATATTTTTATCCTTTCATATTTTGCCTGAAAGTAAGGATACGTTACAGCAGCTGCCCTAAGTTCTTTTACTCTGAGCCTTTCTTTTTTTCCCAGTCGCTGAATATTCTGCCACTGTTTGGCCAAAAAGCCAATATGCACAGAAAATAGATATCGACCTATACAGGGTGTAAATTTTAAGTTGACAAACCAGAATAACTCGAAAAATAAGCTTCATAGGAAAACACGTGTAGAATGCAAAGTTGATTACTTTCTAGGGGGACATCTGCTGCTGCTAAAATTAGCCCGCCACCCCAGCCCCCTGGGGTTGGGGCGGGAGGCAACTTTAAAATTTCAAGTGGCGACCCACATTTTTTAGTGCAAAATCAGATTCTACATAAAAACTACGTACATTTAGTCTTAAACATTTGTTTTGATTCTTGGCAGTTGGCGCTGTAATTCAAGAAAATCCATGTTCTCATTTTTCCGTGGTAAATGATTACGGATAAATAAAAACTTATTTACTTCGTAAATTTTGATTCACTAAAACTAAAACTCTCTCTCTCTCCCCATAGGGTGGGGTTTGAGAGAGAGGAATTAGAGTTTTACAAATGTTGACCCAAATATTTGCGAATCTGCGGAAAAAATTAATATTTGGATCAACATTTGTAAAACTCTAATTCCTCTCTCTCTCAAACCCAACCCTATGGGGAGAGAGGGAGACTTTTAGTTTTAGCGAATCAAAATTTACGAAGTAAATGAGTATTTTTTTATTTATCAGTATCCATTTTCCACGCAAAAAGGAGAAAATGGATGTTCTTGAACTACAGCGCCAACTACCAAGAATCAAAACAAATGTTTAAGACAAAATGTACGTAGTTTTTTTTACATAGAATCTTATTCTGCAATAAAAAATGGGGGTTCCCATTTGAAATTTTAAAGGTGCCTCCCGCCCCACTCCCAGGAGTTGAGGTGGTGGGCTAGTTTTAGCACCAGAAAATGTCCGCCTCGAAAAAATTAACTTTAGATTCTACAAATTTTTCCATGTGAAGCTTATTTTTCGAGTTATTCTGGTTTGTCAACTTGAAATTTACACTCTGTATAACGCTGGTTTTATCCAATCAACACCTCCGCAATGGCTGTAGTGTTATTTCCCAATCCATCTTCTCAACTACCGAAAAAAAACTCTCACGAGCATGGATAATAAAAATCTTCCAAATCCATCAAGACTTTGATGGCGCAAACAAGGATCTATTCGGCCCTAGACGACCACCAACAATAACAACAACGGTCCCAGTGGAATACGTTTCCAACTTTGCTAATGTACAGGTACGTACTCAATAATGTACTGGACAGCAAAGTAATAATGTTCCACCCAAAAACCTCCGTGATTTGACTTGTCACGCAAAACAAAGCCAATACAAAATAGAATTAGTAGCCAGCGTGGCAGATACGCATTTTTATTAAACAAATGAGATAAGAATCACTTTGTGAATGTGGAGAAACCACTGACCATCAGACACATCACAGAAGAATTCCACACAAGATCGTACCATGGGAGACCAAAAGACTTCTTGCTGATGATTCCACAGTCGACAGATAATATAAATGCTCTAAATGTTTAAGATTTTATACTGAAAACATTAAGATCTACACTTTATGTATTTTTATTTTCAGCGTGTCTAAAACCCATACGACAAATTAATAAATAAATTCAGAAAAAGTAGCTGAAAAACCTTCTAAATTGTCTCGATAGGGTGTGGCTTGCCCTTCTAGAACTATAATTTATTTCATCAATGTCACATTTTCACTGTTTGCTCCTAAGAACTGCCCGATAAATTTCTTATGGTGTCTGATAAATCACTTAAAAAAAACACAAATCAACATATATGGTGTTTGTGAGTTTCATGTTTACAAGATTAATTAACTATGGCAAGCTGTGTGTGCAAAGATCCAAATTTTCTTGCCAACCGGTTCCTAGTGTACTGATGGTTTCATTGTGATAGCGTTCACTACAGCATTAATTTCTCAAAAAGGAAAGTACCTACTGTTCTCATGAAACTTTTAACCTGATTAGGCAATTCGAAATGAACAAGATCTCCTTTTAGGGAGAGTGGAGGAAAAGCCTCGCTAGAGCAAGTCTGAAACAGTGTCGCCCGCCTAAGAGCGATTTATTATTTATAACTCGGGAGAGAGGAGCATCTGGCCCAGAGGTGCTTTCAGGAGGGTTATTCACTGAAAAGTTTCAAAAATCTGCTAAAAGCGACTTGTTCGCAGTGCGTCAAAGAGAAACTAAGCAGACTATCTTCTCCCTGTGTGGGCAACGCCATTACTGGAGCCGATATGACCACGAAGCGTTAGGCTGCAGACGGAAGAGGGAAAGTAACAGGAACATAGATCGACAGTTTAACTAGACCATATGTTTGTCTATTTACTTTTCATCATAAGACTACGCCAGTTTAAAAATGTCTGATGAGTTCGAAGTACAAACTGTTCCGCCTTAGTAAAATTTGGGAGCAGTCGCTATGTTCTCCACTGCGAACATATTTTCCTTTGTGAAGCCTGACATTGACAGGAACGAGAGAGCTTTTAACATAATTTATTAAATAAAAACTTTTCAAAGTAAAAAACTTTTAATGTTTAGACACAATTTTAGCTATACAACTGAAGTATGATGACTACATTCTGTTGCTTTCTGTAACCATCTTCAGATAGTTGAAATCGTAAGAAATAGTGGGATATGCTTAGATCATCAGTAACTAAACTCATGCAATGGCATGCATTCGTATTATGGACCAACAAAACATACTACAGTATGTAGCTAAAAGATTCGTCGTGAGTGAACCATGCTGTAAACAACTATCTCGCAAGATGTAATTAAGAAAGGAAAACAGCAAGTTGCATTAGTAAACATGCATCAAATGTCCAGTTCTTGTCATCGTTGGATATAGTTTTCTCACTATAATATCTGCTGAACAACTGCAAGTAATGGGCACTTCATGAAAATTTTATTAATGCAACTGTCCATTTTCCTTTGTTACTACCTGCATCTTGCTAGATTCTGGTTTACAACCTGGCTCGCTCATGATTAAGCTTTCAGCTGACAGTCCCTTTGGTACATAATACAAATGGATCTCATTGCATGATGTTTATCAGTGCATGTGCAACTTTTTCCTACGATTTGAACGATCTGAAAATGGTTGTAGAAAGCAGCAGTAAGTAGTCGTCATGATTTAATCCTATAACGAAAATTCTTCCCCGAAATATTTCTATTTTCAACAAGAAAACTGGCAGCATCGGTCGTAAGAGATTTGGCCGTTATCTGATGTTTTTCTTCTGTATTGAGTCCCTGTTGAAGTTGTAATATGTCCTTTTATTAGATGTGTGTTCAAGATCGTAGTATTTTCACTGAAGATGGTCACACAGTGACTGAAATCGATTTTCTGCAATAAATGATTTCAGACCTCTTATGACCCATGCCGCGAATCTTCTGGTTTACAATAATGAAAACTGCTGTCTAGGCATTAAAAGTTGTTTGCATTAAAATTTTTCATTAAATAAACATTTTCCTTAGTTACAGCTTTCAAGATGAAGTTTTAACCTTTCATTGGGTTGTAGATCAAAATTTCCTACGAAACATATAAAACATTTGTTATTAAATACAGAGCTTATTAAAGAGAAAAGTAATTCTTTAAGACTATCATCACATAATTTGATATCTTTCTTTACATTTTGTTTTATAATAAGCACCAGTTTCATTCTGACAATTTGTGATACTACACTCGTGTTATGAAGAAAACAGAACCCCTTGAATGACTTGAGATAGAACATTCATATTCACAGGACATGTACATTAGCAAGTTCTGTAGAAACGATTCGCCTTTCAGTCACCTCAGTTCACCATCCCACTCCTAAATCTTTCTTTTATTTCCATCGTTGCTTCTTCCTTGCACGGATTGAACAGTAGGGGGGAAAGACTACATCCCTGCCCTACACCCTTTTTAATCAGAGCACTTCGTTCTTGGTCGTCCACTCTTATTATTCCCTCTTGGCTCAAGTACATGTCGTATATTATCCATCTCTCCCAATAGCTTGCCCCTATTTATCTCATAATTTCGAACATCTTGCACCATTTTATATTTAACGCTTTATCCAGGTCGACAAATCCTACGAACGTGTCTTGATTTTCTTTAGTACTGCTTCCATTATCAACCGCAACGTCAGAATTGCCTCTCTCGTGCCTTTACCTTTTCTAAAGCCAAACTGATCATCTAGCACATCATGTTCTTCTTTATAGTATTCATGTCAGCAACTTGGATGCATGGGCTGTTAAGCTGATTGTGCGATAGTTTTCGCACTTGTCAGCTCTTTTAGTCTTCGGAATTGTGTGGATAGTATTTTTTCAAGAGTCAGATGGTATGTTGCCAGACTCAAACATTCTACATACCAACGTGAGTAGTAGTTTTGTTGCCATTTACCCCAATGATTTCAGAAATTCTGATGCAATGTTATCCATCCCTTCTGCTTTATTTGATCTTAAATCTTCCAAAGCTCTTTTAAATTCTGTTTCGAATACTGGATCCCCTACCTCTTCTTAATCGACTCCTGTATCTTTTTCTATCACATCAGACAAATCTTCCCCCTCATACACGATTTCAATGTATTTTTCCCACCAGTCCGCTCTCTCCTCTGAATTTAACAATGCAATTCCCGTTGCACTCTTAACGTCACCACCCTTGCTTTTAATGTCAGCGAACGTTGTTTTGACTTCCCTGTTTGCTGAGTCTGTCCTTCCGACAATCATTTATTTTTTTCATTTCTTCACATTGTTCATATAGCCATTTCGTATTAGCTTCCCTGCACTTCCTATTAACTTCATTCCTCAGCGACTTTCAGTGCTGTATTCCTGACTTTCCCTGAACATTTTTGTACGTTCTTCTTTCATCGATCAGTTGAAGTATTTCTTGTGTTACCCATGGTTTCTTCGCTGTTACCTTGTTTGTACTTATATTTTTCTTTCCAACTTCTGTGATTGCCCTTTTTAGATATATCCATTCCTCTTCGACTGTATTGGCTACTGAGCTATTCCTTATTGCTGTATATATAGGCTTAGAGAACTTCAACTCACCATGCCTTAGTTGTTTCGTATCCAACTTCTCTATATATTGATCCTTCCTGATTTCTCTCTTAAACTTCAACCTAATCTTCATCAATGCTACATTGTGATCTGAGTCTATATCTGCTCCTGCATACGCTTTACAATCCAGTATCTGATTTCGGGAACTGTGTCTGATGGTGACGCAATCTAACTGAAAACTTTCCGTGCCATCAGACTTTTTCCAAGTATATCTCCTCCTCTAGTGATTCTTGAACCGAGCGTTCGCCATTACTAGCTGAAATTTATTGCAGAACTAAATTAGCCTTTTTTTCTCTCTCATTTCTAGTGCCAAGCTCATATTCTCCTTTTCTTTTAATTATTCCCCTACAGCAGCAATCCAGTCCCCCATAACCATTAGATTTCCATCTCTCTTTACGTGTTGTATTACCCTTTTAATATCCTCACATACTTTCTCTCTCTCTCTCTCTCTCTCTCTCTCTCTCTCTCCATCTTCAGCTTGTGACGTCCGCTTGTATACCTGAACTATCGTTGTCGGTGTTGGCTTGCTGTCGATTCTGATAAGAACAACCCTATCACGGATTTGTGCAGAGTCACACAGTCTCTTTCCTACCATTCTATTCATAACGAATTCTACTCCCGTTATACTATATTCTGCTGGTGTTGATATTACCCTGTTCTCATCTGACCAGAAATCCTTGTCTTCCTTGCATTTCACTCATCCCTACCATCTAAACGGGGGACTATTCCGGAATCTTTTGCCAATGAGGAGATCATATGACACTTTTTTCAGTTAGAGGAACATAGAATATATCTTTAATGTAGTGGTTGCCATTGACTCCTGCATCTTCATGCCCTTGTTCACTGATGATTCTTCCGCCTTTAGGGGCAGTTTCCTACCCCTAGGACAAGAGAGTGCCCTGAACCTCTGTCCACTCCTCCGCCCTCTTTAACAAGGCCATTGGCAGAATGATGGTGATTTCTTATGCGGGAAGCCTTCGGCGGCCTATGCCGATTTTTAATGGAAATTTAAACAGTGGTGGGTTTCGAACTTGAGACCGATGACATTTTGATTACTACTCAGAGACACTACCTTTAGACCACAGGTGCACCCACTCTGCATGACTTAGAATCTGTAGTAAGGATTGTAGCGTTTCTCCGTGAGCCGTGGCGGCTTCTGTGAGTGCGCGCGCGGGGCCGTGATGGTGCCACATGTGTGCACCTTCCATCGATTCTGGCCCTCGGCGTATCATCTTTGCTTGGTTACGTGTTCCCTTTGGGGCTGTGTGGTTGTGAGTGGTGTATGGAACACGGAACTCTACCTAAGAGACCCCAGTAAATATATAACTTGACTTCTTTAATCTTGTGCGATTGTTATGTGATTATTCTTTTAAATGACTTTGTACATTGTTCTTGTTAGCGCCAGGAGGGTTAAGTTGCAATGTTTAAGAGATGACTGCTCCTATAGTGAAATTTTAGTAGTTGGTTTCCTTGAAAATAATCTTTCATTGACCGTTTAAGTATTGCTTTGTATGTTAATTTCTATCAACCTTGTATGCTGTTCGTTGATTGGTATATGTTGACAGCTTTGTGTCGGCAGCGGCTGAAGCGTTGCTGTTCTGCTGGTCCAGGGCAGAGACACCTGTTTAGGCAGCTACGAATGCTAGGTGCCACGTCACATGAACTTTTGCGGATCTTCCGTTCCAGCCTCAAGTTGAGTAGTTTATTGTCATTCTTTGGTATCGTACCGCGGCGGCGGTGTCGCCAGGTTAGGACTTGGCTTGAATGATTTTGGGGAAGTAATTTACTCAGCGCTTCTATTATTGTAAGTTCCTTGTGGGCGTGTGATGGAAGCCTTTGGTCGAACTTAGCATAGATTTTCTTGATTGCTTTAAAAAATAAAGGGTAACTGTCATTATTATTTTAGTAGTTTTTTTTGACAGTATTTTTAAGCACTTAACTCGATGATGTATTACTCTTTTGCTTCGGTTTTTACACGTCTGTAGCATTTGACCAACTTGGCCGTATCTTTTCTATGTGGCAGCAGAGTAACATTGGCTTATGACTCCAAAGTGTCGTCATTTGCCTTACGCTCGCTACTGTTGTTAGTAAAAGGAAAATTTAGCGTTATTGTTTACCTCCTAGTGGTGAGGCGAGTAATGGACTTTTTTGGATACCGACATTATATGTGCTTGTGTCTAGTTTCTTGCCTTGGAGCAGACCTGGAGCTTACGGTTGCAGTGAAGAAGAATTCAATTTAATGTCTTTTATTTGACATTTGTTGAACTTATATTCAAGTACTTGTGGGACTAACAAGCAGCTGTGATGCTACTCGCATGGACAGAGTGCCGCCGCAGGTGTGTTTTATCAATTAACTGTTTGAAATCGGGCCAACATTGTATTGCACAGCTGACAAGTTCTTTGAGTACCATTTGTAATTGTGAGTATAATGCAAATATCATTATGCGTTGTGATATTAATTTAAAAACCTTAACGGTCTGTATGAAGTTGTCAAGAATCTTAGTAACTGTTAAGTTAGCTTCAGATAGAATTGTTATTAATATAAAATATTTGTTTGGGAATGTAAATGACCCATCAGGTTGGGCCTCCCTTCCACGTGTTTTGAAATCGTTCAAATGGGTCTAAGGACTATGGGGCTCAACATCTGAGGTCATCAGTCCCCTAGACTTAGAACTACTTGAACCTAACTAAGCTAAGGACATCACATGTTCTGGCGTCCCAGTTTCTCCGTATATGCATACTTCATCGTTAGTTAGTCCCATACGGTCTAAATGTACCGGATACGGCCCGTGGCCTGTCAGGAAATGGACTATCGCCCGGCTTGGATCGACATGTTTCAGTTGTAGTCTTTCGTGTACATCAGGAAAGAAAGAGTGTACTCGGTGACTCTTGTCGGATGCATTCCACTCTCTGACATTTCTGAATCCTTCACTGTTTCATTCGTGTTTTGTTCATAATGTTGGTTCCCGTAATTTCGGTGACTTTATCGAGCCTGTCCCTCTTAAGCCAGTAAAGTGCAGCTCTACAACCTATTGTTATGTCTATAGGGCAGGTCCCCATAGAAACGCAAAGTGCCTCTAGTGACGTGTTGTTAAAGGCTCCGTTCATTCTCAGGAGTACACTACGTGGACCTCGACTTGCAATTGTCTTGTTAGTCTGTATGTTCAGTCAGTGATCCCTAGCACTTGCGACGAAGGTAGGTCCTCATCGTCTTAATAGGTAATTTGTACTGAGTTGTGTTTAGTCTTGCTAGTTTATGCATAATTTTGGAGGCTTTGTCACTTGTCCGTTTTATATGTTGGTTGAAAGTCTATTTTTCGTCCAGATGCAGTCCGAGATAACGTGTAGCTTGCTTCTTCTGTATGCTTGTATTGTCTAATTTTAGAATTGGATTCCTCTGTAGTGTCCCTCTGATCAGTAAATATACAGTTTTGCTGGGAGCTATTTTTTATTTATTTCCTTTGCACCAACTGTTAATTTTCTGAAGTAGTTGCGTACCTTCTGTCTCTAGTGCTGCTCTCGAATTGGCTGACACCACTACGAGCAGGTCATCTGTGTACCCCACCACACCTCTTACACTGTCGTCACGGTCCAGGGTGTTCAACAAGGGCTCGATTGCGATATCCCAGAATATTGGTCCACAGATCGAGCCCTGTGGACATCCCTTTGTTATTCTCTTGACAACCTTCCGTGTACCAGTCCTACACTCCGCCACTCTGCCTCTGCAGTAGTCGATGAGGCTATTGTAGAGGGAAGCTGATAGCGTTATTTCCCTTAACCTGGTGAAGAGGGACGTCCACCAAAAGTTTTCAAAAGCACCGGCTATGTCGATTAGAATGGCGGGCGCGTATTTGTCGCTGATGTTATTTGTAACTGTCAGTGCTTGGTTGACGGCGTCTTCTATTGATCTACCTTCCCTGAAGCCGAATTGATGGGGCGCTAGGCCGAGGAGGCGCCTGTGCGATTGTAAACGGTCACACAGGAGCCTTTCCTGTACCTTGCCGAGGGTGTTTAAGAGGCAGATCGGTCGGTACGTTTTGGGGTCTGTAGGCTCTTTGTCTTGTGAATTCCTGATTATTACTAAATTAGCAGCTTTCCAGAGGTTTGGAATTCTGCCTGTTAGTAGTGCCTCGTTGAACATGTTACTAAGAAAAGGTTTGATTTGTGTTATTGTTTGTTTTAATGTTTCTGAAAGGATATTGTCTGGACCGGGTGCTTTTCGGTTTTTAAGCCTGCTGATTGTCGTCGCGACTTCTTCTTGCGCGAATGTCATGGTTACACTGTCACTGGTGTATGGTTGCCTCATGCTCTCTCTTAGGTCAGCGTGGTGTCGCTCGTCTTGTGTGGGCTCGTCATCTGGTAGGAGCCTGTTCAGAAGATATTATGCTGTGCTTCTTCATCCTCTGGTCATTGTGCCGTCAGCCTGTTTTAGTGTTGACAGAACTGGCGGTGCCTTAACCCGTTCTGTTTCTATATTGAACGGATGTCCCCAGATGTCGTTCTGTAGCTGAGTTTTTACAAAATTGGTCCAGTAGTCTTGCCTTGTTGTCTTTGGTTGTTTTTGTTATTTCTGTTTAGCTTCACGATACAGATCAAGTCTTACCTGTGCTTCAGCAACTGTCTTTGCTTGTTGGTAGTACTTTCTTGAGTCCCGTGAATCCTTCCTTAGTCTTGCCAGTTCTGTCGACCACGGTTGTTTGCCAGCCGAAGTGGCCGTGCGGTTCTAGGCGCTGCAGTCTGGAACCACGAGACCGCTATGGTCGCAGGTTCGAGTCCTGCCTCGGGCATGGGTGTGTGTGATGTCCTTAGGTTAGTTGGGTTTAACTAGTTCTAAGTTCTAGGGGACTAATGACCTCAGAAGTTGAGTCCCATAGTGCTCAGAGCCATTTGAACCATTTGAACAACGGTTGTTTCTTCCCCCACCCAGTTTTTGCCCGTGATATAGCTGCTTCCTGTGTTCTTTGTAGGACCTCTGTCAGTACATGTGTTTTGTAATCTATACTGCCTTGAACCGTGTGTAGTGACGACGCCTCAACAATATCTCGAACTTTTTGTCAGTCGGCTCTTCCTATGCGAAAATGCTGCGGTTCGTGGTTCATGGTATGTGTATTGATATATCTGTCCGTGGTTATGAGGATTGCGTTGTGGTCGCTGTGTGTGGTTATCTAATACCGTCCATGTATTGACTAGTGGAAGAGATTTTGCGTTCCATTGAGAAAGGTCTATGTTACTTACACCACCGGTGTCTCGGCGGTAGGTAGGTGCTGACCCCCTATTCAGTTTGAAGTTGAATTCATTTACCACGTCAAGCACTAGTTGCCCTCTATCGTCAGTTCTATCTGAGTTCCACAGGGAGGATTTTGCGTTGATATCAGTTAGAATGAGCAGCCCTTTTCTTTCTGAGCTTCGTGCAATGTCTTTTATTTTGTCTAGGAAAGGTTCTATATCATACGAGTACTGAGCGCAAATAGATGACATGAGCCATACAGCCGGCCGTTGTGGCCAAGCGGTTCTGGGCCCTTCAGTCTGGATCCGCGCGACCGCTACGGTCGCAGGTTCGAATCCTGCCTCGGGCATGGATGTGTGTGATGACCTTAGGTTAGTTGGGTTTAAGTAGTTCTAAGTTCTAGGGGACTGTTGACCTCAGGTGTTGAGTCCCATAGTGCTCAGAGCCACTTGAACCATTTTTTGAGCCATACATCCTGTCTGTCTGTAATTTCTGCTGTGGCATTGTGTTCAGAGCAAAAGTGGGAGACCTGTGTTACTGTGAGATTTTTATTGACTACTATTATCGCGGCTTTCGCGTTTGGTGTTCCTACTATTGCGATGTAATGTGAGGGGAGACCTGAAATCTTCCCGCCTCGCAGAAGAGGTTGCTGAACGCAGACGATGTTTGCTTTTGTTTCTTCTAAGAGCCTACCTAGTTCCATGTTAACTAGGGCACTGCCCTGGCAATTTAGTTGTATTACTTTCAGAAGGGATATCTAGTGAAGGAAAAACACTTGGGTGTGGTTATTTTAAAATCCAGAAACACACGTCCATGTGCTCGCACGAAGTCCATGTATACTTTCCCTAGGTTTAGGCCCTCTCCCCTTCGTGCACATGCCTCCCCTAAAAATTTACATAGTTCTTTGGGGTTCGTTGACAGATTTTCAACTTTCAGGATCATCCTGTCAGTTTGTTCTGTAGTTGGAAAGCTTTCATGCTTACTTCATATTACATAGAGAGGAGCTGTTTGAAATATATCCTTGTTTTCTAGTCTGCTAAGCCATAGGTTAACTTCTAAATTTTCGTAGTTTAGGTAATTAACGATATTCGGCTTGGGGTCCTTGGTTGTGTCTAATTGGTGTTCTTGACTGCTTGGTTGTTGCTCCGATTTCGAATAATTTTGTAGTGCAGCACGTCTTTGCTGCTTTATGGTTTCTAGTAGTATGGAGCTTGATGTGTTTTCGCTGAGCATTTCCCCTGATAGTGACTTACTGTTTTTGGTCTGTACCAGGGACTTGTTCGAAAATGTGACTGTTGTAGGTATGTTTCTGGAGTGGTTGCGTCTGGTGTTGTGGCGGTGCAGGATGTGTCTTTCTGCTGAGCTACCTTACTGTTTTGTTTTTCGTAGCGACAGTGTGCACTACCCCTGGAGAGAAAACGAACTGGTGTATTATAGGGTCTACATTTGGTTGTATCATATTCTACTTGTTGCGCGGGTAGTGAGCAATTGTCCTTGTTTGTGTATGCCTGTGGTGTTGGAGTTCTTGTGAACTCAGTGACATCTTCATTCTCAGGATGTTCAAGCACGTCGTTATATTTCTCTGCACTATCTCGCAATATTTCGTCTTCCTGCTCGTCAACTCATAAAAGGAGAACAGCCTGGAAGACGGCCCAATCAAACATGTGATGTTTCAGGTGCCTGGCAACCTCATATTCAATTGCACCCTGCATGCACATCATTGTCTATATAGTCGGAAATGCTGAAGTACCTACACTACATTCTCTCCCAGAACTGAGGCATTACATTAGTACCGGTATCTACATTTGGGGGTTGTAATATCCCCACGTGTTGCCGCCAGGCAACGGCTCTCCGCTAGCCTCTCAACCTAGTCGACGGTGATTTGTACCTTTGCCTGTTTATGTTATTAGCTATGTCTGTTCCTGCGTGTGTAAGAGGGGTAGGTTTCTGAGAGTTATGTTAGCACTCCTTATTAATGGACGTTGGACAGAACATTGTATTCGGTGCGCTAATCGCATGTTCTGTTTCTGTGTTTGCGTGGTACACAGCCTACAGGATTCTCTTGCCTGCATTCTGACTTCTTGTGTCCCGGTTTTGCACATCTTCCACATACTGGATCTTTGTCGCAACGCTTCGATGGGTGACCGAAGCCACAACAGTAAAAATATTGACGAAATCTGTAGTGAGAAGGTGCGGTTCCTTTGTCAAGCATTAGGTAGCAAAGTAATATACCTTAAAAATTCTAATTAAGTAAAATCAGTATTTTGAGATGCAAATAAGTTTTGCGAATTATTGTCAAATCTGATCTTGGGCGCAACACTTTTCCAAACTCGTAGTCAGTTGTTATCAAGGCTGGAAATTTGTAAATCTAGCCCACTACTGGCAAAATTTCTGCGGGCGCCCATTCTCCTCCCCATACGTTTCTGGAACCGTGAGAAGTGCTCATAACTATGTACTATACCACTTTGGCATGCACTTCATACTGGTGTGTAGGTTGTGGATGTAGGTGGATATGTACAAGAGCACCGATCTGCTGGTGATTCTCGCAGTTATGTTACATGATTCTATGCTGTATACTTAAACCCATTGCACTTTTGGGTTTGTAAGTATGTGATTAATAGTTGAGGAACTCTCTGTGATTCACATCTGACTGTTGGTGAGCATATTGTCATTTGATTATAAATATGCAGTTATTGAAAAGTTGATTAGAGGAGGCTTAAGAAGAGCGGAAGAATGCTTGGGAAGCCCTTAGTCGGCCTATATCTAACGTAGCAGATCTATGACGAATTTATCGAAACGGAAGTGGGAAGCTCTTGATAACTGGGTCACCTGTTTGCAATTATACAGTCACTGGACAAAGTGAGCTAAAGATTTCTCGAACAGCTTACTTGGGAAGCCTTAGGTAGAGCTGAAGAATACTTGGGAATCCCTTGGCGGTCTATATATAAGTTTCTGTGAGTTTATTGTCACCTGATTAGAAGCGTACAGTTACTGGACAGACTGATGGCTAAAGAATATTCGAAAAGTTTCTGTTAGATTCATTTCTAACTTTCTGTGAGTTAACTGTCACCTAATTACGAATATACAGGTATTGGGAAAGAATTCTATGCGCTGTTGCTCAATTTCTTTTGTTTCGTCAATTGTTTAGCAGAATATTAAAGTCAAAGCTTTTTTTCTGTTTCTATACAAGACACAGAGCTGTGTTAACAATCTTTGATTCGTACTAGTTTCGGTACTATTTTCTCCGTATCTGTATCGACGGAGACAAAGTAAAAACGATAGCAGAAAAGTATAAAATACGACTTTTGCTAGGGTGTATAAAAGGTGTTTCTTACCAAAAGACTTAATATTTCTCACATGTCATAACAGTTTATGACATGGAAAAACATATCTTCTTTTGCTTACACCTTTGTCCCGCAGTTTTCGTAGGGTCGGCGTGGTTACAACGGATTTGGCAAGGTTAATTTGAAGGGGTGGCCAGATGGCCTTCCTGGTACCACCCAGTACCCCCTGGGACGTAATCAGTGTACCCCAGCTGTCTGTATCTAGTATAAATCATGAAATAGTGTGAACGTGTTGCAAATGTCAGCGAGTCGTGTAACTGAAGAGGGCCGTGGGGACCAGCCCGGTATTCACCTAGTGGGATGTAGAAAACCGCGTAAAAACTACATCCAGGCTGGCCAGCACACCAGCTCTTGTCGTTAATCACCGGGCGGATTCGATCCGGGGCCGGCGCGCATACCCAAGTCCAGGAAGGAGCGCATTAGCGCTCTAGGCTAACCTGGCGGCTCGACATAGTAAAGCAAATACTGCATGTAAAATCTGCAAAGTTACGCATATACAGAAGGCAATAAGTACGATACTTTAACACATAAGATGGTGTGACCCATTACAACAGCAGATACCAACTGATCTTCATGTAGTACACACTTATTATGCGCAGTAGGTACCAGAGATGGTTGACACAAGTCCCACGAAGCAGGAAGATAACTCGAGAAACTTTATATATTCAGTTTCAAACATTCTTTGACATATGTAATAACAGAACGAAGATTGATACAGTGAAATTCCAAATCAATTTTTAAAAAATTTGGTAAGGAAACATACAAAGCGAAATGGAAAAGATAATTTATGGCATCTTCTGAGTATTTGGACCCACATCTATACATAGTTTTCTGTTTCTCTACGTCTCTTTTTTTATTGAGGAATGAATAGCTATATGAAACATCTATTTAGAGTAAAGTAATATAAGTGATTCTCATATACGTCCATACGATAGTTCCTATGGGGGACCTAGACCTGTTGGTATGGAGTCTTTTTTAATAACTTGGAAGACGAATAACGACATGTAAGTAGCCATAAAATAGTTCCGTCTCCGGCTCTGTTAAAAATCTGCGTAATACCTACTTTTAGCTCATTTTCTTGAAAGAAAAGCACCGGACTACATTTCTTCCTTTCGCTGAGAGCTAGGGGGGTGGGGGGGGGGGGGGGCGTTAGGGGGGAGAGAGGATCCCTCTTGCCGCCAGGTATGGACCCCCTTTTGTCCACATAATCAGAAGATGCTATAAATTGTCACATTCAGTTTGCTTTTTATTTTTCCCTATTTATACAATTGTCTTGGTATTTCATGGTAACAGTTATCGTTCTTTAATAACATATGTCAATGAACGTTGTTGAACAGAATATGTGAAGCTACTTGTGTTATGTTTTTGCTTTGGTAACTTCTTATATCAACCATCTTTGGTATCTACTATGTAATATGAGACTACAACATGATCAGTTGTTACCTACCTTTCTACTGGGTCACGCCCTCTTCTGTGTTAAAGCTCTCAATTGCCTTGCTGTATCTGCATAACTGTAAACATTTTGTATGTAATATTGGTTTTCTATGTCAGAAATTGTTCTGTCATGTGAGTAATATTAAATCTTTCGCAAGAATTACTTCCTATGCAGCTTAAAAACAAATGGTATATTTTCGAACTTTTCTGTAGCTCGTTTGCTTTACTTTGGTTGATACAGACACCGAGTAGATAGTACAGTACCGAAAACGGTGTATTAAAGGGTTATTAACGAAGTTCTGTGTCATATAATTAAAAAAATACATTACTGGTGTTGGAATTCACCTTCAAAAAATGTTAAAAGCTTTTTGTTTATAAGGAAAACTTTAGGAAACAGATGGTTGCCCCAGCAGGCAATGGGAGTGGATACTGGAAAAGCAGCCACAGCGGAACTTGTTGGTTCATGCTGACAATACGCGACGCATATATACAAGTAAAATATTCGCTCCACGACATTCACCAAGCAGCACTGCCACACGAAGCGTTTCTAAGGTTACGACCTTCTTTCACTGGGTTCACTACTGAAACTTTGCTACAAACTGCTTCGTAAGATGGAGGGAGCATCATAAAATTTTATGTGATCATTTTTTGTGTGCTTCTATGACCTGCCTTGTGAGTTAGTTATGCTGCATAGGGTGAACAATGACACGTAAATTTTAGATTCCTTTACCACTATTTGCCATTGTAAATTTCTCAGTACACATTGAAAAGCCACGTAGTATACACCAGCATCCAAACATAATATAAATGCGTGGGCACACATCTTCTTTCTCCTTCTTTACTTCATGGGGTAGGCTTATAGTCAATTCTGCCTTTACTGAAGCCTCGGTCGTCCTGCATCTCTTTCCTCTTGGCTTATAATCGATTACTTGTATAATTACTTTGTCTTCCCCCATTATGTGAACTTGTTGTATTCATTCTATTGATTTCTGTGTCCTCTTTTGCACAGGAATGCTCTATTCGCCTGTGCTAGACTGCTTTCTCATATCCTCCTTGCTTCGTCCAACATGTGGTTCAATTTAACCCTTCACTTCTAATTCCTGGTCTCTACTTTTGACGTTAAATTTATCACTAATTTCAATTATATTGCCCTCATCTTTGTTTTCAATTCAGGATTTAGTCTCAGTATGTCGTCTGTGCTCATTCTATTTAGCAGGTACTGCAACAGCACTTCAAATCCGTGCGCCACATCCGAAACAAACACATGAAAAATTTGGACCTTGTACGGCTGCTGATGACTACGATGTTGAGCGCCCCACAAACCAACATCATCATCGCCATCAAACAAACACGTTGAAAAACAAGTGAACACCAAACAGCAATAACAACACACAATGGTGGTAGAAACACTGTAACTGAAAAAAAGGCGTAATAACTCTATACAGACAAGAGGAAAAATACCACGATATCGAAGACTGTAACTAAAGCGCTAAACTGCCCGATATACAATGATTCTCAGTCGGAAATGAACAATAAATAGAAAAATAAAAAGAAACGTTTTGTTGTTTGCAGATGTTGATGTTGATTGTATAGTACATTTAAAGCTACCAACAAGGACAACCAATAGCTCTATGTGAGATATGTAAACAAATGTATACATCCACTATATTTCCAAATGTATTATAAAACTTAAACCTTAGACACATCGTAAATGAACGACATAGAATGCTGTTACTCAGTTATACATACGAAAGAGCAGTGCCTGTGTTATATAAAAGTACGCTGCAATGTTCCTTCAGGCATATATCCAAGTGTGAAGGAACAGGCACTGCAGCAACTTCAGGCGTCAATAAATAGAGAACGTGTTTTCGCAATTGAGAATATGAATCACCACGGGCCATATTATTATTATTGTTATTATTATTATTATTATTATTATTATATATTTTATGACCTTCATTGGACCACTCTAGTCAAAAATACAAAGTTATAAACAAGTTGTTACACAGGGATACAATTTGGCTCAACAATAACTTAATATGATATTTAGGTAATATAATTATTAGAGTCTGTTCTTATATGAAAGGTGTTTTGCTCTTCTGTCTGCCCAATATTTCTTCACTCTTTCAGATATTTTCTTTCTTTCTTCATATGAGACCACCCTTCCTGTACTCCTTTTATTGATTTTCATTTGTAGTCTGGTTTGCGGGTCTTGCAGTATTCTGGTTTTCTCTGTCTTGTTTTTTAGTTCATCTACTGTAATTTGGAGTTCTTTTATATCTTCCTTAATTTCTGTGATCCATTTAATGTCGCTCTTGCTATTCCACAGTTTTTGGATTATTGTTTTTACTAATTCTGTTTTCTGGAGTTCTCATCAGATGTCCAAAGAATGAGGTGCGTTTCTTCCTGATCGTGCTCATGACTGGTTTTATTTTCTTATATACTGTTTCATTTGATGCTATTCTCCAATGTCCATTAATTTCATACAGTTTATTTATACATGTCCTAATTATTCTTCTTTCTATTTTTAGTATTCGGTATTCTGCTGTATTAGTTGTTTTGAAGATGGTTTCAGCTGCATACGTTATTTCTGGTTGTGTAACTGTTTCATAGTGTTTTAATTTTGCACCTATAGATGGGCTTTTTTTGTTGTGTGTAGTTTTGGTAATGTAATTTGCGTAATTCAGTTTTTTTATTTTATTCTGCTTCTCATTTAGATTGTATGTTATTATTTCGCCTAAATATTTAAATTTATCAACAATTTTTATTTCCTGTTCTCCTATTGTAATTTTGTTTGCAAGTGGCGGATCAGTTAGCATAATCTCCGTTTTTTCATATGATATTCTAAGGCCTACTTTCTCTGCTATTTCTTGTAGTGATTTCACTTGTTGCCTGGCTTCTTGAACGGTGTTGGCTAGTAGAGCAAGATCATCAGCGAATCCCAAGCAGTTTAAGCTAATATCATCTTTTGCACTTCCAATTCTTATCATCTTTGGATTGTCCTTGTACCATTCTCTCATTATGTATTCCAGTGCACAGTTGAACAGTGATGGTGATAGGCAGTCACCTTGTCTTAAGCCTACTTTTATGAGGAATGGTTCCGAAATTTCTCCTCCAAACTTCACTTTTGATTTGGTGTTAGTTAGAGTGAGTCGTATTATTTTAATTAGTTTTGGATGGAGTCCCAGATTTAAAATTTTTAATACTGAAGGTCTGTGGAGACAGTCATATGCCTTCTTAAAATCTACAAATGTTATTGCCAGACTTTTGTTCCGTTTCTTGTAGTATGCCATAATCAATTTTAAACTAATTATCTGCTCTGCACAGCTTCTCCATGGTCTGAAACCTCCCTGATATTCCCCTAACTCCTGTTTTAATTTCTCCTTGATTCTTTCATATAGGATCTTGGATAGAATTTTGTATGTGCAATCTAGGAGAGAGATTCCTCTGTAGTTGTCTGGGTTGCTCTTACCTCCATTTTTGTGTAGTGGGTGGATGATAGCTGTGGTCCAATGTTCGGGAAATCGTTCTGTTACCCAAATTTTTGTTAAAGCCATGTGTAAGGAGGTCTTGACTATGTCACTTGCATATTTCCACATTTCAACAAAAAGAATTTTTTCTAGTTCTTGGAAAGTTGGAGGGTCTAGTTTGTTAGGTTTTGTTTTTATTGGGGTATTTATGTTGATTTGTAAGGGTTCTTTGGGTTCCTCGCAATTCAAAAGTTTGTTAAATGCTTTTGCCATGATTTCTGCATTTTCCTTTTTACTGTGTGTCATTCTTCCATCTTCATCTTACAGTATTTGTGTAGGGGCCTCATATTCTTGTAGTTGTTTCCCAAAGTTTTTATAGTTGTCTCTGGAGTTGGTTTTATGATAATTACCTTCTATAGAGTTTATAATATCTTTATGGAATCCTCTCTTGATTCTTCTAATATTTTGTGTGAATTTTTTTCTTTCATTTTTTAGGTTGATGGCATTATCTTCAGTTTTATGTGTTTGAAACTTTAACCATATTTGGTGTCTATCTTCATGGAATTTGTCACATTCTGATGTCCAACATGCATGTTTCCTTTGGCGGTTCAAGGGAGCTAGATTCTCTGCTTCTCTTTTAAGATTAGGCACTAGTTGTTCTAGATCATGTGTTAATTTGATGGTTTGTGTTATTTGTTGGTATTTATTATTTTTAATTAGCTGATGTGTGTCAAACCTTTTTATTTTATTAGTTTTTCCGGTCATCTTCTTTAACGGAGTGAATTTGATTTTAATTTTAACTATATAATGGTCTGAGCCTGTGTCTACTCCTCTCAGTACTTTAACATTGTGGATCTCCTTATGAAAATTTTTGTCCGTACAGACATGGCCTAGCTGTCACTCCCCCTTCCTCCAGTCTGGATGTTTCCATGTTTTAAGTTTACTTGGCTTCCTCTTAAAGTATGTTGATTTAGATATGAGGTTGTGTTCTCTGGAGAGTTCTACAAGTCTTTGACCGTTTTTGTTTGTAAATTTATGTGGACTCCATTTTCCAGTTATATCTTTGTATTTCCTTTCTTTTCCCAACTGAGCATTGAAATCTCCCAATAAGATTTTTAGATTCTTTTTATTTACTCTGTTCACAGTTTGTTCTAGAAGGTCCCAAAATTTATCTACCTCTTTCTTTGTTTTTGTTAGACATTTTTTTCATTTGTTGGGGCATGAGCACTTATTATTGTATAGGTTTTATTCATTGTTTTAAAGCTTAGAGTCGCGATTCTTGGTGATACTGCTTGGAAATCCGTTACTGAATCTATTATTTTTATGTTTAGTAAAAACCCTGTTCCAAACTGGGGGCATTGTTTCATCGCCCTCGGTCCTGGTTTCCCATTATAAATTCTGTATACTTGTGATTCCAATGGGTCCTCTGTGGTGTTTCTCATTTCTTGGATTCCTGTTATTAAAATTTTTTGTTTATTTTGTTCATCTGTGAGCTCCTTGAGTTTTCCGGTCTGAAGTAGTGAGTTTATGTTGTGTGTTGATTTAATTTATTTGCTCATGTTTAATCTTCTTTTTGTGTTTTAGTGTGCTTTTTCATGGTTAGAAACGCTCCGATTCGTTGCTGTCTTCTAGTTGACTACCCACCGAATCCGATGTAGCATTTTCCTGCCTTTTTGAGCAGGACGGTGGAATTGTTTTTCTAAAAGACCTTTCCATTTTTGACTTTCGAAGGTTGTCAATCTTAGTTGGAGCAAGCTCCGATTTACTACTACGGTTGTTAACCGCAAAGGGTGTGTTTGGTCGGCGAGAGCTATTTTATTTCACTCAAGTCCGCCGGTAAACCGGTGAGGACTTCCCTATCCGCCACCTGGGACGCTCCACGTAGGAGTATCACCTCTCCTCCTACTATGACAGCATATATTACATGTTGACAGGGAAAGTCTGTATAGGACCGGGACTCGAACCCGGGTTACCTCTTTATGCGAATGATCGCCTTGACCGCTTCTGCTATCCATGCACGAATTGCGGCCAGACCCAAATTGCCACATTCCATCGTCCATATGGCATAACCGACACTCGTACTTTACGTTTATTTCCGTTCAGGCAGACCATATTTATTGAGAGCCGAGGACAGGCACTGCTATTTCGTATTTATTCGCCAACAGCAGGCCTCGACCCTCAATAATACGGCCTTTATCACCGGGAATACGTGTAGCGTACAAGTACAGGTTGTGACACGTGGGCGACAACATATGGAACCTGAAGATTCACAACATATGGAAATTTGAAACGAAATTAGAATTATATTAATACCGTCAGCTGATGACAGGTGTTGATATATATCAACAGGGACGGGTGAAAATGTGTGCCCCAACCGGGACTCCAACCCCGGATCTGCTGCTTACATGGGAGACGCTATATCCATCTGAGCCACCGAGGGCACAGTGGATAAGGCTACTGCAGGGACTATCTCGGGAATGCCTCCCACGTGACCCACATTCTCACCTTGTATGTCCACACGCTACATTCGTAGTGTCCCACCCCAACGCACTCATTACTCTTGGAAGACATTGTTACGAAGCCCCGTAAGAGTTCGCGGAATATGTGTGCATCCGCACAGAAGAACGTCATGGCCAGTATTGCCACAACTAAATACTTATATGGATATGGAAGTTTGGGTCGGCGCGCGGTGAAGTCGCGTGGTTTGAAGCGCCATGTCACAGATTCCGCGGCCTCTCCTGCCGGAGGTTCGTCCTCCCGCGGACATATGTGTGTGTGTGTGTTGTTCTTAGCATAAGTTAGTTAAAGTTCGTTTAAGTAGTGTGTAAGTCTAGAGACCGATGACCTCAGCAGTTTGGTCCCTCAGGAATTCAAACACATTTTGGAGTTTGGGTCCCGCCGCTATTCGTCCACGCATAGCCGAAGAGATTAAGACGACAGCTCATATAAAGCGGCAAATCAGGGTTCGGATGCCGGTATGGTAAAAAATATTCATTGTTGTCATAGCTATATACAGCCAATGGTGGTTCATATTCTAAATTGTGAATACATTTCCTACATGCAGTGATAAGTATGGTTCAAATGGCTCTGAGCACTATGGGACTTAACTTCGGAGGTCATCAGTCCCCTAGAACTCAGAACTACTTAAACCTAACTAACCTAAACCGAGCGGGGTGGCGCAGTGGTTAGACACTGGACTCGCATTCGGGAGGACGACGGTTCAATCCCGCGTCCGGCCATCCTGATTTAGGTTTTCCGTGATTTCCCTAAATCGCTCCAGGCAAATGCCGGGATGGTCCCTCTGAAAGGGCACGGCCGACTTCCTTCCCCATCCTTCCCTAATCCGATGAGACCGATGACCACGCTGTCTGGTCTCCTTCCCCAAAACCAACCAACCAACCTAACTAACCTAAGGACATCACACACATCCATGCCCGAAGCAGGATTCGAACCTGCGACCGTAGCGGTCGCGCGGCTGCAGACTGTAGCGCCTAGAACCGCTCGGCCACTCCGGCCGGCCGCAGTGATAAGTATCTTAGCTTTGTACTGTATGTAAGCGGAGATAAAATATTAGTCAATAATCGCTCCTTTTACTAAAGCAAATACATTGAGCCAAAAGTTTATATAAGCCACAACCGGGTTAAAATGTAACAACAATTTTGCAGACAGAAAATGGCAAAATACAGCTATTGAAGACAGCACCAAAAGTGAAGAAATATACCACGGTGGAAACAAAACTACAAATCGGAATCTTGCGTACAGCGGAATTCCTCTCCAGTTTTATTAGCACGCGAGGAAATACGAGGACCCTTCAATAAGTAATAACACACATTTTTTTTCCGGAAAATTCGGATGAAAATGTGGAATTTGTTGTGAGTTGTCCTGTATAAGCCCCTGTATTTTCATGAAGTTCTGATAGGTGGCGACGCTATACGTATCCTTCAAATTGTTGTCTGTAACGGAGCTGCGTTCTATGCAGAGAGCTGTCATTGAGTTTCTTTTGGCAGAAAACCAGAGCATGGAAGATAGTCATATGCTCTTGCAGAATGTCTACAGAGACACGGCAGTAAATAAAAGAATGGTGAGTCGTTGGGCGAGGCGTCTGTGATAATCACAACAAGGTCGCACAAACGTGTCCGTTTTTCCGCGTGCCGGCCTGCCGCACACAGCTCTGGTTCCTGCAGTGCTGGAACGTGCGGACACACTCATTCGAGGTGATCGATGGATAAAAAACACCTCGCTGTTTACGGGCCCGGGTTCGATTCCCGGCTAGATCGGTGATTTTTCTCCGCTCAGGGACTGGGTGTTGTGCTGTCTTCATCATCATTTCATCCCCATCCGGCGCGCAGGTCGCCCAATGAGGCGTCGAGTATAATAAGACCTGCACCAAGGCGGCCGGACCTGCTCCGCAAGGGGCCTCCCGGCCAATGAAGCCAAACGCTCATTTCCATTTTTACCTCGCTGTTGACATGGACATCTCTGTTGGTAGCGCTGACAAACTCGTCCAGCAGTTGGCCTACTGGGGTGAATGTGTCGCCTGGATTCCTCGCCACCTAAATGGTTCAAATGGCTCTGAGCACTATGGGACATCTGAGGTCATCAGTCCCCTAGATTTAGAACTACTTAAACCTAACTAACCTAAGGACATCACACACATCCATGTCCGAGGCATGATTCGAACCTGAGACCGTAGCAGCAGCGTGGTTCCGAACTGAAGCGCCTAGAACCGCTCGGTCACAGCAGCCGCTCGGCCACAGCAGCCGCTCGGCCACAACGGCCGCTCGCCCACAGCGGCCGGCCTCGCCGCCTAACAGAATGAAAGTTGTAGTCAGTAGGGAGCAGTATGTTGTACAGGAGGATTATTGATGCAGCAAGACGTTGGCTCTGACGTCGCTCAGTAGAGTGGTACCATGAATCCGTAATGGCTCTCCTAGTAAGACTGGGTAGCGCCGTTGCATTGAATGGAGATTATGTTGAAAAATAGAGTTCTGCCGCCAAAAGAATGGGGAATAATTTACGGGGGTAATCCCAAAAGTAAGGTCTCTAATTTTTTTTATAAGTGCATAGACCTGTTTATTTCTTCAATGGCTTACATCAGTTTACAGTTTGAATATTTAGCTATTTTTCGACATATTCATTTCTGTCGATACATTTTTTTTGGCGCTGTGGCAGTTTTAGTATGCCCATGTCATACCAGCTTGCCGCCATGCTATTCAGAAAGTTTCACCTCGTCGTCGGAGCTGAATCGCTTTCCGGCCAAATGATCATTTAGCCTAGGGAACAGGTGATAATCACTGGGCGCAAAGTCAGGACTATAGGGTGGGTGGGTGATTGTGTTCCACCGAAACTGTAGCATGAGAGCAACGGTTTGCCGAGCGATGTGTGGGCGAGCGTTGTCATGGAGAGTGTGTACGCCCTTGCTCAACATTCCTCTTCTCCGGTTCTGAATTGCCTGTTTGAGTATTTTCAGGTTCACAGTACCTGTCGGCGTTAATTGTGGTTCAAAAATTGTTCAAATGTCTCTGAGCACTATGGGATTCAACTTCTGAGGTCATCGGTCCCCTAGAATTTAGAACTACTTAAACCTAACTAAGCTAAGGACATCACACACATCCATGCCAAAGGCAGGATTCGAAGCTGCTACCGTAGCGGTCTCGCGGCTCCAGACTGCAACGCCTAGAACCGCACGGCCACTCCGGCAGGCGTTAATTGTGCTCCCAGCGATTCAGCTCCGACGATGAGGTGAAAGAAGAGGTTCAAAACTTTCTAAATAGCATGGCGGCGAGCTGGTATGACACGGGCATACAAAAACTGCCACAGCGTCTACAAAAATGCATCGACAGAAATGATGATCATGTCGAGAAATAGCTAAATGTTCAAGCTGTAAACTGATGTAAAGCATGGTAGAAGTAAACAGGTCTATGTACTTATAAAAGATAGGAGACCTTACTTTTGGGATTACCCTCGTATGTGTGCAACAACAAGATTGTGGTGAAAACTACGAACATCATTTGTTGGACGAAAACTATGTAAATAAATACTTCAGACCGACATTTCACCTACGTCACACCACAGTGCAAATCTGTAACACAACCATCTGTGTGGCGAGCTTATAATTATGTATTATTTATATTTTAGGACAAATAATCAATAAGAAACGCACCGGATGTTCTAATGAAAGTATAAAAGCCGTCTGTCGGTGAAATGTAATGGTTCTAAACCGGTAATGGTACCTTTTGAATAAAAGAACTTAAAATAAATTTGTGGCTGGTTGCTGTCTGAACACCTTTAACATTTGTTTTCAAATAACAGCCACGGTCTCCAACCAAGTCATCATATGACAAAATTGCAATAATACACTATGCTGACCGAGCGAGGTGGCGCAGTGGCTAGCACACTGGACTCGCATTCGGGAGGACGACGGTCCAATCCCACGTCCCGCCATCCCGGTTTAGCTTTTCCGTGATTTCCCTAAATCGCTCCAGCCAAATGCCGGGATGGTTCCTTTGAAATGGCACGGCTGACTTCCTTCCCCGTCCTTCTCTAATCCGATGAGACCGATGACCTCGTTCTCTGATCTCCTCCGCCAAACAACCCAACCCAACCCAACACTATGTTGGAATCCTAATCAAAACCACCCCACTTTCAGAAAAAAAACAGAAAATGTGTTGCACTAGTTTCTGAACGTCCCTCGTAAGATGAACCGCAATATTCACAAGATGATTATTTGCCCTAGGAGTTTGTAACCGGACTTTCCCGACACTCTATATACACTCCTGGAAATTGAAATAAGAAAACCCTGAATTCATTGTCCCAGGAAGGGGAAACTTTATTGACACATTCCTGGGGTCAGATACGTCACATGATCACACTGACAGAACCACAGGCACATAGACACAGGCAACAGAGCATGCACAATGTCGGCACTAGTACAGTGTATATCCACCTTTCGCAGCAATGCAGGCTGCTATTCTCCCATGGAGACGATCGTAGAGATGCTGGATGTAGTCCTGTGGAACGGCTTGCCATGCCATTTCCACCTGGCGCCTCAGTTGGACCAGCGTTCGTGCTGGACGTGCAGACTGCATGAGACGACGCTTCATCCAGTCCCAAACATGCTCAATGGGGGACAGATCCGGAGATCTTGCTGGCCAGGGTAGTTGACTTACAGCTTGTAGAGCACGTTGGGGGGCACGGGATACATGCGGACGTGCATTGTCCTGTTGGAACAGCAAGTTCCCTTGCCGGTCTAGGAATGGTAGAACGATGGGTTCGATGACGGTTTGGATGTACCGTGCACTATTCAGTGTCCCCTCGACGATCACCAGTGGTGTACGGCCAGTGTAGGAGATCGCTCCCCACACCATGATGCCGGGTGTTGGCCCTGTGTGCCTCGGTCGTATGCAGTCCTGATTGTGGGGCTCACCTGCACGGCGCCAAACGCGCATACGACCATCATTGGCACCAAGGCAGAAGCGACTCTCATCGCTGAAGACGACACGTCTCCATTCGTCCCTCCATTCACGCCTGTCGCGACACCACTGGAGGCGGGCTGCACGATGTTGGGGCGTGAGCGGAAGACGGCCTAACGGTGTGCGGGACCGGAGCCCAGCTTCATGGAGACGGTTGCGAATGGTCCTCGCCGATACCCCAGGAGCAACAGTGTCCCTAATTTGCTGGGAAGTGGCGGTGCGGTCCCCTACGGCACTGCGTAGGATCCTACGGTCTTGGCGTGCATCCGTGCGTCGCTGCGGTCCGGTCCCAGGTCGACGGGCACGTGCACCTTCCGCCGACCACTGGCGACAACATCGATGTACTGTGGAGACCTCACGCCCCACGTGTTGAGCAATTCGGCGGTACGTCCATCCGGCCTCCCGCATGCCCACTATACGCCCTCGCTCGAAGTCCGTCAACTGCACATACGGTTCACGTCCACGCTGTCGCGGCATGCTACCAGTGTTAAAGACTGCGATGGAGCTCCGTGTGCCTCGGCAAACTGGCTGACACTGATGGCGGCGGTGCACAAATGCTGCGCAGCTAGCGCCATTCGACGGCCAACACCGCTGTTCCTGGTGTGTCCGCTGTGCCGTGCGTGTGATCATTGCTTGTACAGCCCTCTCGCAGTGTCCGGAGCAAGTATGGTGGGTCTGACACACCGGTGTCAATGTGTTCTTTTTTCCATTTCTAGGAGTGTAAAACGTTACCGGCACACCGCGCATGTACGCTCAGTCACTCGCAGTGCGTTGGTGCACAGACGCAGGGGCAGGTAACCGGGCTTAGCGGGCCCCACTTATTAGCGGCTGACACGGTGCGGCAGACGGCGCCCGCTGAATGACGCCACCGCCGGGATTTGGCGCCTCGCGGCCGCCTTTGTCGCGCGGCGTGACGTGACGTAATCCGGTCCCGCCACACAATGGCTGCCGCGCCTCCGCGGGACGGCCGCCTATTCTGGCCGTGTCGCGCGGTCGCGCCTAAGCCGCGGATCAGCGGCACGCGCCGACACCGCAGCCGCTCGCTGTCTTCGCCAGGTCGCCGGCCGAAAATGTGTGAAGCGGGACGAACTGTGACGTGGGCGATGCAGTCAGCCGACCACAGTGTCCACTACACTCGATTTTATTAGTGTCCAGCAAAGAAGTCTTTGATTTCAAAATTAATTATCTCGAAAACTAAGATCACTATGCGAGTGCAACAAAAGGTAAGTTTTTTGCGAAAGCTACAAGAATTTTATACAGAAGTTTCCAAACAGTTCGAAAAGCAGTTAACAAATGGCACTGTATACTGTGCAGTATCATCGTGCACAGCTGAACTCGTCCTCTACAAGCAGTATTTGAAATGATGTCACAATCTTTTCGGATTGTTCACCACTCACGGCACGGAGGTGATGCAAATTTGTCATCCCATCTGGTAGTGTCTCAATGGGAATCGATTGACATGCCACAGACATCGCCGATTCAAGCTCTTTCAGGATGGTGGGATGGTTCTGGTACAGACTATCTTTCAATGGTTCCTAGAAAAATTAATCAGAAGGAGACCGATCTAGAGAACATGGAGGCCAATCCATCCAGAGCTGTATACGTTCCACTTTTAATCTGCCTTTGCTTGTTTGCGGACATGCGGTATTAGTAGAACGGGCAGGCTGCTTTACTCTCATCCGAGGCAAGCTAAACCCAGCCGAAGCAGGATAAAGGAATCTTGCTTGCCTGCTCATGTTTCCACTATGCTATGGTATGCAGCAGTTTATTTTGCAAGCTTGCGTTTTAGTGTTACAGATAGGGTTCGGAAGTTGATGTGGTCTTTTTCTATACGACTATCACAGGACGAGGCTCCATGAAATTTATATTCATTTTAGGTCATTCTGGCCAGAAAACGGTGGAATTTATTTGCCCTTTTTCCCTTTTCGGCGTATTTTGCGCTTGTTTATTTCGATATGAACGGTTTTCTCTGCAACTTAAACCTCTTTCGACCAGATATGGCTATTCTCAATTCGAAATACCGTCAGGTCACCTGTAACAAAAGTTTTCTGTAGTAAGCAGAACCATCTCTGGAGGTCGATTTCCTTTGAACGTAAGAACCTGAACATCTCTATTATAATGCTGTGCCAACCAATGAAAAATTTTGGAAATCTAATTTCTGTAAGCTTATTGTGTTTCAGCCAAATATGAAGCCAGTTAAACACATCAAAAAAAGTTTTGCATCACCTCGGTTCCGACAATTCCGGAACCTGTACAGGAAATTGGAATAGAGATCAACATAAACATATCCGCCCTTTTAATTGCTCATGAAAACCACACATTGCATGTTGTACCACCATACAGCGAGACCTTCAGAGGCGGTGGTCCAGATTGCTGTACACATCGGTTCCTCTAATACCCAGTAACACGTCCTCTTGCACGGGTATATTCGTCGTGGCATACTACCCACAAGTTCATCAAGGCACTGTTGGTCCAGATTGTCCCACTCTTCAACGGCGATTCGGCGTAGATCCGTCAGAGTGGTTGATTGGGTCGCGTCGTCCAGTCTATCCCAGGCACGTTCGATAGGATTCATGTCTGGAGAACACGATGGTCACTCTAGTCGAGCAATGTCGTTATCTTGAAGGAAGTTATTCACAAAATGTGCACGATGGGGGGAGCGAATTGTCGTCCATGAAGGCGAATGCCTCGCCAATATGCTGCCGATATGGTTGCACTGTCGGTCGGAGGATGGCATTCACGTACCGTACAGCCGTTACGGGGCCTTCCATGACCATCAGCGGCGTACCTTGGCGCCACGTAATCCTACCCAAAACAGCAGAGAACCTCCACATTGCTGATCTCGCTGGACAGTGTGTCTAAGGCGTTCAGCCTGACCGGGTTGCCTCCAAACACGTCTCCGACGATTGTCTAGCTGAAGGCATATGCGACTCTCATCGGTGAAGAGAATGTGATGCCAATCCTGAGCGGTCCATTCTGCATGTTGTTGCGCCTATGTGTACCGCGCTGCATGGTGTCATGGTTGCAAAGATGGACCTCGCCATGGACGGCGGGAGTGAAGTTGCGCATCATGTAGCATACTGCGCACAGTTTGAGTGATAACACGATATTCTGTAGCTGCATGAAAAGCATTATTCAACATGGTGGCGTTGCTGTCAGTGTTCCTGCGAGCCATAATCCATAGGTAGCGGTCATCCACTGCAGTAGTAACCCTTGTGTGGCCTGAGCGAAGCATGTCATCGATCTCCCGTCTCTCTGTATCGATTCTATGTCCAAAGAACATCGCTTTGGTTCACTCCGAAACGCCTGGACACTTCCCTTGTTGAGAGCCCTACCTGGCACAAAGTAGCAATGCGGACGCGATCGAAGCGCGGTTATTTACTGTCTAGGCATTGTTGAACTACAGACAACACGAGCCGTGTACCTTCTTCCTGGTGGAATGAATGGAACTGATCGGCTGTCGGACCCTCTCTGTCTAATATGCGCTGCTCGTGCATGGTTGTGTACATCTTTGGGCGGGTTTAGTGACATCTCTGAACAGTCAAACTGACTGTGTCTGTTATACAATATCCACAGTCAATCTCTATCTTCAGAAGTTCTGGGAATCGGGGTGACGCAAAACTGTTTTTGGTGTGTACTTTTCATTCTAAATGGCCAAAATAGCTCATTTTAAATTCCACAAATGCATTTTAGCAAACGCGTTCGTTTTCACATAATGTTAACATAAAAAACCTTTCTTTGTACTACGCTGCATATCACCAGAATGTGACTTTTAATATCCACTGAGCCATATTTTAATCAATGTTTACGTAAATTTAGAAAGCCTATGCACTACTAAATGACTGCAAGTCCTTAGCACGCTTTTCATTTCCACACAACTTTCAAAATATTATGGAGTGAGGAAATTGCTGGTTAAATTTACCGACGATTCACAACAGACTCAAGTTCCCGAATGAGTGTTTAGCAACATTTTACACAATTTGCATTGCATTGCTTGGCCGATTTTTTCGATGCTGCCTTATAAACGCAAGGGCTTTTCTTCGTGGCTGATATACATTCCCCGATTTCCTTTATGTTTGTTTTTCTGCTCCCACTGTTCGACAAATGAATACAGTGGAACTACGTACTCATACATACGCCTGGCTGCTCTGTCGTCCTTTTGGACTGATACTGCAACCTGTTGGCGGGCGCTGCAGGCTGAGCGGGTCCCGTGAAGCTTGCCAGGCTTGCGGAAATCCAAGCTGCCCTACTTTAACAACAGTGCTTCAGTACACATATACTCTAGTTATAAGTATAACATGGTCACAGACTATTTGAAAGCGACCGACATCCAAATTTGATTTATGAGTTGCCGAGGTCTTCATTTTCACATGGCATCAGCCCAATTCGTAATCGGGTATTTTAATTTGTATACAGACCTCTATTTGTACACTAAATTTCCGCTATATGCTCAGAGCCATTTGAACCATTTTGAGCCATCAAATAAATTGGTGTTTTGGTCTGCTTATCGAGGGAAGGTACCCCGTATCCCCTTTTGTTTTTGTTGTATCCAAGTATAACGATAGTTTTGACGAAGAAAATAATTTATCGGATGTCTACAGAAAGGACTCCTACTGAACTGAATGCAAAGTTTAGACTGCACTTGGCTCATCTTTGGCGTTGACTGACATGAGTAATCTGACATGTCCTGTTTCTAGCATTAAGACCAATTCTACCAGAATGAGGCTAATTTACTCACCATCGTACCAGGGAGAAGTTACATTATGAAACCAAATCAAAACAGAGGGTTTTTCGTGTACTTCCCTCCGTCCCTATGAAATCTGGTTTCGTAAGACGGAGCGTATCAGGTAATGGTTGTGGAAAGGGGCCAGAATCAGTTACTGTCAGTTGCACAAAACACACAGACTTTATTTTACTAAAAACACTTAATCACACATGCCCTTAAAAGGATTCAAGACAATACGGCGGAAAGCCCTAGCACAAGTTATTACAATTGCTTTACGGAATTTGCGCGGCTGAAGGCCTTAGTTACAAAATTTTACATAAAATCTCGGCTGAAGGCCACACACTGGAGGTAGAAGAACTGAGGGCTTAAGGCCTGGATAACAAGAATTTCAGATAGAGAAAAATATTTCCAAAGTTTTAAACAAGTGATTTTTCAAATTTTAAGACGGCTGAGGGCCTTATCGTAAAATATTTCACGTTACGTTCGGCTGAAAGCCACATACTGTACTTGAGACTAAAAGAAAATCACAATCTAAAACAACAGAACCGTGGTGCTTAGAAGTGCTCCAAGGGTCGGCCTGAGGAGGTAATTCTAATTAAGGTTAGGTGAGATAGGCAGCCGAGAATAAGAGTAAGTAATCAGATGTCAAGCCGACCCAGGGACGGCTGAAGGACCGACCAACAACCTAAACAATTCCGCTGCCACAACCAACGACACGACAACGGAAAATATCAGCCGAGGACGAAGATACCAGCAGCACTACGTCTTCAAAATTGGCGTATAAAAACAGCCAAGGCACAATAACCACTCAAAAGTATGAACACCACCAAAGGCTGTCGAACTACACGGACAGGATCGACGCGGCGAGGGAAAACACACTGCGGAACACTACGTTAATGCCCTCGCCGCGGAGACTTCCTCGCTGCACTGTCCCAACCGACCGACTGCCTACTTCAATACGCAGACAACATTAACGTAACTGCTCAGACGAAATTACACGAGCTAGACACAGTTCCACGAAAACACTTCGACAAGAACTGGATCAATCGTAAAAGCAATCACTGTGGAACACCCAGGACAAATGACAAATCGACACACACAGAGAACCCAAAACGGTCAGCGACCAAATATACGTCATCGGATGAGACGACCAACCTTACGACCAACCAAGGTCGTCCACACTCAAATCATGTGTGTCTGCAACAGTGGGGCGATTCTTGGCCGTCCGGACCACACTGCTGCTCCATCCCAACTTAACTCCAAGTCCGTTCGTAACTCGGAGACACGGCGACCCTGGCACAAGGGCTCGGACCCAACCATGCAAACGTAACACTTGCCCATTGGCCAACCGACATCTCCGCACAAGGAAGGAACCGACCCACGTCCGGCAAGATGACCAACTGACAAGACCCAGAAACGGTCAAAATACCAAATACATGTCGCTCTATGAGACGACCGACCGAACGACCAACCATCGGTCGTTCCCGCTCCAGCCTCCTTCCGTCGGACAGTGCATGTGTGAACAAGCGGTCGGGCGAGTACTGGCTGTTCGCACCTCACTGGCGCTGCGTCCCGACTGAACCCCGACACACGACGAGCCGGAAATACTGGCGGTCGCTTCAAAGATGATACGACAGTGCTCTTGTCGATACGCGCTACTGCTGCCACTCACGGGCAGGCAAGCCAGCAACTTAGTAACGCCAGTAAATCGAATAAGAAGCGAGGTGACAGCTCCGTAAAGAGAAGCTGTCAAGCAAGGAACGGCACGGACACGAGCCGCGCACGGCTCACCCTCACCCTCCTCCCATCCGTCGCGAGTGGTATGCGTGAAGAACGACTGAAGGTGAGCGTCCGTGTGAGTTCGAATCTCTCCAGTTTGACCTTCATGGTGGTTACCCGATATACGTGCAGCAGAAAGCAATATTTCTCGTAGGTGACTACTTCAAAATGGTTCAAATGGCTCTGAGCACTATGGGACTCAACTGCTGTGGTCATAAGTCCCCTAGAACTTAGAACTACTTAAACCTAACTAACCTAAGGACATCACACACATCCATGCCCGAGGCAGGATTCGAACCTGCGACCGTAGCGGTCGTGCGGTTCCAGTCTGTAGCGCCTTTAACCGCTCGGCCACTCCGGCCGGCAGGTGACTACTGATAGATGTAAACAACTGTATAAAATGCTTTTTTGACCATCAACTACTTTTTTATTTAAAACTAATATATCCATCGGTTTCAACCACAGATCACCTTCACGGATTAGGGTTAAACATAGTTTAGACCACAACACATCTATCATGTTCGTTATGCTGGAATTCGTGGCATGCGCTACCTGTGAGAAAGGCAACGGACATGCCGCAGTGGATACACCGGTTCCCGTGAGATCACCGAAGTTAAACGCTGTCGGGGGTGGCCGGCACTTGGATGGGTGACCATCCAGGCCGCCATGCGCTGTTGCCATTTTTCGGGTTGCACTCGGCCTCGTGATGCCAATTAAAGAGCTACTCGGGCGAACAGTCGCGGCTCCGCTCACAGAAAACCATCATAATGACCGGGAGAGCGGTGTGCTGACCACGCGCCCCTCCTAACCGCATCCTCAACTGAGGATGACACCGGTCAGATGGTCCCGATGGGCCTCTTGTGGCATGAAGACGGAGTGCTCTACTATACAGGGTGAGTCACCTAACATTACCGCTGGACATATTTCGTAAACCACATCAAATACTGACGAATCGATTCCACAGACCGAACGTGAGGAGAGGGGCTAGTGTAATTGGTTAATACAAACCATACAAAAAAGCACGGAAGTATGTTTTTTAACACAAACCTACGTTTTTTTTAAATGGAACCCCGTTAGTTTTGTTAGCCCATCTGAACATATAAATAAATACGTAATCAGTGCCGTTTGTTGCATTGTATAATGTTAATTACATCCGGAGATTGTAACCTAAAGTTGACGCTTGAGTACCACTCCTCCGCTGTGCGATCGTGTGTATCGGAGAGCACCGAATTAGTTGGGGATCCAAAGGGAACGGTGATGGACCTTAGGTACAGAAGAGAGTGGAACAGCACATTACGTCCACATGCTAACACCTTTTTATTGGTCTTTTTCACTGACGCACATGTACATTACCATGAGGGGTGAGGTACACGTACACACGTTGTTTCCGTTTTCAATTACGGAGTGGAATAGAGTGTGTCCCGACATGTCAGGCCAATAGATGTTCAATGTGGTGGCCATCATTTTCTGCACACAATTGCAATCTCTGGCGTAATGAATGTCGTACACGCCGCAGTACATCTGGTGTAATGTCGCCGCAGGCTGCCACAATACGTTGTTTCATATCCTCTGGGGTTGTAGGCACATCACGGTACACACGGTACATGATGGCCACCACATTGAACATCTATTGGCCTGACATGTCGGGACACACTCTATTCCACTCCGTAATTGAAACCGGAAACCACGTGTGTACGTGTATCTCACCCCTCATGGTAATGTACACGTGCGTCAGTGAAAAACGCCAATAAAAGGTGTTAGCATGTGGACGTAATGTGCTGTTCCGGTCTCTTCTGTACCTAAGGTCCATCACCGTTCCCTTTGGATCCCTACGTAATTTGGTGCTCTCCGATACACACGATCGAACAGCGGAGGAGTGGTACTCAAGCGTCAACTTTAGGTTACAATCTCCGGATGTAATTAACATTTTACAATGCAACAAACGGCACTGATTACCTATTTGTTTATACGTTCAGATGTGCTAACAAAACTAACGTGGTTCCATTTTAAAAAACGTAGGTTTGTGTTAAAAAACATACTTCCGTGCATTTTTGTATGGTTTGTATTAACCAATTACACTAGCCCCTCTCCTCACGTTCGGTCTGTGGAATCGGTTCGTCAGTATTTGATGTGGTTTACGAAATATATTCAGCGGTAACGTTAGGTGACTCACCCTGTATATGAAACGTGACCATTATTTAAATAATGACAGATGTGATGTTGTTGCCTAAACTATTTTAAATCTAATCCGTGAAGAAGGTCTGTGACTGAAGCCGGTAGATATTTAGGTTCTAAATAGAAAAAGCAGCTGATAAACATGAATTTTACACATTAGAAAGCAATGTATTGATTGCCTCTTCTAGGTACGTATGTGCTCTGCGTTTTAATAGCAAACCACACCATTATGCACAACGGATCTCCTGTGACGTCTGTCACTAGATTTGAATGAGCATTTTACGTTTGCTACAATAATCTGTGTCAAAAGCCGCTTTTCATTAGATCACCTGTATTTCCTTTGCCACTCTATCACTCTTGCTGGTAAGGTTCAATGGTTCAAATGGCTCTGAGCACTATGGGACTTAACTTCTGTGGTCATCAGTCCCCTAGAACTTAGAACTACTTAAACGTAACTAATCTAAGGACATCACACACATCCATGCCCGAGGCAGGATTCGAACCTGCGACTGCTGGTAAGGGCCTCAGACTAAGCAATAATGCTCAACTGGCTGTTAGTTTACACTGCCATATCACATTAAAGGAACCATCTTTCAAAATCCTGCCTAATAGCCCTTTGCATCGCGAGACGCACAGGAAGAGAGTCAGTGACGTTGTAGAAAGTACCGACGGGGATATTGATCCATGCAGACTCCAGAGCCATGGCCAGCTGAGCTAGGTCTCTCGGCTGAAGACAGATGCCGCCAAAAACTAAATCCAGTTGGTCCCAGAGATTCTCAATGGGGTTTAAATCCGAGGAATACGGTGGCCAGGAGAACACGGTAATTATCTTGGCTCTGAGCACTATAGGACTTAACATCTTAGGTCATCAGTCCCCTAGAACTTAGAACTACTTAAACCTAACTAACCTAAGGACATCACACACTTCCATGCCCGAGGCAGGGGTAAATCTCTTCTTCGAGATGTGTGGCACGTTGCATTGTCCCACTGGTGCATGCCATCATATCGAGGAAATACAAACTGCATGCAAGACTGGACGTGGTCCTCGAGGATAGACGCGTACTTTTATTGATCCATTTTGCTACCCAGGATGATGAGATCGCCTAGGGAATGCCACTAAAACATTCCGCAGTCCTTAACGCCCGCTCTTTGTTTGCTTTCAAATATTTCAGACCTAACACACCAATGGCCATCAGTCCAATCAAGAAGTGATTCATCTGGCAAGGCCACCTATTGCCACTGAGTGGAAATCCATTTGCAGTACTGGTGTGAAAATTCCAGTTTTCGTCGCCAATGAACAGCAGCCAGCACGGGTGCATGGAGCAAGCACCTGCTGCGAGGCCCGTGCGCTACCGTAAACATATCTGTAGCCGTTGTTCAGCCCTGTCCTCCACTGCCAGTGGTGCGCTACAGCCGATTTTGGTTAGAGCCATTTTGCCGTGCGCAGTATATTTTAACGACGGCGACACGCAGACTTAGCCGATTCGCAAATGCTTCCACACTTGGCCCGAAATACAATGATCGTGACCTTTTTGGAAGGTAAACTGCTCCGTTTCCGCACTGCGACAAAGATTGCAGTGTTGTCCGCGTCACCCTTCCCCCCCCCCCCCCCTCCCGCCCCCACCACCACGCGCACACACACACAAACAACCAACACACACACACACACACACACTCTCTTTACATATCCTCTACTGCTAGTGCTACTACCTGATATTTTTGAGTGGTTATGTGCGTTGACAGTGAACATAGGTGACGGTCACGTTCATATGACTAAACTCTGTGCAAACTATACTTTTAGTGTGCTGACTGTATTTCCTAAGAATTCTATGAATGGATCTGTATGAAATCCGCTTTAATTGCGATTAATTTTATGTGGTCGTTCCACTTCAGTTCCCTTCGTGCACATCCTTCCAGGTATTTACTGGATGTGACTGTTTCCAGTGATGGTTCCAAAATCCTGTAATAAAAAGTCTTTCCACCCGTTTACGAACGTTTCCTACCTTTTCCTTGGGTTTCTACTCTTAATCTCTGCAGTAAGCATCTATCTCTGCATACCTTCGTACATTCCGCTACAATTTTCTGGCGTTGTGACTCCGTTATGTACAACAAAATCATCCACGAATTGCATCGAGCTTCAAACTTTTTCCACTAGTCTATTTACGTGTATTGCGAACTATAATCGTACTATAAAACTTTCTCGAGCTAGTTTAACGGCAGAAGATTTCTCGTCGCTAAGAATGTTCGTTTTGTGTTCTATTTGCTAGAAACTCCTCCTCCCACTCATGATGTCGGTTGCTGATATCGAAATAAATGTTAATTCCTACAGAGGAGATTTTCGATGTCTAGAAAGAAGAATGAAACACGTACGAAATTCTACAACAGAGTGACTTTAGAAATAGAGGTCTATTCTTCTCACATCAAAGGACTCAAATACTGATAGAGAAACAGAAAATTCATGAAGCACATTTTTTGAATCTCACACCTAGTATCTGTCTGTTTCTTAGTGAGCAGCACACTGACAATTAGTGCAGTAAGGAGCACTGATTCAGTTAGACAAAACGTCCCATAGATTTCTTTTTTTCCCTGTTCGATTCAGTACCACTTCATTAGTTACTCGATCTACGGACATACTTTCAACATACTTCTGTAGTACCACATTTCAAAAAGCTTCTGTTTCCTCCTTGTCTTAGATGTTTATCGCTCAAATTTCACATCTTACAAGTCTATACTCCAGACAAATATCTTCAGAAAAAAGTTCCTAACATTTAGATTTGTATTCGTTGTTATAATTTCTGTTTTTCAGAAATGCTTTTCTTGCTGTTACCAGTCTACATTTTATATCCTTTCCACATCTGCAGTTACCTGTTGTTTTGCGACAAAAGTAGCAAAACTCATCTACTATTTCGATGTCCCATTTCCTAATGTTATTCCCTCAGCACCTCTGTTCTACTTCTGTTGACGTTCTTCTTATAATCTCTTCTGAAGACACTATTTATTCCTTTGGACTCATGTACGAATTTCTTTGCTGCCTCTGACAGAATTACAATGTTATCGGCAAACAGCAAAATTTTTATATCCTCTCCTTGAACTTTAATTCATTTTACAAATTTCTACATCCACATCTACATCTACATCTACGTGATTACTCTGCTATTCACAATAAAGTGCCTGGCAGAGAGTTTCCTTTACTGATTGCCTTATGCATTCAGAACATATCTAATCTGTGAGCGGTCAATACTTTCTTCTGGACTTTAGAAAGGCCACCACTGCGAGAACGATACTTTATAGTTACCAATCTAATCGTTAGAGTCAATAGGAAGACGCACAACATCTATTACAAGAAACATTGTATGAAGTCCATCATTGTTGGCTAACAAAAGTGGCAAATGAAGCAGGTGAAAGGTATTTCTGTCAGAAGAGGTCGGGAACCAATGGTAAATACGTAATTACCTAAAAAATTTGTTGTTAGCTAGAAAAACAGATAAAACAACTTAAATCTCTTCTAAAACAATCAAAAGTCACCAGAATCTCAAGAACACAACGTTTTAGGTATACGTTCTAGTGTTAATGCACTCGGCCATATGAGCGGGTAGTAATACACTGAAGCGCCAAAGAAACTGGTATAGGCATGCGTATTCAAACACCGAGATATGTAGACAGGCAGAATACGGCATTGCGGTCGGCAACGCCTATAGAAGACAAGTGCCTGGCGCAGTTCTTAGATCAGTTACCGCTGCTACAATTGAAAGTTATGGAGATTTAAGTGACTTTGAACGTGGTGTTTTAGTCGGCGCAAGAGCGATGGGACACAGCATTTCCGAGTAGCTATGATGTGGGGACTTTCCCCTTACTACAATTTCAAAGGTGTACTGTGAATTTCAGAAATCTGGTAAAACATCAAATCCTCGACATCTCTGCGGTCGGAAAGAGATCCTGCAAGAACGAGACCAATGACGACTGAAGAGAATAGTTATACGTGACAAAAGTGCAACTCTGCCGTAAACTGCTGCAGATTTCAGTGCTGGAATATAAGCAAGTGTCAGCGTGCGAATCATTCAACGAAACATCATCGAAGTGGTCTTTCAGCGCTGAAGACCGACTCGTGTACCCTTGATGACTGCACGACATACAGCTTTACGTCTCGCCTGGGCCGACATTAGACTGTTGACGACTGGAAACATGTTGCCTGGTCGGACGAGTTTCGTTTCAAATTGTATAGAAAGGATGGAGGTGTACGGCTATGGAGACAACGTCATAAATCCATGGAACTTGCATGTCAGCAGGGGGAATCCATGGACCTTGCATGTCAACAGCCGACTGTTGAAGCTCGTGGAGGCTGTGTAATGGTGTGGGGCGTGTGCAGTTGGAGTGATATGGGACCGCTGAAACGACAGGTGACACGTACGTAAACATCCTGTCCGATCACCTCCATCCATTCATGTCCATTGTGCATTCCGACGGACTTGGACAATTCCAGCAGGACAATGAAACATCCCAAACAAATGGTTCAAATGGCTCTAAGCACTATGGGACTTAACATCTGAGGTCATCAGTCCCCTAGACTTAGAACTACTTAAACCTAACTAACCTAAGGACATCACACACATCCATGCCTGAGGCAGGATTCGAACCTGCGACCGAAGCTGTCACGTGGTTCCAGACTGAAGCGCCTAGAACCGCTCGGCCACCGCGGCCGGTCATCCCAAACATCCATAATTGCTACAGAGTGCCTCCAGGAACTTTCTGAATTTTTAAACCTCCGCTGCCTACCAGACACCCCAGCCATCAACATTATCGAGGATATCTGGGATGCCTTGGAACGGGCTGTTCAGAAGAGATCATTAGCCCCTCGTACTCTCACGGATTTATGGACAGCCCTGCAGGATCGCATGGTGTCAATTCCTTCCAGCACTATTTCAGACATTAGCCGAGTCCATGCCACGTCGTTTTGCTACATTTCTGCGTGCTCGCGAGCACCCTACACGATATTAAGCAGGCTTCCCAGTTTCTTTGGCTCTTCACTGTAGTACAGAGCTACGTACAATACATTCAAGAAGAATGTTTTAAGCTACAAACGACCCCTAAATACATCATCTGTTTCTGAAAACTCTACCGAATGCCAGACGTGTTGAAGAACTTAGAAACAATATACAATTTGGTATTGGAGGGGTGCTGTACAGGCAGAAAACTTAAGGACTGTTTGTAAGACTGATTACGCAGGATGTTTAGTGTGTTAGTGTACATTGTGAAATATGTGCGATTCCGAAAAATAAAATGTCGAAAGATCTTCAACTTGAAATTTCGCTTTACTTGTTCCATAGACATTACGGATGTTTTCACCTTGTAATAATTACTGTAGTATCACTGGTGCCACCCCAGACTAGCGGCTTCCAACTTCCGCTAGTACCTGTGCTCGCCTCTCTTTGCGCGACCAACGTCCGTGCACGTGTACACGCCCCGTGACCCGAGACGGCGGCGTGGGTTCGACGGCGCCGTATGCGTCGGAGGGATCTAGGCGGCCGCCAGCCGCCGGCTCCGGCGTCAACGTCAGCCGCTGATCCGGATCAGCGCCGCTGCAGGACGACAGCAAGCGTCGCCCACACGGCGCCGGGCTTTGGCGAACGACTCACGGTTCCGACTGCGGCAGCGGCGCAGGCGTCAGGCTGTGGACCGGGCGGAAGGGGTCACGCGTCGGCCGGCTTTCTTAATGCTGGCTGCGCCGCCACTGCGCTAAAGCGTGTACTGGACACTCTGGAAGTGCACTTCAGTGAATTTGTGATCAAAAGCTAATCGCTCAAAAACAGATATTAGTCGCGACCGCCGTATTTATGAATTTTATTCCGCCTTACATGTTCGGTCTTACGTTATTCTCAAAGGCTCTGCAAGAGAAATACGTGGAAAGGTATCAATAAAAAAACGTTGGTCTAGTTACATAAAATATACATCGTCAAAATGAATAAATCACCATTTATAGTCGTCCCATTCAGTTCACCCCCACCCTGAAGTACCTTGGCCTCACCTTTGACCGTCACCTCACCTGGACCCCTCACCTCCTGACCCTACAGCAGAAAGCCCATTCCCACCTCTGCCTCTTGAAACTCCTATCTGGCCAGACATGGATACTGCATCCTTCCACCATCCTCCACACCTACAAATCCCTATCCTCTGTTATGCCAGTGTTGCGTTGTCTGAATCTCCACCCTCCCCCCCCCCCCCCCGCTTTTACAACGCCCACCAAATCCTAGAACGCCATGTGCACTCCGCCTTGCATTCTGTATCCATCTTCCTTCCCCCACACAACTTCTGTATGACCTCATCCCCTTCCCCCACATCCCCCTTTTCCTCCAACATCTCTGCATCCATTACACTGTCTGTAGGCTTGATCCCCCACCCCCTTGTTTCCTCCTTCCTCTCCACCCCCCACCCATTGCTGCGCCTCCGTCAGTGTATCCCTCCCTCTCTCCACCTCCACGCCATCTTCACCGTGACATCTACCCTTCCTTCCAACTGTAACCTGGCCTTGTTCCCCCCCCCCTCCCTCCCCAGGGCTCCTCTTTCCTCTTCCCTCCTTCACCCAGAGCAGATTTTCCTCTTTCCCTCCCTCCCATTCCTTCCCTCCCCAGCGCGCTTTCGGCGTGGCCCCCACTTCATCCCCCTTTCTCTCCCCTCCTCCTCGCCTCCTTTCACCTTCTTCCCATTTCCCTTGTCCCACCGCCCCCCTCCCCACTGCAGATCCTACCAGGTTTTTATTCATTACCAGTGTGCTACGTTAGTGTTGTTTCGGTGCCGTTATACAGTGTCATCTAGTGATGTGGGTTTAATTGTGTGGTCTACCTGTTTTTCGTCCATGACAGTTCCTTGTTACGCCGTCCGTCATGTGACTGTTTTACTTGTTCGACGAACTTTTATACTCCGGCCATTTGAATGTAGTGTTTTTTTGTGTCACATCCTTTTTATAGATTTTTATGTCCGATTCACAGTCACCGCTCAGTATGCCTTCTTTTCTTCTGTTCCGCCTTCTTTGTTTCTGTATTCCGCCGTGTTATCTCCTTTATATTGTTTTTAAATGTCTTTCTGTCTGTTTATGGCTCTTGGCTGAAGAGAAGCGCTTTTCATCAGCGAGAAATATTAATAAAATTACATAAAACGCACATCGTAAAAAATGATGGAAGACGAAATTCACCATCATATTTCATATATTCGAATGAAAACCTAAACTGGATATGTCAAACATGGATCCCGAGTGTCTGGTTTACCTTACGTGATAACAATTCAGTGCAACTGACTAACTGTACGCGCCATATTATAAGATAAAGAAGACCACTGGATGGCAGTACTGTATGGCGGTTATGAAAGCCATATGTCTAAAAACACAAAAATATTTGTACATTTCATTGATTTAACTCTGTATTAATTGACAAATGCCTTTATGTTGCATCTGTCACATCGTAGGTTAATAATGTAACAAATGTTCAACTGATGCAACGAGTTGGGAGAAAATTATCGTTCAAGATGGCGCCGATATATAATGGTGTGCATAAAATACGTCAACATATAGCTGTTCAATAAATCGAATTACAAAAGGTCCATAATTTAATATACAGAAATGCATACATCAAAAGTTATGATCAAAGCTCATGATAAACGGTGAAACATTACCATCTGCCTCAAATCTTGAGAACATGCACTTTTTCTTCTTCCTCAGATGAATTGCCTAAAGTGATTTGAAATGACGAGGCTTGAACACCAATAATCAGGACCAATAATCTGCTGAACTTACAGTCTGCTTGTGAGATACTCTCATGTGTATTAGTCCAATCCCAACTTAAATGAAGACTTCATTTTCTCTACAATTAACATTTGTCCATTGACCAAGAAATACTGGTAACTAAGGAAACATTTTTTCATTATGTAGTGTAAAAGAATAACAAAAAGATCCTTTAGTTAATATAATAAACATGAAATAAATAAGTCCACATTTGCGAAAACAAATCGCCAGATGCCAGTTGATGACATTCCATTGAGATGCAACGTCGAGCCATTCATGCTCTTGTTTCAAGTCCGCTCACAGGGAAGTTTCCAAGTACAGGGAAAGTGAGAAAAAAAAACGTCCCCTAAGTACTTAGCAGAAGTCGACTGATATTTGACGAGTCATCTCATTATGTGGTGTCGTGTTAGCAAAAACGTCCATAATTTGATGACGCTGTTGTGTCCACTTATGAAAAGGTACAGGAAGGCCATACTTTTTATCTAAGTAACCTCATGCATCTTTGATGGTGGAAATTACGTCGCGTCCGGATGGAGGAGCTTATTGGGGACACTCATGCGCCTTGGTTGCCGGAGATAAAGGGCCAGAATCTGCTAGAGAAGGAACCATACGTCCGCCGCAGCGCCGCAGATGAGACGGTGTTCGTCTGTATGGAAATTTATGGTAAGGTCTTAAGGGATCAAACTGCTAAGGTCATCGGACCCTAACATTACACACTACTTAATCTAACTTAAACTAACTTACGCTATGGACAACACACACACCCATGCCCGAGGGAGGACTCGAACCTCCGACGGGGGGAGCCGCACGGACCGTGACAAGGCACCCTACACCGCGCGGCAAATGAGCTCGTCTGTGTCGTGCACGTTACACTTCGGCAGAGGGTGCTGTCTGCCAGGGAGACGTCATGGAGTTTGTGTCATGTCGAGTGTTTAGCATTAACGACGATGTATCAGGTGGCACTCGATTCCGTAGTGACGTATGGCTGGTAAAATGCGCACATACCGCCGGCAATCTGCCTTCTGGTTGACGTCCGCATTAAGGGGCTCTGCAAAGGTTCAAAATCATGAAATGTTCCATTTTTACTTTTTAACAGTTTAAAAATTACACACTTTCCCCTTTCAATTGATATACCATTTATTCAGTTCACAAGTCTACAACTATTTTTAAAATATTTTTGAAATGTGTTCTGCATGGGCGTGACCCACTGTGGCGCTTTTGAGCTGCTGTCAAAAGTTGTATTCATGAATCTCCACGCTCATCATGCACACTTTAGCGACGTGAGAGGAAATAAGTGTTACAAATAACTGTTGTGGCTGATCTATGATAGTTCAATATACAGGCTGGGTCACTAACCATTGCCACCTAGAATAACTCCAAAAGTATGATAGTAGCTGAAAGGTTTGTGGGACAAATGTTACATGGACCAACTGGGACTATAATATGACGTTTCTTGTTGCTAGGTGGGTCACGTCAGAGAAATGATGGTCACTTTTTTTTTTTTTTTTAATGGGATGCTGTAGTTTGGTTCTTATTTTCTGATAGCGGCTACGGACACGAATCAAATGATGTGTAACAGTAGGGTCTTTGAAGGTCAACGAAGGTCAAAAAGGTGGCATGAACGTCCATTTACAGAAGGTGTTCGAAGTGACGACCATTGGTATTAACGCAGTGCTGCAGTATTCTTATCATGGGTTGAGTGGTATTCCTTATCGCTTCGAAACACATGCTCTGATAATCGGGCAAATAGTAAATGTTCGCCGAATACAGCGTATCCCTCTAACATGCCATTGACATGTTAACACCATTCGACGGTTTCACAATATAACACTAACAGGAACGATAAGACTAGTATAGTCAAATCAAGCGAATGTGAATGACGTATTCCTTTGAAGAACAAGTCGATATGCTTCTCATTTATGGAGAATGCCAACGATATTTAGTGAGAGCTAGAGACTTATACACTGAAAGATATCCTCAACGTACTCACCCTACACGCTGTACATTTAAATATGTGTATGATAAATTGAGAACAATTGGATCTTTAACGCATCGGAAACATATCAGGGAAAGGAAAGTTACTAATTAGGAAACGTAATGTATCCGCCGTCCGCGGATAGGAAAACCTCAGAGTGTGAGTTATAGCGTTTTATTTAAACTAAAGTCTTTCTTCAAAAGTTACAAAACAATATTCGTGAGGTAGGACTGATCCTCCAAGCCGACCAATAACTAAATCAGAGATTCTTCCAAACATAAACAGTCTGTAGTAACCATACAACTTCACCAAACCAAGCCCTGGGCGTCTCGTGAAGAGCAGCGCGGAGTCCACGTTGCCGTCACCTGAGTCCGAGGGCGAGTTGAGGCCCTGCGAGGACGGCTCCGGTACGCTGGCGGTGGACGATGACGCAGCGGCTACGATGACACCAGTGGGCTCGCTCGGCGTGAACTGCCTCTCCAGGTTTTTTTTTTTTTTTCTTTATTGAGTTTCAATTCCCCCCGAATGGGGCGGGCTGGCAGCAGCTTACTACGCTGCTCTACAGCCTACAGACTTTTTTTAAATAAAGGAAGAAGAAAGAAACAAGGAAAAACAGGCGATAAAATGGTGATTTAAAGTGTAAAATGGCGTAAAATTGCGGAAAGTTAAAACAGAAAGCAAAAGGGGTTGGCAATGTAGATAAAAGACACAGGAATCAGACAAGTAAAATAGTAGACACACAATTAAAAAACATGGCGACAGTCTGGTTTCTGTTCGCAAGAGATAAAAGGCACACCCAGCGACAGTATGATGGCCGTTCGCAACAAGTCCCAAAAAACACAACACGGAACACTCACTGTAAAACACACACTGTAGAACACTCACTGTAGAGCACTGCACGAAAGTGGCAGCACAAAGACGACACTCCCGAGCCAAAGGCAGATGGGGGGGGGGGGGGGGGAGACCTGCAGGATGGGGAAAAACAAGGAGGGAGGAGAGGAAAAAACGAAAAGGGGGGAACCAAGGAGGGAGAGGACTAATAAAGGGGGAGAAGGGCAGACGCGAGAGGGAATGAGAGGAGGCAGAGGAGGGAAATGGAAAAGGACGCGGGGGAGAGAAGGGGGCAAAGAGAGGGGAGGTGAGGAAGGAAGAGGATGGGGGGAGAGGGAGCCCAGGAAAAGGACAGAGGAAAGGAGGGGGAGTGAGGATCAGAGTTGATAGGAGGGGTCAATGGAGGGAGAGAGGGCATCATCCGGGAGGGGGAGTTGATGGAAGCCACCTTGGGAAAGGAGATGTAGGGTGTAGAGATGGAGGGTAGAGGGGACACAACGGTGAAGACATGGCAGGGGGCGGGGATCGGAGAGGAGTGGAGCAACCAGGGGGTGAGTGGGTTCAAGACGGCGGGAGGTGTAGAGGATCCTCTCCAGGCTCCTGCGCCAGCCTAAATACTGCTCGGCGCATGGATATGGCTGGCTCTATTTACAGTCACGTGTCGAGCGGAAGGAAAGAGGTCCGCGGCTGTAGCGACCTCTTGCGGCTCCGTGGACGCCTCCTGGTGGTCTGTGGGAATCGTCTGTGTTTCCGGGACGACCGGCCAGGCTGGCCCCTACTCGGTCCGGGGCCCGCTGTACCGATCTGCTTCGCGGGAAGCGAGATTTGCAGGCGCTTAGTGTGAACACAGTAAAACTGACATTAATACTTTTGCCACTGTGGTTCGAGATCCTTGTGTAAGTTCGCGTCAAATCGCAAGGGAATCTGGTATGAACCAGAGTAGTGGTGGTCGTGTTTTGCATCGCCGTAAATATCATCCTTACCATATCAGCCTCCACCAAGAATTAACTGGTACGGACTGTATGCGTCGCATTGAATTCTGCCGATGCCCTCAACTTCAGATTTTATTTACTGACGAGGCTTCATTCACGAACCATAAAAATGTTAATTTGCTTAACATGCATTACTGGGCAACTGAAAATCCATGTTGGCTGCGGCAAGTGGCACACCAAAAACCGTGGTCGGTGAATGTATGATGTGGGATTCTGAAGGACAGAGTTACAGGCCCCTATTTCATCGGAGGAAATCTTAATGGTAGGAAGTACACCACATTCCTGCAAGAAACATCAGGTCTGTTATTGGAAGAAATACCTTTGGGAACAAGGGACAGAATGTGGTATCAACAAGATGGGTGTCCGGCACATTTTTCGCTGATGGCTAGAAATGAGTTGTAGAAACAATTTCCAAATCGTTGGATTGGATGCGGAGGAGATGTGTCGTGGCCGGCTCGTTAGCCAGACTTGATGCCTCTGGTTTTTTTCGTGTGAGGATCCGTAATAGACATTGTTTATAAAGACGTTCCAACTACACCTGAATATATGCGAGAGAGGGTTACCAGAGCAAGTGTTTCGATAAGTGCTGATGCAACAAGGAATACCACTCAATCCATGATAAGAAGATTGTAGCACTGCATTGATACCAATGGTCGTCACTTCGAACACCTTCTGTAAATGGTCGCTCATGCCACCTTTTTGACATTCGTTGACCTTCAAAGACCTTACTATTACATATCCTTGGATTCGTCTCGATAGCCACTGTCAGAAAATAAGAATCAAACTATAGCATCCTATTTAAAAAAAACTAACTTGACCTTCATATCTCTGTCGTGACCTCACCTAGCAACAAAAAATCAACATCATATTATGGCCCCCGTTGTCCCATGCAACTTTTGTCCCACAAACGTTTCAGCTCCTATCATACTTTCGGAGTTATTCTTAGTGGCAATATTTAGTGACTCACGCTATGTATCACTCGCTTGAGTGTCGTGTGCTTCGCGTTTATTTACTCTTTTGTAGTGAATTCTGGTCACTGAAGTCTCTGCCTTAATGAAGGATAACCATAAGAAATGGAGGACTGTTGGAAAGCCAAAGGAAGGTGTTATTACCATAAACAATAAAGACGAACCTAACATTACTGGCACATCTGCCCATTGCAATGAAAGAAACCAAGTACTTCGCCGAGGTAGCTTGGTTCAGTTACTGAAAATTATGAATGTTTTATTGGCGAATCGGACGAATCGGATGTAAATGAAATATTTCATACATCAGTTCTCAAAGGAATTTTTGCAAACTGTGTAAGATGTGTTGAGTGTAGTGAAGTTGGTCTGGAACTCTCTATATAAAATCACATAGTGAAATGGAACTGTAGTGTGGTAAGTGTTCAAACATGGCGACATTTTGGAACAGTGTTCCACTAACTCTAAATGAAGAAAATGGTAGAAAAATCTATGAACACAACATTAGATTTTTTTATGCCTTGAGTACAATTGGTAAGGGTGCTACTGCAGGTGCTGCTTTCTGTGGCATGATGACTCTTCCAAATCTCCCAGCCAGGTTTACGAACTATAATAGATTTATAGGGCCTAAAGTAGAAGGTGTCCGTATAGAATCTATGAAGAAAGCTGTGGAAGAGGCAGTAATAGAAAACAGTAGTAATAGAGACTTGACAACAGCATTCGATGGTACCTGGCATAAAAGGGCACACACATCTCTTCATGGTGTAGTATCTGCCACCGGTATGTACACAGGGAAAGTTTTAGATGTAGCAGTAATATATAAACATTGTATGTGTCCACAAAAAAATATAAAGGTACTGAAAGTCGCGAGCTCTTTCTTCTTATCTCGTGTTTAATATTGAAAATCTCGTTCTTGTACTCTTGTTAACTTTACTATTACAGAGATCGCCTAAACTTTATTTTTTTTTATTGGTCCTGTGCGCAACAAATAACTACTTGGTCTTTCTGCTGCCACTGATTGATCTGCTGCATTCCATTATTTAACAAAAACGTAAAAAAACCTATTATACACGCTGAGTGCAACGCATGTTCTGTATGGCGGCTCCTGCTGTTGCTGCGGCTGCTGCTGCTTACTACAACTACATATAATTCAAGAGAAAGGGTTTGGTCAAATCTAAACTCGATAAATGATAAACCAAACACATAATTCCCTTTTTTTTCCAAAACTATATTCCGAAAGCGATTCTTTCTCATTCAATTAACAAAACGCTAGAAGCTCTTTGAACAATCGCTTCGTATGTAAATCTGCCTCGAGTGGCATTGAAGCAATATTACAAATTAATCAAATTCTTGAGAGAGACTGAAATACTTCTCAGTTAAATGCATAGAGAAACAATTCCCTGACAATTACAAAAGAAATCAATGACAAAAATCAATACTTAATCTACTCGCCTAACAATGGTTTCCCTTAAGAATTCAACTCCTATCATTATCAAAATTACCGTCTGCTGCTACGCACATACACAAACCCTTTTCTTTAAATTAATAAGCGCGCTGCAAATTATAAAAAATATCAACTCACTACCAAATCCTGTGTCGCTGCTGGCGGACACAGCAGTATGACAGCTCGGCGATGACCCCTCGGCCAACACACGTGCGCACCACACCAGGCGGGCTCCTACACTGGCTTCCAAACTGCCACTAGTTAATCCGTGCAGTGCAAAGCGCGACAACAATATCTTAGATTCCAGAGCTTGTGTATGAGCGCCGTAGCTAACCTTTAAATCCTAATAGAGTATTGCCAACTCTCATAACCCCGAACCTCATTTTTGAAAATTTTGCGCTGTGATTCTTGCCTAACATATTGGCAAGGAACAAACAGTAAAGTTTCTTTTTTTTTTTTTTTTTTTACAAAACGACGAAAAAATTAGGCAAAGAGAAAAAAATGTTACAATTTATATCCAGTGACTAAAAGTATTTCTTGCTTAGCATTAAGTAAAAGTTTTTTTACAAAACGACGAAACTTGTATTGCATGGCATATAGGCAAGAGAAAAATGTTAAAATTTTATACAAAATGGCAGAAATGTTGCTTGCCTAATTGATTGGAAAGGAGAAAACATGGCTCCTTTTACAAAAATAATATGAAAATGTTGCTGGCCTAGTATGTATGTAATAAGGAAACATCAAAGGAAATATAAGAAGTTTCTTACATAATTAGATAAAAAAGATCATATAAGTTTTAACAGATGTGTAACAGTAACTGCTTAAACATTGAATAGTCTTCAATAAGCTAACATAACCTGATAATCAGTGAAAAATAATATTTTATTTTGTGCATTTGGGCACTTACGTTTCCATGACATTAATCAGTAGTGGCCTGACTACATGATATTTTATGTTTTTATGCTCGCAGTTCCCTCTGGTCAAAAGAAACCAGGTCTACATGTGTTTTAAGTGCAGCAGACTCAGGGATTTCATATCCACTGACAACCATACTAATATTCCAACATCAGTTAATTTACGGTGTAGGCAGACTCAGGGACTTCATATCAACTGACAACCACACCTGAAGTCAAATTTTCCTCTGGTGAGAGAGTTTGACAACGTAGGCAGGCTCTGGGACCTTGTGTCCACTGACAACCATACGTAACGTCCATTCTCCCAGGATGACACAGTTTGACAGTGTTGGCAGACTCAGGGATCTCGTGTCCAATGACAACCACACGTCACTGCATTATTGCATAAGTAACTCCTCAAACTTATGTAGTACAAGTCTCGGTCGAGTATTTCTCTATACTGAAAACGTCATATTTTATAGAAAATAGATTATTCCTTTAAAATACGATATCTTCAACCTAATTACAGAAATTAAGCAAGGAATAATACTATATCATATAAACAGGCATGTGAGCTCTGAGCTCATTTTAATGTTTTATTTAACTCTATTGCCACAGCAATTACAGATTTGTGGCATATATCTCAAGTCGTGAATAATGTGAGGCTCACCACATGGTGGCAAAGTCAATTTTCTTTAAATTTCTCGCCACAGCAATCACCGATTTGTGTCATGTATTTTTCAATTCAGTCATAATATGAAGCTCACCACTCGGTGGCAAGTTAATTTTCTTACGATTAGTTTGGCCAATAACAGTGGCAAAGTTTTCAT